>NC_067477.1:136183964-136526464 GCF_947179515.1 Apodemus sylvaticus | reverse complement strand
GGGTTTCTCTGTGTAGCCCTGGCTGTCCTGGAATTCACTCTGTAGTCCAGGCCGGCCTTGAACTCAGAAATCCTCCTGCCTCTGCCTCCCAAGTGCTGCGATTACAGGCGCGTGCCACCACGCCCGGCTTGTTTGTTTTGTTTTTATGGCCATCAAACTCAGGACCTCACTCGCACTAGGTCAGCTCTACTGCTGATCTACATCCCCAGGCCCTGATCCTTCTTTGTTGTTGCTGTTATTGTTTTTTTATTTTGAGACAGGATCTCACTGTACAGCTCTGGCTGACCTAGAACCCAGTGATCAGCCTGCCTCTGCCTCCCGAGTGCTGGGATTCAAGGTGTGCACAACAACACAGTCCTATTCGATTGTTCTTTTCTTTTGAGACAGGTTTTCCTACAGCCCTGGCTGGGCTAGCCACGTGGATAAGCTGAGACGCTGGCCCTGCACTCCTGACTCTTTTCCAAATGTTGGAGTTACAGGCATAGGTTACCACTGCTGGCCAACCGAGGTTCTGTCTCATTGCCTCTGTCTATTTTCTAAAGATTTGTTTACTTTATTTTTTGCATATGAACGTTTTCCCTGTATATATGTTTGTGCATCTTGTGCATGCCTGTTACCTCAGAAGGCCAGAAGAGGGGGACAGATCCCCTGGAACTGAAGTTAAGCCATCATGTGGGCGCTGGAAATGAAACCAGGCCCTCTGAAAGCAGCTTGTTCGTGGAGCCATCTCCGCAGACTCATCTTTTCCTCCCTCCTCCTCTTGTCTTCTCCTCGCCCCCCTTTTTAGACAAGATTTTACCCTGTAGCCCAGACCGATCTAAAACTCATAGCAAGTCGCCTACTCCAGTCTCCTGAATTCTGCAACTTTAAGCACAGGCTGTGATTGCTTAGCTTCAAAGACATTAAGGTTCTGGTTTGGAAACACAGCCCAAGTCTTCTTGGAAGATAAACAGCAGTGGCCCAAAATCAGCCTTGGGAGAGTTGGGGAAGGCCTTAGAAAAGTTGGAACTTGAGAAGACACTGGAGTGAGTATTTCTAAATGGAGTGGAAAGAGATGACTTGCTGAGAGCCAGTCATGGGTGATTTCCCCACCTTTGAAGATCTAAAAGCGTTCAAAATGCACATGCATTCCATAAGGTCACTTAAAATACTTGAAGATTCACCACAGTGTTTTTCCACGTGCTTCTTGATCAAAGATTCATAACCTATTTGGAAGAACTACTTTTATTATTTTGCTCCCTGGCACCATAACATGGCATGAGTCCTGCCAAGCCACTGGATATTTGTCTAAAAATAACTTCAACCTGGAGATAGACATGTGCCCATGCATGCACACGGGTGCACAAGATGACTTCATCTTGACCAGCTCTGGAGAGACAACAGTTCCTCAGGCAGGGCCAGCTTGGTTTGTGATCAGGTCCCTCCCACAGGTCACATAATGAGAAGAACACTGTGTCATTGATTGTTTGTGTTACAAGAGTCCTCTTCCTTCACCATGTGGACTCCTGGAGTAAACACAGGTAGTCAAAGTTGGCAGCAAGCTCCTTCCCCCATGCAGCCATCCTGCCAGCCTGAGGGCTTTGTTATTTGAGTTTAGTGTTTGCAGCCTCAAGTATCTTAATGTTATCTTTGGGTTTTGTATATAACGTTTGTTGAAGTAGTGTAGTTACAGTGGAAGTTTGGAACCTTGGCTCTGCCCTCTTGCCATATAGCTCTGATTCCCAGGAGAGGGTCTCAGTGCCGGCTCTCCCATGCTCGAGCACTCCGGTTGTTGTCTTCCCCCCTTTGCCCAGCCCCAGGTACTTCTGACCAGGGCGCTACTGAGGTCATTGATGAACAGAATATGTTCCGCCTAAACCTCTAATGGAGACTGACCAGTCATGTTGCAGAAAGGCCTAGAAGGGGCAGGTGGGAAGGGTGGGATAGGGGACGATGGCAGCTGTCCTTTCTGCTCTGAGTGCCACTATGCATTAACTTAGTGGGTATCTTGCAGAACTGATGATTCACACCCATCTGTGATTCCAGGTACTAAGTGCTTCCAGGCACTGAAAAGCGGCAATCTGGGGGGTGAGTGTGGGGTTGCTGCATGCCTTTGCTGACTTGGGGTGGCTAGCCATGGCAAGTTCGTTAACTTCCTATTATTTTATAGGGCCAGATGTCCTGGTCCCATGGCTGGTGAGAGTATGAGACTGGTAAGCCGGTGGATGTTCAGATCCCTGGGCCCAGCAGCTAGGGTCTAGGGCTCCTATAAAGCTCTGTTCAGCGCTTCAGTTAAGCAAGGTCATAGGAGGAAGTATGGCACTAAATATGATTGGTCAAGAGAAAGATAGTTATTGAAGAAGAGAATACTTTTATATGTTAATAGCTTTTACAACACTGTACATCTTCTCCAGGCTTGCTTTGATTGGTTCATTGTGTGGTTGTTTCTTTCCTTGTTATTTATTTCTCTGGTGTTTGTTTGTTTGCTTTCTTTGTTTGTTGTTGTTTGTTTGTTGTTTGTTTTGTTTGTTATTGGGTTATTTGTTGCTTGGTTGTTATGTGGTTGGTTAGTGTTTGTTTGCTGAATGGTTGGTTGGTAGGTTGGTTGGTTGGTTGGTTGGTTGGTTGGTTGACTATGTTGGTTGGTGATTGGTTGATTGGTTTGATTCCTTGGTTGTTTGGCTGGTTGGCTGGTTGACTGGTTGGTAGGTTTGGTTGGCTGTTGGTTGGTTGGTTGGTTGGTTGGTTGGTTGGTTGGTTCATTGGTTGATTTTCTACTCTGTAGATCTGGATTACTTTTCTCATTCATTACTGTGACAAAAATCCTGACACAGGTGTTGGCATATTGAAGAAACAGCTGAAGTCTCAGAGTTGAACAGCTCGGATGCCAAGCCACAGTGACTACCGTATTCTGTTTTTCCAGTCCATGCCCATGGTACCTTTCCCTCTGCTCTCATGTCACAGTTCATCCTCAACACCATGTCCTCTCTGTCTCAGAGCCATCGAGGCCTCCCTTTGAGCTCATGCAACAGTTGGTGCCGGCCACTAGCAAGCCACCCCACTACAAACCAAAACCCTCCTCTTGGCTTCTGGTGTCTGGTGACAACTGTACACGCTACAGTGTGCACATCAAAACTTCTCCTTCTGTTTCAAGCTGCTCTGTGGCTTGCAGGCCACATTGGGTTCTACACAGCAGATGGAATGACTCATTTTGCTTACCTTGCTTGCATCTGCAGCAGGGAAGCAGAGATGGATAAGTGCTGCTGTGTGCTGGCTAGTTTTACATTAACTTGACACAAGCTAAAGTCATCTGAGAGGACAGAACTTCAATTTAAAACATGACTCCATATGATTTTCTTAATTAGTGATTGATTTGGAAGGGACCATCCCATCCCTGGTCTATCTTAGGTTCTATAAGAAAGCAGGATGATCAAGCTATATGAAGCAAACCAGTAAGCAGCAACCCTCCCTGGCTTCTGCATCAGCTTCTGCATATGTGTTCTCGTCCCAATTGGGTTTCTGCCCTGGTTTTCCTCAGTGATGAACTATGATGTGGAAGTGTAAACCAAATGAACCCTTTCCTCCCCAAGTTTCTTTGGTCATGTTTTTTGTTTGTTTAGGTTTTTTCTTAGTTTAGTTTACTTTTTATCACAGTAATAGTAACCTCAACTGTTATGTACAGTTTTAAGAATTGCTACCACCTTCTCCCTGGAGCTTCTGCACTATCAGCCCTTCCTGGTTCCCTTTTGTTTCACCCAGCTTAGCTCCCAGACAAGCCGCTGTCAGACCTAACCCGTCTCCTGCCTTTGCTCTGCGAGGGTTCATGCTACCAGCTCCCACAGGAGACCCTTAACCCATGAATAAAATACACACAGCTTGTTACTTCTTAACTTGCCTATTATGCACAGTTGCTGGACGTAGATATCTGTCACCTTGAAAAAGCGTGCCCTTACCAATTTATTATTTCTTCTGCCCTAAACTTAGTGGCTTGTTCCAACTAACCCCTGCCAAATGTAGTGGAGGCTGCAGGCCCCAGCTGTCCCCAAGGTCTTGCATGATTGCTGTGTCTTTCTTCTTCCAAAGCATGCCAGAAAAATCCCCTCTCCTTCCTTGTGTCTGCCCTTTCCCCAAGAAGTCCCACTTGTACCTTCTGCTCCAGGCCTTCTTTATTAACAAATCAGGAACTAATTAGGGAACAGGATTTTAACATCAGGACTGCCATCTATACTCAACTGAGTCATGGCACTTAACAGACTTTCTCTTTTTATTCACTCCTGGACTTCAGCCCATGGGTGGTCCCTTCTTTCTTAGTTAGATCTCTTTGGAAACACCTCCAGTGGTGTGTCTTCAAGGTGATTCCATAGCTGTTCAAGTTAACAATGATCGGCCATCACAGGACCCTATTTCAGGGCCTTAAATGTGCTAGACAAACATTCTGCCTCTTAGCTTTGCCCTAGTCTTTTAAATTATTTATTTGTTTACTTTTTTGTGTGTACAAGCTGTGTGTGAGTGTTCTTTATCCATGGATTAAGGGTCTCCACTGGGAGCCGGTAGCATGTATTTATTACATGTGGGTATGTGTGATGGCTTGTATATGCTCCGCCCAGGGAGTGGCGCTTTTAGAAGCCGTGGCCCTGTTGGAATAGGTGTGGCCCTTTTGGAGTAGGTGTGTCACTATGGGTGTGAGCTTTAAGACTCTCATCCTAGCTGCCTGGAAGGCAGTATTCTGCTAGCCACCTTCAGATGAAGATGTAGAACCCTAGATCCACCTACACCATGCTTGCTTGGAAGCTGCCATGTTCCCACCTTGATGATAATGGACTGAAACTCTGAACCAGTAAGCCAGCCCCAGTGAAATGTTGTCCTTATAAGAGGTGCTTGGTCATGGTGTCAGTTCACAGCAGCAAAACTCTAACTAAGACAGTATATGTTCATGCATGTGAAAATACATTTGTGTGGAGGCCAGAGCACAGCTTTGGATTGTCATTCTTCAGTCAGCATCCAACATTTTTTGAGACAGAGTCTCTCACTGACTTGAAATTCATTAAGTAGGTTAGACTGTCTGGCTGTTGAGCACCAGACATCTGCCTGTCTCCATCTACTTAGCACTGGGCATTTACTATCACACTGCATCAGCTTAAATACATTAGTGATTAGCACAGGGCTAACAGCATGCCTCTATGTTGAACTGAAGCCCTTCCCCTGGAATAGTTTAAACAAGAAACTGAGTTATAACTCATTACTTCTCTCCCAGTGTCCTCCTCTCTCTAGCTCAGTTTCTGGCCTAGCTGTAATCCGTTGAATGAATCTAAATCCGCGTCCCTATGCCTGCCTGAATGGTGTCTTGTGAGTCCATTGCTCCTTGTGTCCATGTCCCAAACAAAAGGCTTCTGTTATGTATTTGTTGAAATACACAGAAAGCATCATCACACTGGGATGGAATGAGGGGTAATACTCTACAGAAATCGCTAATGATTTTGCAAGGCTTGAAACTTTACTGAGCCCAACCAACAAACAACTAATAACAAACCAACCAACCAACCAACACTATCAAACAACATCCTTACCTTGCTTTCAATTTTTATGGTGACTTTTTGTTTTATAGGATTGCTTTTACCCTATTTGCTGTTTTCAGTTTTATTGTCATAACATACATACATACAAACAAACATGCATCGGTCCTGGGTCAGGAATATGCAAGAGTTTAACATTAAAGCTATGTCTCAGTTTAAGTTCTAAAAGCTGATTAGATGGGAAATCCAAGGCAAATAGTTGTTACATTGTTCTCCTAAAGGCAGGTTACAAAAACAGGCTGAGTCACACAGCAGGAAATCCACCTAAAGCTTAGGTGATCTCAAGGTGTTATTTTTCTCTCAGCCCCTGAGGTCCAGCAAAAGTTTTAGTCTCTTAGACTGTGAGGGATAGTTTCATAATAGTGTAGTGTGTGTTCTGGGGATCAAACACAATCCCTCAAGCTTGAAGGCAAGCATTTTCCCAATTGAGTTGTCTCTATCCACCCTTAAATATTACTTAGAAACAGAGTCTTACTAAATTGTCCAGGCTGTCTGGGAGTCCTGTGTTAGCCTCCCCAGCACCAGGAAGGACAAATGATGTATACCATTCTTGACTCCCCACTGCTTTTTCTTTTATCTTTATACAGGGCCTCACTGTGCAGCACTGGCTGGCCTGAAGCTCTCTTTGTAGACCAGGCTGGCCTGGAGCCCATAGAAATTGGCTACCCTGGACCACTGTAGGGCTGGGCTTAAAGGTGCACATCACCACACCCAGCTCTTGATGCTTTTATAGCAAGGTGCCCTTATCTTCCTTCCTTCCTTCCTTCCTTCCTTCCTTCCTTCCTTCCTTCCTTCCTTCCTTCCTTCCTTCCTTTCTTTCTTTCTTTCTTTCTTTCTTTCTTTCTTTCTTTCTTTCTTTCTTTCTTTCTTTCTTTCTTTCTTTCTTTCTTTCTTTCTTTCTTTCTTCTTATCTTCATTTCTTATTGGGCCCTGAAAATTGTGTAGCTGATTCTGTCTGTAGGCATTCTATATTTGTTCCCTGCTAGGTAATAAACTGCATTGTCATAAACAGTGGGAGACCTTTCAGTAGTGAAATAAGCCAATTTTTACAACGTGTAATATTTATTATTAATCTTCAATTACATTTGATGGGTTTAGAAAGCAGAAATATCTCTCCCATACCCAGAAGACCTGGTGTATCACTAAATTCACTTTATTATATATGGTTTTAAATTAATAAGCAGGGAAGAAAATTTAGTAGTTGTCATAAAATTCCATTTTACATTGCAACAACCTTTATTCTGAACATTTTTGATATCACAAAGTGATAATATAAAATTCTACTTATGTATAGATGCTATATTAGATGTTTTTATTTTCAGCAGAGACAGTCTAGTCCTCTAGTACTAAAATAAGCATTAAAATAATTGAATCTTTGAAGTACATATTTCTTATTGATTACTGTCTCTTATGCTAAGAAACTGAAATAGCTTGGTAGAAAGATCCCAAGATTATGAGTTAACTTTCAAGTTTCTCTTTGTAAAATGAAGATCTTCAACTAACCAAAAAATTTGTAAGCTTTCTTCTAATCTTGGAGTTCAGTGATATTTGAATAATAACATGCTTTCAACTCCCATGGGTGCCCATGTGTACACACACACATGCACACACATGCACACGCACAGTGAGTCTGAGGCCAGCCTAGTATCTCTCTCATGTGTGTTTGGGTGTGCATTCATGAGTTGTATTTGTATATATGTATATATGTATATGGTATATACATATATACAGACACACACACACACACGTATGTGTGTGTGTGTGTGTGTGTGTGTGTGTGTGTGTGTGTGCCTGCATGCACTTGTAAGAAGGTCAAGAGGAGAATGGATGATACCATGCTCTTATCTCCTTAGACAGGCTCACTTACTGAACCTGGAGTTCACCCTTTCTTGGCTAGTCTGGTTGGCTAGCAAGCCCCAGTGATCTCTCTCCCTGACTCTCCAATAGGACTCTAGGGCTACACGTGCACACACCTGCACATGGCTTTTATGTGGGTTCTTGTCCTAGGTATGGTTATTATTTCTGTTATGAAGCAGCATGACCAAAAGCAACTAGAGAAGGAAAGGGCTTATTTGGCTTACACATCCCCATCATAGCCCATCATTGAAGGAAGTCAGGACAGGAACTCAGACAGGACAGGAACCTGGAGGCAGGAGCTGAGGCAGAGGCTGTGGAGGGGTCATGCTCATCGCTTGCTCTCCATGGCCCACTCAGCCTGCTTTCTTACAGAACCCAGAACCACCACCCCCGAGGTGGCACCACCTACAATGAGCTGGGTCCTTCCTCATCAATCACTAATTTAAAAAATGCCCTACAAGGCCTAAAGCCCTACCTCATGGAGGCATTTTCTCAGTAGAGGTTCCCTCCTTTATAGATGACTATAGTTTGTGTTAAGTTGACACAAAACTCTCCAGCATGAGATCCAACACCAACATGCACAGTGTTGGAGTTTCTTTCTGTGTAAAGTAGGATGTATGATAGACAATGGCAACGGTAGTGTGGCATGGGGAGGCCATTCACAAAGGCCATGATTTATGTGGGCATTTCAGTACACACCTATAGTCACAATGCTTGTAAGGTTCAGGCATAGGCTTCAAAGTCTGAGGTCAGCTAGGCAGTGGTGGTGCACACCCTCAATCCCAGTGCTCAAGAGGCAGAGGCAGGTAGATCTCTGAGTTTAGGGTTAGCCTGGACTGCGGAGTGAGTTCCAGCACAACCAGGGCTGCATAGAGAAACCTTATCTTGAAAACACCACCACCGCCAAAAATAAAAAAGCTTGAAGCCAGACTGGTCGACATAATGAGACACTGCCTAAAACAACAAAATAAAACATAAAGATCACTATGTGAATGGTGCCCCCAGAACTGCATGCAGCAACTGCCAGGTGATGGGGCACCTGTCTCACAGTCTTTGTGATGATAAATTAAAGAGAGAAATACATATGAGGGTTTGGAATCATGCCTGGCATACAAGAAGAACCCTTTCAGTGTTATTATAAAATAGGCCTCTGTTTGATCCATGTCAGAAAATCCTCCCTAAGTGTGGCTCAGGGTTGGCTGTAAACTCTCCAAAATTCAGGCATTCTTAATTTTGAGGGCTTCCCCTTCATTAGTGAGATTGAGAGTATTAAGGCGATCGGTTGGTCACATTGGCCTTCCACATTCTACCATGTGAAGATCTTCAAAGTGACCCTCACCAAATCAGACACCTGCAGCCAGAGCCTGGACACCCAGCCTCTCCATCTGTAAAAAATAGAGTGCTTGCCTAGCACATGAGGTCCTGGGGTCAGTCCTGGTATAGGTAGGTAGGTAGATAAATAGATGATGGATGGATAGATGGTAGATACATACATACATACATACATACCTAGATGATAGATGCATATATAGATATATACATTGATAGATGATAGATGGATGGATAGATAGATAGATAGATAGATAACCTAGTTTGGTATTCTATAACACCACATAAGGACAGAAAAAATATAATAACTATATTTTGAGCTAAAGTATTAGGCATGGAATCAGAACACTTGGAAAGTTGAGGCAGGAGGATTGAGAGGCAAACCTAATCTTTAATAGCTAGGTGTAGTGGCACACACCTGTAATCTCAGCATTGAGAGGCAGAGGCAGGAGGATCACTTTGAGTTTGTGGTCAGTTTGGGTTACATAATGAAACTCTATTCAAAGATTAAAAAAAAAAAGAACAGAAAAAAGGGGGGGCTGCCCAGCTTCTGGGTCTGCACCTGCAGGTCTGTGTCGTTCTCAGCGGCTCCCAGGGCAGTACTGTGGATTTCTGGTTTGATTGTCAGCAAACTCTTCTGAAAACTGGCTTCAGGTCAAAATCACAAGAACACTTTGTGCGGCTGCTCTCCAGGCTCAGGAGCCTCGTCTAGTCACTGACTGCTGCGTTAGAGAAAGACGCTCGCTCCCTTCTTGTACTCATTTACTTTCCTGCTCCAGTGACACCAGAAGTGAGGTCAACTGTGGGCATGCTCGCTGAAGGACCAATCACATGCGAATGTTCGGGCATGCTTACTGAAGGACCAATCACATGCGAATGTTCGCGCATGCTCGCTGAAGGACCAATCACATGCGAATGTTCGGAAAAGTCCAGCTTCACTAAAGGTGAAAGATGGAAGGGAGGAGGAAGGACGGAAAGAAGGTGATCGCTGTTCCTGTGGACGCAGCACCCTCAGGACAGTAGAACTCAGCATCTGTTAAATGTTACAGTCATCAGCAGAGCTTTGAAATCCCATGCCCTGGCAACAGCCCACACTGATAAATTAAATTTAGAGTCTGCCAGGAGACCCAGTCAGCCAGTTGTTCATGAAGTTCCCCCAGGTGGCTCTGTTGTGCAGCTAAGGCTCACAACACTGTCTTGAACCATAAACTCCACCGTCTCCACTGTCATTCACGCAAGGATGAGGCCCAAGGAGAAACTATGGCAGCCAGGGTGGAAATGGAACATCAAAGAGGGGAGGATGTGCCTACACACACACACACACACACACACTTGAAGACTCCTCCAGTCACCCCTGTCTCTACCCGTTATGTATGTATGTATGTATGTATGTATGTATGTATGTATGTATGTATGTGTGTGTATGTATGTATTGTTTTTTGGGGGACAGATCTCACTATGTAACTATGGCTAGCCTGAAACTCATTATATAGATCAGGCTGACCTCAAACTCATAGCAATCCATCTGCCTCTGCCTCCTGAGTGCTGGGATTAAAGATGTGCACCACCACACCTGTCTATGTCACTTTCTTAAACCAGATCTGGGATCAAGGAGCTGAGCTGAGTTCTGCAAAATAGACTTCTTCCTAAATTAAATGCAAATGTGTATGTGTGCACACATGGTGTGTGTGTGTGTGAGTGTGTGAGCGCACGCGCATGCGTGCGTGCCGCCACAGTGGAAGTCAGAGGACAACCCGTGGAAGTGGTTCTCTACCTTAACTATATGGGTCCCATGAGCGAACTCAGCTCATCGGGCTTGGCGGTCAGCGCCTTACTCACTGAAAAATGGGGAGATAGAAGCTAGGAAAGGTGAACTGGCTATAAAGCTTGGACGGCTTTCTTCAGGATGGGATCGCTTCACCCAGAAGCCTCTGAGTATGCTCAAGAGAACCCTGATCGTCTCTAACCACCCGTTCACTTCCTGCTGCAAAAGGTTCAACCTTCAACCCTTTCAGAACTGTTTTCCTCCCTCACTCCCCTTTAAATCTTCAAACAAAATGAATTGCTACTTAAGAACCTCCTAAGACTTCACTCCACATTTAGCATCGGTAAGTCTGCCTCTTTCGTATCACGCTGTTCCACAATTTGTAAATCATTAGGAGGGGCCATGTCTGACTCTATTAATTTTTCATATCACTGAACAGATAATTTTCACATAATAAACCTTAATTGCAACTGCTCCTAGGTTCTGCAAACATTTAGAAAGAGGTCTTTTTCAAGGGTTATTTAACCTGAGGAAGGGAAAATTTGACCCACAGTTTATCAGTTAGCTCATTAGCATACTAATGCGGCTACAATTTGCATTTGACTAGGGGGTTGTCTTTCACCCAGTAATCTTGTTGGCAGAGCATCACAGTTTTTGGTTGATTTTTAAAAACACTTTGTCTGAATACACAAGGGAAATAAGGTGGTGTTAATACTAGAAACTTGGAAGTGAATTAATTGCTCTGAAATAATTCCACACTGGGTTAGCCTCTCTGGCGGTGGTATTTGCATGACCCTCACACGTGCTAATTGGCATTTAAACAGAATCAGCCTACAACCTTTCTCACACTTCCTAATGAATGATTATTTCCTCAAGGTACCTAAAAGCTGAAGAGGGTTAGATAGCTCAGCGCCAATCATTTATTTACCTAGTAGCTGAAGTGTGCTAAGAACTTTCTCAATTAAAGAATTCTTTTTCTCAGCAGTTCTGCCACTTTAAGTATTTACCTTGATGTGGACTCAGTGAAATTAACACTGGATCTCATTGCTGTAACCTTATTAGTGTCAAAAATTGTTTTAGAAAACTAAAATAAATAAATAATAATAATAAATAAATAAAGGAAAGGCAGCAGGTGTTGTGGTGCTTTAGGGAGGCAAGAGAATTGGAGGTTAAAGTGACTGTCCCAACACAAACACGTAGCTGAATGTTTTATATAATCTGAGGATGGGGGTACAGCTCTGGGTTGATAGCATGTTTGCCTAACATGAACAAGGTCCTGGGTTCTATTGCAAGGATTCCTGGCACTGGGTGTGGTGATGCACACTTTTAATCCAAGCTCGTTGGTGGTAGAGGCAGAGGAGGAGCAGAAGCTCAAAGCTATCCTTGGCTGGTGAGTTGGAGATCAGTGTGAACTACAAAGACTGGCTCAAAAAGAAAAGAAAGGCGCCTGACCTGTGTGTGACTATGTCAATGATCATCTCAGAGCAGGGGGTAATTTGACTATGGTTTTAAGAGCATCAGCAGCATTCACTGCTGTCATTGGGAAAGTGTGAAAGAAAAGCAGGGCTCTCCGAGGAAGTCTTTCTAGGACAGTCACAGCGGAGCAAAGCTGGGATGGAGCATGTGTTATCCATTGGCAAGTTAGTGTGCCCTTAAGACAAATCCCACAGGTCCGTACTTCCCACCTTCATCCAATGGGTACATCCTGATGTAGTTCCTGCCTGACTATTCCTGCCTATGTGTCATCATGCACATCTTGTGTGGCTAGAGCAACCAACCCTGTTTACAAAAGTGAAAACACACAGTAATTAAAACTGAAATTGTAACCTGAGCTCTCTCTCACACAGGTGGATCTGCACGGTAGCTGCCAAATGAGTGAAGAGGGTTGCTCCGGGAAGCTGCTATGGGAACATGGCGGCCTCTCTTGGGGAGGAAAAGGAACTGTCTCATCTCGTCTGCAGTTTGTCAGTCTTCTCAGGAACTGGGCATGCATGTGCTACAGGGTTGGGTTTTAGGAGAGGCTGGTAGCCCGGGATGATTACATGGCGTAGAACCACAGCATGGGCTCCTGAAATACTGACCGCACCAGGGGATGTGAAGGGCAGTTGGGAGAGTCAGGAAGGGGAGCAGGGTTAGGAAAACGGACAGCAGTGGGCCATGGAAAGATATGCAAATAAGCACGTCCAGGCTTGGGGACCCTGAGCTTTGACATGTTCATGACAGCCACACCCCACAAGTGACAAATATGAGAAGGCATGGCTGTCCTTCTTCTTTGTGGTACTAATGATTGAGCACAGGTTAACTAGGTACTCTATCCCCAAGCTACAGCCCCAGACCTGTGTATCTCTACATAAAAAAAATCTAAAGTGCTAGCATTACTAAGGAGGATATAAATTTACATATCACATTGAAAGGCCATTTGGTAATAATAGTTAAGTAATTTACATTTTTTCAGATCAATTTTACTCTCAAGTAAAATCATTAGGACTCTCTCTGAAGAAATTTACCTTTATGGGTGGAAATGGATAGGGCAGACATTGATTGATTAATTGATGGATTAGAGTTTTGAAGCTGGCCTGGAACTTGGTATGTAGTCCAAGATGGCAGCAGACTTGCCAGGATCTTCCTGTCTCCGCTTGACAAACGGAGGGATTACAGGTATAAAGTACCACGCCTGTCAATCGCCATATTCCTAACGACGACGTATTGGAAACAAACTAGCTGCAGTGTGTGGAAGAACTAACAAGTGAATTACTGTGACCTCTTCCATCAGAGTCTGTAAAATACAGTGGTGAAAACAAATGCAGTAGAGCTACAGATCGCAAAGGAAATAGTTCCAAGACAAGGGGCGGGAGCAGAGAGAAGCCGTCCCTTCAGAAACCCACACGCGCAGGCACACATTCTCAAATCCTAAGCATCTTTCTTCCACTTAGCCCACATGCTTAAGCCCCCTGCTTAGACTAGACTTGTTCTAAAGTCATTTTAATACCACCCCCACAAAGGCACACTGCAATCAGGAATGATGGGGGCTCATCCTACAATCCCAGTACTTGAGATGTTTAATAGGAAGAGCACAGCCTGGGCTACAGTGATACCCTATCTCAAAATATAAACATAAAAATAAATTGCAGAAGACTATAGACATTTTGAGTTTTAAAGTCCTAACAAAACAGGGCTGGGAGTGAAGCTCAGTAACAGAGCACATACTGTGGATGCGTAAGGATGAGCTCCCAATTCAACTGTCAGGACTGCAAACTGTGCACAGGTACGCACAGACACCCTCACACACACACACACACACACACTGACCCACAAACTCACACATACTCACATATTCACACACCCTTACGTACACTCACACAGACACACATATACAGACATATGCATACAGACATACACATTCACAGACACACGCACACACTCACACTCACAAATAAATGTAATAGAAAAAGCAGGAAGCAGACAAGAAAGAATGATGAGAGGGATATCATTGGCCTGTGTGACGTTGTAATAGGTAATGGGCTGGGGGATTTTTTTTATTAAGCTCTAATATTTTATGTGGCTGAAATCTTTCAAGTTAAAAGAACAGGAGTAAAAGTAAAAATCAAAAAGATTATGTAGAAGTATGTAATAGCATTTGTTAGGATTACGTGTGCATTCAAATTTCTTGATATTTTCCAGAAATAAATGTATTCATTTAATTTTAAAAATTATCAATTAATAACAGTTTATGCACTCCAGAGCCATGCTATAGAGAGAGGAAGGGCTCAGGGCTGAAATCATCATGTATGAAAGTACTCATAAATATTTAGAGAACGGATTAGTGGATGGACTGCACAGTGAGACCTTACCCTCACAGCCAGCAGGGGGGCAGAGAAAGCGGGCAATGCTGGGAGCAAGCTTGTGTCTGAGACAGATGGTGCTGTCCAGCAGGACACACAGTGCACAGCGGCCACAGACCTGTTTCTGAGGAGAACTAATTCAGGTCTAATCAGATTCGTTCTGGCAGGTGGGCTTGGGCGGGCAGGGACGCTGAAGACTGCTCCTGTCCCCATTCCGTCTGACCTACTTTTAGGATTCCCTTCTCTGTCTTTCCTGTCTGCTCACATTTCTTCTCTTCTCTTGAGACAGGCTCTTGTTATGTCATCCAAGCTGTCCTTAAACTCACAGCAACTCTCCAGCCTCAGACTCCCCAGTCCTGGGATTACAGGCAAGGGCTGTGACTACCCTCTTTACTTGCCTGTTATTGCTAATATTCCATAATCGAGACCACATAAACCTGCTTGTCACCTGTCTGTAGGACATACAGAAACCAGCAGGACCATCAGTGTATACAAGATGTCCATATTCTAGGCAGCTAATCTAAGTAATTTGGGTTGTAGGCATGGAGTGGATAAAAGCTACTGAATTTGGTGAGCGTCAAATTCCGAAGCAGCCCAAACTAGTCATCATTTGGAAAAAGCCAAAGGGGAGAAACAGATTATATGAATTTGGCCACACGTTCGTTTTATTTAAGGGAGGCCATCCTGTTATTTTACAGGCATTCTTACATTTCCACACTGAGTTATTTATCACTCGGTGTGATTCTGCCTTGTTAAATTGACTAACAAGGTAATTCTTTGGGCTGAGGTGGTTTGAAGAGGGTATAAGAATCTACACAGAAAATAGCAGTAATTTTCTAAGCACAGCCAAGTCAATTGTATCCATCTCACACTAACAGAAAGACTCTGGCTTTTAGTAGACAGCCCACTATGTGATCATCCTGGCTGAAGAGCTGCAGAGACGTTGTTTTGAGGAGAGCATAGAAATCCTGCAGATTTAATTGCCAATAAATCAGCATGACCTCCAATCCCTGGCAGGCCTGTTCTACAATCATCTTTTCAACCAGAAAATGAAGAGCTGGGTTTTACAAAGTGCACGTCCTGCCTGTGGTAGGAAAATGGAAGCACACTGGTCGCCTCTCCTCACAGACTCCGCAAGATAATGAAGGACTCTATTCGTGGCACGTTCTGTTTGCGGTTAGGCTATTTTCAACGTGTCTCATTTCTTTTTGTTATTACAGGGACTGCCCCCACTCTATCTTTAAAAATGTCTTATCATTCATTAGTTCAATATTTTGCCAGAGAGATTATCCCCTACTTAGTTTGCACAAATTTGCATTAAAATATTGCGGCTCTCTCAAGACACTAGTCACAAACTGGCTGACCTGAAGGTTGCTTCGAGCTGGTTTTCAAATTTGTTCTTTATTTTTTTTAAAGATTTATTTATTTATTATATGTAAGTACACTGTAGCTGTCTTCAGACACAACAGAAGAGGGCATCAGATCTCGATATAGATGGTTGTGAGCCACCATGTGGTTGCTAGAATTTGAACTCAGGACCCTCCAGAAGAGCAGTCAGTGCTCTTAACCGCTGAGCCATCTCTCCAGCCCTCACATTTGTTTTTAAAAGTGCTTGTTTTAAAATTAATATCTCCAATTTTGACTATAATGTATAAAGAAATTTGACCATTTGATCATCCCCAAATAAACCATAATAAGCCCGGGATTATACTTTACGATCCTTGTAGATCTATTTTAATTTATGTAAATAATGTTCTGGGGTAGACATCCATATATTTGAATATTTAATTGTATTATCACTATAAGAAACCATTAAAATTTAAATTAAACAGGAGGATGAAATCATGCTTAATTTTTGAGAATGCCTGCTGACTATTCTGAATTTAGACACAGGTTGTTCCTGTCCGATACCAAGCTCTGTCTGGCTTACCAGGCACTGTATCAGGAGCCCATTTTTTCTGGGACAGTGTGAGGGCTGTACTGTTGTGGGGGTTGATATTTATTTATTTATTTATTTATTTATTTATTTATTTATTATTTTCCAATATCACAGCTATCACCACAGTCTTGAGCATGCTAGGCAAGTTCCCATCGATCACATTTGGAACACATCTCAAGTTCATTACTAAAGTTGGGAAGATGCTGGCGCAGCGTCTATGATGTAAGTTTTTAATCTCTTCACATCCCCACATAACAACCAGTACAGGCACTGGATGGCAAAACCAAAAACCATTTACAACAACATTAGGTGATAAGGTAGTCCCCTAAAGCCTGCAACACAAGCAGCTGACAACAAACCGCTGACATCCACAGTAGCTGATGTGTGTGGCGGGGTGGAGGCGAGTGAAGGCCTCCCGTGTGCTTGAGAACAGGGCAGAAGGCGGCAGCTGAGTGAAGGGCAGACACAGGGGGATTCAGTCCCTGCTCCAGCAGCAGGCAAGACCTCTAGTGAGGGCAGAAGGAGCTAGGATGGGTTAGCCCCAACACACTCACACCCTGAAGCCAAGGCTCCCTTCCAGAGTTACATGTGTATGTTTGTGTGCCTGTAAAGTATATAATATATGCATTCACATATCACGAAAAACTAAGCAGTAAGTCTTTGACAGTCTAGTTTAACCTGGACTTGTTTGTTTTAGCAGTGGGAACTGAACCCTAAGTCTTCTCCATGTTAGGCCAGCATTCTACAGTAGGTTATTTTCTTGTTCTAAACTCTGTCAGATCCCATTACAGATGGTTGTGAGTCACCGTGTAGTTGCTGGGATTTGAACTCAGGACCTTCAGAAGAGCAGTCAGTGCTCTTAACCGCTGAGCTATCGCTCCAGCCCCTTTGATTACTTTTCAAACAAGACATTATTGTGTAGCCCAGACTATTGGTATATCCCTCACCTCAGCCTTCTGGTGTGTATGTGTGTGTGTATGTGTGTGTGTGTATTCACATGCATGTGCACTACTGTGCCACACTATGCACATGGAAGTCAGAGGTTAACTTCAAGGACTGCCTTCTTTGCATCTCACAAGGCAGGAATGTTGACTCTACCCAGTGCAGTGTAGTGCCAGCCAGCACAGGAGCTCCCATCTGATTGTCCTGTTTCCACCTCCCACCTCTCTGTGGGATGCTGGGACTGTAGGTACACTTACTGCATTGGGCTTTCTCTGTGGGTTCCAAGGAATACACCCAGGTCATCAGGCTTGTAGAGCAAGCACGTGGACCCTGGCAATCTCCTTGGCTTTGTCTTCAGTTACTTTTATTTATGTTTTTTAAAGATGTCTTCAGACACCCCAGAAGAGGGCGTCAGATCCCATTACAGATGGTTGTGAGTCACCGTGTGGTTGCTGGGATTTGAACTCAGGACCTTCAGAAGAGCAGTCAGTGTTCTTAACCGCTGAGCTATCACTCCAGCCCCTTTGATTACTTTTCAAACAAGATATTACTGTGTAACCCAGGCTATCGGTATACCTCTCACCTCAGCCTTCTGATGCTAGATTTAATAAGCATGCTATACAACATTGGCTAAAAACTAGCAATAGGATATTATTGTTAGTTTGACTAATAATAAGTGTTGACTGTGAATCAGAAATTTGATTACACCTTTCAATTCAATTTAAATATATATGTTTAAAGTTTGAACATATGATTTTTCTATACATAAATGTGTTTATCATTGCTGGTTTCTTTTAAATTGGTCTTCTTTGGATGATGCTAAGCGACTGATTTATTGACTTGAAAACTAATAACTGGCTATCCCTCTTTCTGTATGAACAGTGCTCTGGCTTACTAAGTGGTGAACGGTGAAAGCATCTTTATAAAAACAGATGCCAGTGAAACCGGAAGATGGAACTAGACCACCCTCTCTTCTCAGCCTGCAGTGAAATATGCCTCAGCAGTTACGCTTGCCACAAGAGGACAGTCAAGTGTGTGCGCCACCAAGGTGCTGAGTGTGGAGGAAAATGACTCGACTTCGACTTCTCCAAAGGAACAAAGTTCAGATCACACCTCTGAATTCAGCTGCCAATACAAGGGAAGTAAAGGGGTGGAGAAATGTACACTACCCAACCACTCTGATAGGTGTGTGCCTGCAGTGCTGGGGCGCCTCAGGTCAGAGGGCCTGGCTTCCTCAGCAGACACCAAGAGCATCGCAGCAGGAACCTAGAGCTCAAAATAGATGTAAAACAAAAAGATACTGGCGATCAGTTGAATGTGTCAGCAGATACACTCTTGGATGGCTGGTTTTTGTTTTTTGTTTTTGTTTATTTATTTAATTTATTTTTTACTTACTCACTTTACATCCCTATCACTGCCCACTCTCCCAGTTACCCCCTCCCACAATTCTTCCCCCATCTCTCTTCCCCTTCTCCTCTGAGTGGTCGCACACACACACCAGGTATGCCCCCCATCCTGGCACCTCAAGTCTCTGCGAAACTAGGGACTTCCTTTCCCGCTGAGGCCAGACAAGGCAGCGCAGATACTAGAACACATCCCACGTACAGGCAACAGCTTTTGGGACAGCCCCCACTCCAGTTGTTCTGGACCCGCATGAAGACCAAGCTGCACATCTGCTACATATATGCAAAGAGGCCTAGTCCCAGCCCTTGTATGTTGTTGTTTTGATTGTTCAGTCTCTTGGAGAGCCCCAACGGTCCAGGTTAGTTTACTGTTGGTCTTCCTCTGGAGTTTCTATCACTTTTGAGGCCTGCAATCCTTCTTCCTATTCTTCCACTAGAGTCCCCAAGCGTCATTTGCTGGCTGTAGGTGTCTGTATTTGCCTGAGTCAGCTCCTTGGTGGAGCCTCTCAGAGGAGGCCATGCTAGGCTCCTGTCTGCAAGCATAACAGAGTATCATTAGTGTCAGGGACCGGTGCTTGCCTGTGGGACGGGCCAGTTGTTGGTTGGTTGTTCGTTCCTGTAGTCTCCGCTCCGTCCCCTGTGCCTGCACTTCTTGCTGACAGGACACATTTGGGTTGGAAGTTTGTGTGTGGGATTTTTGTCTCTATCGCTCCACTGGGGTTCCTACCCGGCTACAGGAGGTGGCCTCTTCACATTCCATACCCACAGTGCTGTAAGTCACGCTAAGGTCACCCCCTTTGATTCTTAGGCACCTCCCATATCCCAGGTTTCTGTCTTGTCCTGGAGATGCCCCCCACCTCTCCACCCCATCAGCTGCAGATTCCTTGACATGGTCATCCGGCCATCTCTCCTGTCCCTCCACACACATTCTTGGATGTTTGATCCCAAATAAGGGTTACTACGTGCGGGTTTCTGTTTGGTTTTGCTTTTGAATCAAGGTTTCAGTATCTCAGGCTGACATCGAACTTGAGCTAAGAATGACCTTGGACTCCTGATCCTCTTGTCCCCACTCTATAAGTGCTGATATGACAGGTGTGGACCACCACCCCTGGTGTATGTAGAGCTGAGGACTAAACCTAGGGCCTCAGGTATTCCAGGCCAACACTCTCCCACCCCCAAACACTATTGCCCGGAACAGAAACTAATAATAACACCATAAACTCTGCATTATTTTATGTTTAAAATGTCTGCTTTCCTGTGTCTTATTATACCTGGGTAACAACACCACCAAGAAAGCAACAATTTCTTCAATATCAGAAAATACTTGCTCCGGGGGAAGAGGAGGTGGTCGCTGGGAATGCATCCAGGCACGTGTCAGGTTGGTAAAGTTTCATGTCTTGGCTTGGATGGTGGTTACAAAGGTGTTACCTTTGTATAATGACTCATTAAGCTCTCTTTGTATCTGTTTCTATATCCGACTCATTATTATCATTATGGAATTGTTTTGTTTAGATTTATTTTTATTATTTTTAGTTGTGTGTATATGTGAGTCTGTACGTGCAGGTAAGTGCAGGCGTCCAAGGAGGTCCGAGGCACTGAATCCCCCTGGAGCTGAAGTTACAGGGCCTCACGTAGTTGCTGGGAACCAAGCCTTAGTGCCCTGCAAGAGCAGTAAGAGCTCTCGGCTGCTGAGCCATCTCTAGGACATGTAGAGCCCCTCCCGGCTCTGCCTCGCAAATGCTGAGGTTGCGGGCATGTGCCACTATGCCCAGTATATTTTATTTTTGTTTGTTTCATTTGTTTTGTTTTTGTTTTTGCTGAGACAGTCTTATGTAGCCCAGGCTGGCCTTGAGGTAGTAATATAGTCAAGGCTAGTCTTTAACTTCAGATCCTTCTGCTCCCACGTCCCGTGTAGTTGGGATTACAGGTCTGTACCATCATCCCTGGTTGTTCCTGTTTTATTGATATTTAATTATCTAATTTTTGAGATTATAATCGCACCATTTCCTCCTTCCCTTTCCTTCCACCAAACCCTACCATATACCTGTCCTTGCTATTTTTCGATCCATGGCCTCTTTTTTATTGATTACTATTATATGCGTATGCATGTATACAATATATTTCTGAATATAACCCTCTTAGTTTGTATAGTGTTAACTGTATGTGTAGTACGTATCTGATCTTAGAGCTGAGCATTTGGTGCTGGATGACCAGCTGCTGTTCTTTTCTCTGGAGAAGATGGTTTCTCCCACCTCCAGCATTCCTCCATCCCCACAGCACAGTAGTTTGCTGTCTGACTGGGGCCTCCTGGGCTTTCCCTGTGTACTTTGCATGTCTCTGCCCTTGCGCAGTTCATGCCTAGGCGGCTGTGGCGGTGCGACTTTATAGGCATCGCCTCTGACATTCCTGGGAGACAGTCTCACGGCAAACACCCTGATCCTCTGGCTCTTACGGTCTCTTCTCTTTCTCTTCCACAATGTTCTCCAAGCCTTAGGTGCAGGGGTTGTTTGGTAAATGCACCCATAGGGACTGAGAGCCACAACTTCGCATTTCCTGTTTTATTTTTAAAGATATGTATTTATAATTTTCTTTTTTTTAAGTTTTAAAGTTTTACTATTATCATTTTTGAGGGAGACTCTCACTATGTAATCCTGGCTGGTCTAAAACTCTATAGACCAGGCCTCAAACCAGCAGAGGTCCACCTGCCTCTGCCTCCCAAGTGCTGGGATTAAAGGTGTGGGCCACCTTGCCCAGCTATTATTTGGTTATTATTTAAGAGTCGTACAATACACAAAAATGATTTATCTGGCTCATACATGTCCCTTCCACCTTGGAACATTTGTTAGTCTCTTCTGAAAATTCTCTTTGACCTCACTGTCCACTGAGGTCAACCAAAGTCTGTCCATAGGATAACCTTAAACCATCGGCTGCCCAGTGTGAGGAGAGCAGTAAGAAACACCTAAGAGGCCAGCAAAGTAGAAAAGGAACACACACACACTTCTGGGTGACATGTAATATTGCTCAGAGCTCTGGGGAGAGTCTAGATACAAGTATAGCAGCAGTAATATGGCGATGTCACAAAATCTGAGCAGCTGGAGACCATCCCAGCATCTGTTCGGGGCTCTAGCCTCCTTACTCTCAGAGCACACAGATGAAATAGCTTTGAGCTATCCCATCCACTGGCTCTAAGCTGCTTAGGGCTGTTTGGACATCAGTCCCCGTCAGTCTTAAGCCATCACCAGAGCTCTCTCTGAGCCAACTTTCTCATAGTATCCAATAAAGCAAAGAAACCACTGTTGTCATAATCTGGTCCCTGTGAGGCTGAGACCAGAGTTGTGAAACCAGAGCAGTCAGCTTAAAAGTCCTCACTGAGGACAGGTTTCCTAGGATCCCAACCTCAAGCGCCATGTCCTTTTTTAAGACTAGAGTTTCAAACATGTGACCATCATGCCTATAGTATAAAGTCATTCTTGGGACTGTGGAGATGACTCGGAGGTTGCAAAGGACTTGAGGTTGGTTCCCATTACCCACAATGAACAAATTCTCAATCACCTATAACTACTCTGCTGGCCTCTATGGGGACTGAACACATATGCACATATAAACACACATACATATTCATAAATACAAATGACATAAATCTTACACTGTCTTTTGTCTTTCTTCTATACCTAAGGAAGATAGCATGCTGCTTCTGTAGGTAGATGGATGTACCTGGCAGGTGGATGTAACATATCCCTAAACATTTACATTAAAAGAAAGTAGATCTGGAGATCTTTTGGATGTGTCCCTTAACCTCAAGGATTCCACTCAGACAGGGGTAAGCAGGTAGCAACTATCTACCAATTCTCTTTCCCGTTTTTGGACAGCTTCTCATTAGGTGACTTAGCCTGGCCCTGAACTCTTGACTGCTCTGCCCTAGCCTCCAGGAGTTGAACTCACAGGCTCATCGCCATGAGAACACAGCTGGGTTCTTCAGAGGCAGCGCAGTGTCCTTTCCCTGCCCACCTTAGGGATCATTCCCCAGTTACTTCTGGACTGCAGACTTAGGCTCCCTTGAGGCTTCCCCGGGGCAGCAGCCACGGCTATGGGTTCCTGTGGTCTCATGGCATGCAGAACGCTCCATATTTATTGATTTAGCTAATTAATAGTTCAGTTTATTTTCAAAACAATAAATATTTATAAAGGAACAATTTACACCTGTGGGCTATAGCTATGAGCCAGTCTATGTACTAAAAAACTTCTATTTTAGAGGTTGGGGTGCAAAAACCCCTGGGGTACTTGTTTACTTTCCAAATTATGAAACTATGAACCCTAAAATCTCTCTCTCTCTCTCTCTCTCTCTCTCTCTCTCTCTCTCTCTCTCTCTTTCTCTCTCTCCTGGGTTTCTCTGTGTAGCCCTGACAGTCCTAGACCACTCTGTAGACCAGGCTGGCCTCGAACTCAGAGACCCCCTTGCTTCTGCTTCCCAGGGCTGGGATTAAAAGCATGTGTCACCACCAGCAGGCTTTCCAACAGCAGCCAATGAAAACAAAAATAAAAAACAAACCAAAGCCTACCTCTTACAAACAGCTTTTAGCCTGTTCTGCCAAGTGAATGCAAACAGGGGAAAAGAGGCCAAGCCAGGTCCACACCTACAGATTCTTTCGAGCTATTTCTCCCCTCCAGAGAAGGACAGTTATCAAAAAGCCAAACGTCCGAAGTGCTGAGGTGGGGTCAGCTTACCTTTGGCTTCCCACTGGCTCCCCATCGCCTTCCTTCAAATGTATAAGATTTTCTTTTCTTTTCTTTTTCCTTTCCTTTTCTTTTCTTTTATTTTTTACATACCTTTACAGTGGAGCCTGGAATCAAGTACCAGTCCATGAATGTGAAATTATCGCTTTCCTTCTAGGCACTAAATACCAAACTGAAGACTGCAGTTGGTAAACCAATGATTGAAGTCTGAGTATGCTTTAGTAGTCGGAGTGACAGACCATGGTGATGTCATGATTCAAAGGATGATGGTGTTACTGATAAATCAACAAGTGCATTTCATGTCCTTCAATCTTTTGGCTTTAAAAATGTATTCATTTTACAATTCTTGAAGCATAAATATTTTTATTAATAAAAGAGTTTCACAAACAGATGTGTGATATGATAGATGATAGAACGATATGACTAATAATATCTGTTCTAGAATAGGAGGGATTTTTTTAAATATTTTTATTTTCTATATTCTTTGTTTACATTCCAAATGATTTCCCCTTTCCCGGATTCCCCCTCCCTATATGTCCTATAAACCTTCTTCTCTCCATCCATTCTCCAATCACCTCCCTGCTTTTTCTCTGTCCTTATATTCCCTTCTAATGCTAGATCAATCCTTTCCAGGATCAGGACCTTCTCCATACTTCTTCATGGGAGTCATTTGTTATGCAATTTGTGTCTTGAGTATTCAGGGCTTCTGGGCTAATTAATATCCACTTATCAGAGATTGCATTCCATGTGTATTCTTTTGTGACTGGGTTACCTCACTTAGGATGATATTTTTCCAGATCAAACCACTTGCCTAAAAATTTTGTGAATTCATTGTTTCTAATTGCTGAGTAGTATTCCATTGTGTAAATATACCACATTTTCTGTATCCATTCCTCCTTTGAGAGACATCTGGGTTCTTTCCAGCTTCTGGCTATTATAAATAAGGCTGCTATGTACAGATCTATACAAAGAATTTTCACCTGAAGAAATTCGGAGGGCTGAGAGGCACCTTAAAAAATGCTCAACATCATTAGTCATTAGGGAAATGCAAATCAAAACAACCCTGAGATTTCACCTTACACCAGTCAGAATGGCTAAGGTCAAAAACTCAGGAGACAGCAGGTGTTGGTGAGGATGTGGAGAAAGAGGAACACTCTTCCACTGCTGGTGGGGCTGTAAGATGGTACAACCACTTTGGAAATGAGTCTGGCGGGTCCTCAGAAAACTGGACATGACACTTCTGGAGGACCCTGCTATACCTCTCCTGGGCATATACCCAAAGGATTCCCTGGCATGCAATAAAGACACATTTCCTTTTATTTTTAAGGCAGGATTTCAGTGAGCCCAGACCTTGAGCTCACTATATATCCAAGGACAATCTTGAGCTCCTGATTCTCCTGCCTTTACCACCCGATGACTGGAACCACAGGCGTGAGCCACAGTGGGAAGAAATATCCTATTTTATATAATACAGACACATATTTGTATATATGCATGTGTATAGTGTGTGTCTCCCTTGGTGTGTGTTCTTTCTACAGTCTCTCTCTCTTCCTACAGTCACAGTAGCTCCAGGTTTATTTAAGGTGACTGAGTGCCCTTTGTACTCTGGGAGGATTTCCCAAAGGCAGGCTATAAACCTTTGTCTTTGAAACTCTCTTTCCTGGTGTCAGCTCCTTCTCACCACCATCAGCTCTTTGGACTGGCAGTTACCAGCTGGGGCTCTGGCTCCTCAGCCGCAGCTACAGCGACCGTTTCATGAAGCTGAAGTTTATAGGACCTTGTCAACAGTAATGCAGACTCCCAAACTTTGTGTTTCAGCAAAACAATTTTTAGCAGAAACGAGGTACTAAAACAGTGAGTGTGGGCTGGGCGTGGTGGCACGTGCCCATAATCCCACCCACTGTGGTGCTGAGACAGTGAGGCCCATTACAGAGACAGGGAAACAAATAAAAAGGCTGGAAAGATAGCTCAGTGAGTATTGCGTGAGCTTGAGGACCCAAGTTCAACTCAGAACTTATGTCAAGAAGCCCAGGGTGGTGGTGACAGAGACTTGCAATCTCAGTTCTGGCAAGGTGGAGACAGGTGGACCCCAGGGCTTGCTGGTCACACGGCTTGGCCTAAGCAGAAACTTCCTGGCCAAATGAGAGAATCCTGTTTCAATACAAGGTGGGCAGCACCTAAAGAACAACCCCTGAGGTTGACTTCTGGCCTCCACATACATGAGCATTCACATATTACATGGGCACCCACACATATAAACACAAAATAAACATAATGATAGCAACAAAAAGTAGATATATTCATCCAAGACTAGCCGCTCAGACTTTGCTAGAATCCTAAAACCAGGGCAAGTCATGCCAGGAATGCTGGCACACATCTTTAGTCCCAGCACTCAGGAGGCAGAGGCAGGTGGATCTCTGAGTTAGAGACCAGCCTGGTCTATAGAGTGAGTTCCAGGTCATCTGAGACTATGTACTTTATATCCTTCCTCAATTAACTAACTAACCAACTAACTAACCAATTTATTAATAAAAAATCCTCTTATCTTAAAATGTATTTTTGGTAGATATTAAGAATCTTTGTCTCAAAAAAGTAATTATAATTCAAGTTACTACAGGAGTCTGCTAATTACACACACACACACACACACACACACACACACACACACACATATATATGCAAGCTCCTTGCAAATGGGGAAGAAATGAGGAAGTCACAGAGTTGCCCCTGAGTGAATGTAAATTTGCCCTCCATGCTGCCATTGGTACTGCGGGGCTAAGCTGGCAGAACAACGCTTACTGAAAGAGAGGGTTTAACTTATTCTTTATATTTCCCATTTCCAAACCCCTACTACTTAGATATTGGATTATCTCTAAAGATAAGGAAACATTTTATGAGTATAAATAACAGGATTATAGCAAATCCTACAGCATGTTGAACCAGGATTAGTGTGGTCAGAATATGGTCTCTTAATCCAGGAATCCTGTAATTCATTGCCCCCCACTCCCTGTGGATTATCTGAGTAATCCGATTACAGACGGATGGGAGAGGAAAACTTCAGAAAACGAATCAGGAGTGTTTTTCTTGTTATAATCTCACAAACATTTTTAGTCCTTCTAAGATATACATGTGCTGATCTATTCTTGATACCCAAATAATGGCCATCATGGGGTTATTGCTCTGGGGTGGAGTGGAGCTGAGTGTCTTGGAAAGATTATTAATAGGTTTCCTGTGGGGTGATTGTTCCATTTGTGCCAACAGAAAGGGCATGTGGGGAACAGATGGCTGTCACTCGCCACAGCCTGGCTCCAGATGACAGTGCCCTTCCCACGTTGAGCTCAGAAGAAGCTCAACCCGGCGCGGCTGTGGGCAGTCGCCCAGGGGCTGCTGAGGCCATCCCACACAGCCTGCCTTGAACTTTATGCTTTGGTGTCTTTTGGGCAGAGAGCCGGTTTCCCGAGTGGGAGACTTGAAATGATCCACAATCCTGAAGGTAAAGAGGAAAATATCCCAACATCAAAGGTGAGACTGGCGTGCATTTTCTCTAGGAAGTACACTGGAGAAAATATTGAAATTGCTTTGGTTTCTTCCTTATTTGTACAAATGGAACAACTGGTATGCAGTGATCTTGGTTGAACCTTAGGCTACACAAACAGTCTTTGTGCGCATGTGTGCATGTGTGCATGTGTGCGTGTGTGCGTGCTGTGCTGTCTTTGCAGGTGTGCTGATCCATGCTTGCTCGTGTGAAGGGCACAGTTCAGCACTGTCCTCCTCCTCTGCCACTTTCCACCTTATTTCTCAAGGCAGGCTCTGTTGCTGAGTCTGGAGCACACTGGTTCAGCTGGACCTGCTAGCTAGCATGTAACTGGTTTTATGTAGGGATCTGAACTGTGGGCCTTGGGCTTCCTCAGCAAGCATTTTACCTCCTGAGCCATCTTGCCAGCCAGAGTGTTATCAAAGCAAAGTAGACCACTAGAGTGCACATCTTAGATAGTTGAGTATCTCTGACCCTTCAAGATACAATAGCTTACAATCCTCCAGAGACAATACTATGATGTCTCTGACCTGTGAATTCAAACTATAATTTCTTCATGGAACATAGTTGAGATGTTCAGCTCTTTTTGCTTCTGTGGCCCACAAACTAGAGAACTTTCCTCATTTGACTGGCAAGAGAATGAAACTATTTTTTACCCTAAGAAGTCAAGGATGATCTCGAATTCCTGATGCTACTGTCTTTATTGCCTATGTGCTAGGACTATAGGCAAGCACCACCATACTTGGTTTCTACAGTCGTTGGGAACCAAATGCAAGATTTTATATACGCTAGACAAGCGCTCTACCAACTGAGCTACGACCCACATCCTTGAAGAAGAGACAAGAAGGACTCAAGGAAGTCTCAAAGTAGGATTCATAACATCCACTGGTGGCTAAGTATTTGCGAGACTGTCCCTTTAAAACTGGCCCCTATATATACATTCAGTGAACAAGTATCGATGAGTCACTTAGAATGAGTCAGGCTATGATCTGGGCCTCAGAATGTAATAATGATCAAAATATAAAAATCATGGGCCTTTCTTCTAGTGTTCTTAAAACTATGCTTTAGTGCTTGAATCAGATACATCAAACAAGTTCCAAGATGACCCCAATCAACGCACGTCACTTAGTCTGTCTCTAAGCACTCCTGACTCTCAATTGTTCTTTGATTTCCTTTCCGACTGTCTAACCACTTCAGTTTCACACAATGACAAATTTTAGAACACTCTCCACTTTGTGTTCCTGAATCTCTCCTTTTGCCAAGGTTCACCCAGAGAAGGAACAGCCCAGTATCAGACCTGGAGGCTTGTAACTCCATGAGCAGTAGTTCTGTGCCTGTTCTAAGTTAGGAGGACTGAGGTGCCGGTGTGCACAGCCTCAGTTCGTCCTGGTGGAAGCCAGTTCAGCTCAGGACAACAGAGAAGCAGATGGAACTTGCTGCCACTTGAACTTCCTGTTACCCTTTCTTCACTTAGCAAAACATATTCCACCTTTGAAGACAGTTATGGCTTTAGTCATTAAAGGACCAAGAAGAGGAGTTCCTCCCACCACCTCTTCCTCTTGCTCCTCTGTAGGAGAACCCTGCCTTAGCAGCTAGCAGGTCCCTGTAGGAAACTTGCACCTTTCACTCAGCCTCCATGGACAAGATTCAAATATCTGAGCAAAATCTAAATGTCTACAGTCAGTAAAAATGGGTGTGCCAACTACCCTTGACATGGCCACACTGATGTCAGAACACTTAATTTCAGCTAAACTGGAGCACTTTGTCTAACTGGAGAGCATTCAGTCAGGTCTGTGCTACTCAATAGGACTCTGTTATCCGGAGAAGATGGAGGCTCTAACCCATCATCAGACTAGAGAAGGGAAGGACAAAATAACGACTCAGGGAAGTTACAAAGTCTCCCAGGGGGGCTGTATGACATCTATCTGTTGACATATCAAGGCCATAGCCTCTGATCTATTGGAAAATGGCAAGTTCTGTCACCCCCAAGGTGAGGCTTAGAGAAATTATAATAGTATGCATAGAAAATGCTCAGCAGAGCCTTCTGAAAGATATTTACAACCTGAAGACTGCTCCCCTACAGAGTCTGCTCCTGAGAGGTTAGCTAAACCTGTCTCTTTGATCTACCTGTATACCAGAGAAACCTGTTGTTTCTCTGAATGTAACTAATATTCCTCCTCCTTATTAAGCTGTAAGCAACTTTCCTGCCTCCCTGTTCAACTGTGTGGTGGTCTGAACGAAAATGGTTCCCATAGGCTCATAGGGCGTGGCACTCTTAGGAGGTGTGGGCTTGTTGGAGGAAGTGCGCACTGAGGGTGGGCTTGAGGTGTCAGATGCTCAAGCCAGGCCCAGTGTCACCCTCTCTCTCCCTACTGCCTGCTGATCAGGATGTAGAACTCTCAGCTCCTTCTCTAGCACCATGTATACCTGCATGGCTGCTGCCGTGCTTCCCCATCATGATAAAGGACTGAACCTCTAAAACTGCAAGCCAGCCTTGATGAAATGCTCTCTTTTGTTAGAGCCTTCGTGGTCATGGGGTCTCTTCACAGCAATGGAACCCTAACTTAGACAGACTGTGTGTAACAAACAGGCTGAGCTGCCAGAGTAGCTGCCGCTTCTCCATCAGAGAGGCCCGTCCCCCTGGTCCCGCCTTTCCTGTGTGTAGGCTGGGTGTCTGGATGTGTGTCTGCATGTCTGTGTTTTCTTCATTCCTTTGACACCCCAGTCAGGTCAAGTCTCTCAAGCTATGCACCAATTCTGTAAGATTTTTATTTGTTTGTTTTTTGAGGCAGAGTTTCTCTGTGTAGCCCTGGCTGTCCTGGAATTTGATCTGTAGAACAAGCTGGCCTTAAATTCACAAAGATCTGCCTGCCTCTACTTCCCTAGTGCTGGGATTAGAGGCATGCACCACCATTGCCTGGCAAGGTTTAATTTTAATTATGGCCGTGTGTGTGTGTGTGTGTGTGTGTGTGCGTGTGCGTGTGCGTGTGTGTGTGTGTGTGTATGTGTGTGTGTCTGTGTGTCTGTGTGTGCCTGTGTGAATGGTGTAGTGCCTTTGTATGCTAGCACTGGGTTCTTTGGAAATGGAGTTATGGGTAGTTGTAAACTGCTCAAGACATGTCCAGGGAACCAAACCAGGATCCTCTGCAAGAGTAGTACTTGCTCTCTTTATATTTAGACAGTCTCACTTTGTATCCCTGGTTGGCCTAGAACTTATAACATAGACTAGACTGACCTCCAATTGACAGAGGTCTGCTTGTCTGCCGCCTGAGTCTTGGTATTGAGGGGTGGAATACCATGCCTGGTCCACAGTCCATGGTCTTACCTGCTGAGCCATCTTCCTTGCCCTTAGCTTCTAACTTTAACCTTGTGTTGTCCTCAGTGACGTAGGCAACTCCTGTTCTGTTCCAGGAGGTTGTTCCTGCCAGAGTTCCTCTCCTCTGACTCCCCACCTCCTTATCTGGTTCCCATTGGTCCCTTCTTCTTCTTCCAGAATGCTGTTCTTTAAAGATGTGTAAGAAGCTGGCTGTGAGTGCTTTATGTTGTTTATGGTGTCTTATTTTATTCAATAGATTTTTTTTACTCTGTTTAAAATGTTTTCCAGTCATAACATTTAGACAATTTCAGCCAGGTGGTAGTGGTGTACACCTTTAATCCCAGCACTTGGGAGGCAGGGCCAGGTGGAGCTCTATGAGTTTGAGGCTAGCCTGGTCTACAGAGCAAGTTTCAGGACATCCAGGGCTACACAGAGAAACCCTGTCTTGAAACACCTCTCCCCCCCCAAAAAAATTTTTGTTTAAGCTCAACTAATTTCCAAAGACAGACAGACAGACAGACAGACAGACAGACAGACAGACAGACTTTTTTAAAGAAGATGAGGTCTAATGTATCCCAGTCTGGTTTCTAATTACCATGCAGCCAAGGGCGACTTTGAACTTCTGATCCCCCTGCCTCCATCTCTGACCAAGTGTTCCGGGGCAGCTGCGTGCTGCCATGCCTGAGTGCTGGAGATGAAAACTAGGGCTTCACACATGTCAAAGAAGCGCTCTCCCAATGAGCTACAGCGCAGCCCTGTAACTACTCTCCCCCATTCCGCTCACCTCTGACTAGGGATAGAACCTAGGGCCTCACACATGCTTGTCAAGTGCTCTAGCACTGAGGTGCTGCCCTGGCTCTCCAGTGCTAGTCATGTTTACAGTAGAAGAGAGAGTACACCCAAAGTCAACCGTGTAACGTGTCTCTGCTCTCTACTGTCTCTTATGGTTCAAATACCACGTGTCACTGTTGGAGGCTTGGTTCTCATCTGTTCTTTAGCTTCTGGAAGCTTTAGGGGGTGGGATCTAGCCAGAGGAAGCCTGTTGTTAGGGGCACATCCTCTTCAGAGACTGCATCTTGTTCCAGCTCCCTGCCCGGGTCCTTTCCTGCCTACTCTAAGATGAGAAGCCTTTGCCAGCACATCAATCACAATGTTCTGCCTGACCATGGGGCCAGAACCAACAGAGGAAAAGTTGGTGGCTCTGGGACCTCTGAACCATGGGCTAAAATAATCTCCATTTACGTTGTTATGGCTATATTTTGCCAGGAATGAGACATCTAAATAATACAGGTCCTTAATGTGTTTACAAAGAAGAGATGGACTCCAAGTTGGAGAAGGTTGTCTGATGGCACTAACCTGACTGGAAATGTTAAAAATCTCCCTGAAGAAGTCTAAGAAATTCCAGATAGATGTCCACCTGACAAGAGTGGGTGTGTAACAGGCTGGAGTCTCCAGAATTTGTGAAAGGAAGATTGAAATTCTCTGATAATCTAAACTTGCTGAAATAATCGTAGAATCCAGCTTGGCAGTGGTGGTCCACACCTTTAATCAAGCAGATTTCTGAGAGTTTGAGGCTAGCCTGGTCTACAGAGGGAGTTCTAGGACAGCCAAGGCTACACACAGAAACCCTGTCTCAAAAAATCTTTTTTAAAAAAGAATTCTAGAATCCACCCCTCTCTGAGAGCAACAGTCCGAGGAGGAGATGAGACGCCAGCACCTGGTGTACTGTTCAACATTTCCCCATTTTCTCAGGACTCTTGACTGACCTGAAACCTATTGCTCAGACTGAGTGCGCCTGGAAGACTGATCAGTTCTCCTGGCCCTGCATCCAGAGTGCTGGGATTACAGGTGTGTGCAGCAAAGCCTAGCCACTGTCCCATACATCTCTCCGTTCTGTCCCTGTCTGGCCTCGTGCTGCTGTCTTTCATTCCTTGAGAACTCTACTCTCTTATTACCTTCCTTCTGTGGCAGTTATCATATCCAATAACTAGATATTTACTTGGTAATTTGATTGTTTGATATCATTATATTGATGCTTAAAGAAAAGGCACTTTGATTTTGGTAGGTTTGTTTTGGCATATTTATTACCTTTGTTTTTGAAATACGATATTTACCCCAGCTTGACCCTAAACTTTCAACCTTCTTGCTTTTGCCTGTCTGGTTGGGGTGACAAGTGGGTGCCACCATATTGGCAAGCAATTTCTTTTGTTCAGAAGTACATCTTCAGTGCCTATCCAAATGTAGCTGTGGTGGTTTGAATAAAACCCTGTGGCCTCCACGGGCTCATAGGTGTGAGTGCTGGATCCTCAGTTAGTAGATCTATTTGGGAAAGATTTGGAGGTGTGGCCTTGTTAGAGGACATGTGCCCTTGGAAATGGTCCACGCCAATCTCTGTCTGTCTGCCTCTCTTTCTCAGCCTGCAGACCAGGAAATAAAGCTCTCAGCTACTGCTTTGCCTCTGACCATGATAATCATGATGTAACGCTCTGAAACTGTAAGCCCCTATTTAAATGCTTTCGTCTATAAGAATTGCCTTGGTCATGTTGTCTCTTCATATAAGTAGACTAGTAATTAAGACAGTAGCCAACAATCTAGAATGTCTATTTGAAACACTTCATTTTTACTTAGTTGTTGGCATTTTGAGATTAAGTTCCACATTGCTCTGTTGGCCTCAGACTTGGTGTATGGCCAAAGATGGTCTTGAGTCTCCTGAGCCTCCACCATCGCCTCTGAAGTCTGAGGTTGTAGTTATGAGTCTCCACACCCAGCTTCCCTGTACTCATTGCTTTTAGTGAATTTGTATTTACATTTTCAAAGTCCAGATTTCTGTTGCCACCTCAAATTACTTTCTTACAGAAAGTCCAGCCTGCTTTCTCTTACAAAGTGTCTGGATCGCTATGTTCACAGAGCTGGTCTCCTTGCTTTGGGAGAAGTGTTTCTGCCTTGCCAGACTCTAAGTCCCTGGATGCCAGGGACCAAATCTCACTCATCTCTTTCATCTATTAATTCCTTGAACCTGCAGCATGCAGCAAATGCTGTTTGGGAAGAATCTGGGGAAGAATCTGAGGACAGGCGACAGACTCATCAAGTTAAGATGCTGAGACTGAGCCTGAGCCTGGAGTCAGACCCTGGTCCAGGTGCGGCAGATGGAAAGGACTGGCAAGACCCCAGCTGGCCTCTGACAGTAAAGGATGCAGTCCACCTCTAGGTGGGGACATGCCATGGTGTCCTCGCCCAAGGGCCACTGCTCACTCGGGAAGGCTGAGCTACCTTGAGTTGTGCTAAAGAGATAGGAGGAATAATTATACTTTTTACGAGATAATGTACTTGTCCTTCCCAATTTCTGGCCCCGAGCTGTGTGCTGTAAGCAGTTGCTTACAGACACACAGCCATGGAGCTTTGAAAATCCTCCCTTTCCTGAGTAACTCAGGAGAGCACGCCTTTCCTTCTTCTGTGCCTCTGTCCCTGCTCACGCTTCCCTCTTTCTCACGAGTTCCCATGGTGACTGCTTGTCCACCATGTGGTTGACTTCTGGGCTGGTGTAATGCAAATGGCATAGCCTTTTCTCTTTCCCTTCTCCGTCTTCCTCCTCCAGGCAGCTGCTGAGAGTCACAGGTGTCTACCATGGGGGTTCTTTTAGCAAATAAGTTGCTCTCCTCACTAGTCTTATGTCAACCTGACGCAAGCTGGGATTATCTGAAAAGAGGAAACCTCAAATTGAAAAAAATCTCTCTATAAGATCCTGCTGGAGGGCATTTTCTTAGTTAGTGATTGATGGAAGAGGGCCCAGTCCATGTGGGTGACACCGTCCCTGGGCTGGGGTCCTGGGTTCTATAAGAGAGCAGGCTGGGCTACCCATGAGGAGCAAGCCAGTAAGCAGCACCCTCCGTGGCCTCTGCATCTGCTCTGCCTCCAGGTTCCTGCTCTGTTTGAGTCCCTGTCCTGACTTCCTTCAGTGATAGCCAAACAAACCCTTTGCTCCCCAACTTGCTTTTTGGCTTTAGTGTTTCATCACAGCAATAGAACCCCTAAATAACACACCGTTTGAGTCTGTTTTGTTTGTTTGTTTGTTTTTGAGACAGGGTTTTTCTGTGTAGCCCTGGCTGTCCCGGAACTCACTCTGTAGACCAGGCTGGCCTTGAACTCAGAAATCCACCTTCCTCTGCCTCCCAAGTGCTAGGATTAAAGGTGTGCGCCACCACTGCCCGGCTACTTGAGTCTGTTTTAAAATTCTTTTATTAATTAGGCTAGGAATCAGAATGGGGGGCAATTTCCTCAGTAATGCGATGACTGTGGTGAGACTCCCCAATATTTCCAGTAACACTTCCATGCCATGATTTAACACATGCACCTTCCATATATATCTGTTTGTGGGTGTGCTACAGCAGGAACATAAATGAGTGTTTGTGTGAGTGTGTGTGTTTCCACAATGTCAGAATTTATTGAACAAAGGTCAAGTGGTTTTAACAGCAGCAATTTCAGATAATCTGGCGAAGGCAAAGGCCGGTTCTTTTATTGCAATCTTAATAACTAATATTAACTCATATCATAATTAACACAGTAAACAGGTTTAAATGTCTATATGAATATGTAGTATCAGGTATGCATTTATACATTAAGTATGTATAAATTTATGTGTTTATGACTTATTAATAGGGTCATTTAATCAACACTAAATTGTTTGGTTTAACAAAATATCAATACAGTGTGTTGGAAGGAGCTGGAGAAGAGTAAGGCTATCAGTGAGAGGCAATAAACCGATAGTGTTTGCCTTCGTGAGCAGGGAGAATCGCAAATGCGGGAACTTGGAAGCAGAAACAAATAGCGTACAAGTCTGAGGCTGACTGATGTGGATGATAGGGTGTCGGTGCGGCAGAGTCCAGGGAACGCCATGGTCTTCTGTCGTATAAGCCTTTGGCATGCCTTGACCTTTTACACTGTGCGTGTGAATATTGCTTTGATAAGTAGAATCAGTTATATGGAAAGGGCACTAAACAATTAGCCCACACACCTCGTTACAGCTCTGCCCTGTGCTGGAGGAGAGAGATGTGGTCAGTGTGTCATTGTGTGTGTGTGTGTGTGTGTGTGTGTGTGTGTTTGCGCGTGTGTAGCCTTCGGGATTGTTCAGCAGTGGAATAATAGGGTCATGTATGCTCTCTGCACATGCCTTTCTGTGTCTGTAAACTGACCTGACTGGTCACTCAACAGCAACATTCTGCCGAGCTATCTTCCCTACCCTCAACATTTCATTGTGGAAATTTTTAAGAGTTTAATCAGAAACCTATATATTCATTTTGCTAGTGTTTAGTGCATATAGCATCCCTTTATTTTTATTTCATGTACATGTCTGTCTGCGTGTATGTCTGTGCACCACAAGCATGTGGTGCCCGAGGAGGCCAGAAGAGGATGGTTGATCTCCTGGAACTGGAGTTGTGAACTGCTTTGTGGATTCTGAGATTCAAATCCAGGTCCTCTGCAAGAGCAGCCAGTGCTCTGAAAAACAAAACCATCTCTCCAGTTCCCTAATTTATGTATTTTTTGACCAAACAATCAATTATACAACTAACATATAAATACTTTGATTCTGTAACATCTCTCTCTCTCTCTCTCTGTGTGTGTGTGTGTGTGTGTGTGTGTGCGCCTGTACTTTCTGAGAACCGAGGTCAAAGTTGGGTGTCCTCCTCTATTTTTCTGCATCGTATTTTTTTCAGACAGGGATCCAACTGAACCTAAAGCTTGCTGTTTTGATTAGGCCGGCTGGCCAGGGAGCCCACAGATCCCTCTCCCCCTGCCCCCACAGGGCTGGGATCACAGACGGGTACCACCATGCTTGGTTTTACATGGGTGCTGGGGGTCCACACTCGTGTCCTCATGTCTGCTCAGCTCACACTTCTCCTTGGAAGCGTATTCTCAGCCCAGTGCACACTTTACTAAAGTCATGTGTGGTAGCAGGTACAGGTAACTCAGCACTGAGCACTCAGGGAGCAAAGATGGAGGACCACAAATCTGAGGATAGCCTGGGCTACACAGTGAGACTCTGCCCCCAAAACAAAATAAAACATTTCACGATAGTTGCCCTCTCATGTAATAAGCCATCTCTGTATGCCCATTTCCCATTAAGCCATGATATTTTTACCCATTTGTAGGTATCAATATACTTCACCTAAATCCTCCTGTGTGCGTGTCATTTGTGAGAATTTAAAACATGTTTACAATTTAAAACTAACTCCATAAGTTTTTAAAAAAATATTACTCAGAGATTTTAATACATGCATGGGCGTAGCCTGTATTCCTATTCCTATATAGAATATCATTATTACTCCTTTATTCTGCCCAACTTGGTTTGTTTTTCAGCTGTTAAGTCCCAATATGAAGGTGGCAGGGAGCCAAGATTGGAGCCTCCATGTAGTGTGAGGACGGAGAAGGAGCACCGGAGTCAGGAGGTGACTTAGGAGATGCCTTTGGTCGAGTTCCAGGAAAACCAGGGAGGTTGTTGGTGTGACAGGTGGATTGATGACCACTCCTGCTTTAAAACCTGGTGGTTGTTGGGGTGCGGTGATGACGGTCTTAATCCCAGCATTCAACAGGCAGAGGCATGTGGCTCTTACATCCAAGGCCAACATAGAGAGACGTGTCTCAAAAGGAACCCTAACCTAGCCAAACCAACCCAAACCAAAACCAACCAACAACGAAAACAAATGAAACAACAACTCCACATTCTGATTGGCCAACCAACCAAAAGTAATTCCCGTTGGAGGAATGGCCATTACTACTGACCTTTAACTCCCTGCCACCTCTGAGGATACTACTGTGTTTCTGCAGCCTTGGGTTTCTGTGTGTTTGTTTTGTACAAAGCATTGAGTCCTGGGCTGGACTCCATCTATCTGCATAGCTAGAGATGGCCTTGAACGTCTGATGTTTCTTTTTCTATCTCCTAAGTGTTGAGATCACAGGAGGGCATCACCAAACCCCATTTATGTGGTCGTGCTGGGGATCAAACCCAGGGCTTAAAGCATGCAGGGAAAACTGTTCAGCAACTGAGCTACATCTCCATCCCCCCTAAAAACAGTGTCTCACTCTGTGGCCCTGGCTCTCACTGGTTTTCAGCCTCTGAAGTGCTGGGATTCAGGTATGAGCCATCTTTCCTCACTTAGCGAATTATTCTTTGCTTTAACTCCACTGAATTTAATTTGTCTGAAGTTTTTCTTTTAAAAGCAGGCCAAGCTGACCTGCTTTTACTGTGCCTTGGGGCTTTGATTCTATTTGTCCGACTGAGTAAAGCTTAAGTCAGTAAATTGGATAGGGTCATGTAGTATCTCTTACCCACCTTCTATACAGTTATGAGGTGAGTAATTGCCCTGTCCTGATCTGTGACAGCAATGTGGGAGGCAGCTGTTAGCATTACACAAAGCTTTCGCAAGGTGAACGGTAAGTGTTCTCGGGACTTCTCATTCCTTCTTAAACAGAGCCTGGATACCCAGTACAAGGGCAGTATCTAGTGGGCTGGAGAGGTGGCTCAGTGGATCAGAGTGCTGGGTGCTTCTCTAGGACACTGGGATTTGGTTTCCAGCACCCACATGGCTGCTCATTGCCACCTGTCACTCCAGTCACAGGAAGTTTGATATGAAGTTTAATTTTACCACATACCATGTTGTGAGAATCTGCAGAGTGCATCCCAAGAACCCACTGGGATTGAAGGCCTGGGCTCCCAGTGTGACGATATTGGTTATGGGGGAATTTTCAAGGTCTTGTGGGTGGTACTTAGGGGAATGGGCACTTGCCTTCCAGGGGGATTGTAGGCTCTTGACTCTGCTTCTTGCTCAAGGTGTGGTCGTGTTGTACACTGCTCAGCATTCACCATGTGGACCATTCAGTCTTTGGCTGGGCTCAGTGGGCGCTGTGGCCTTGAGCCACTACAACGGAGAACTCGGTGTTTTCTTCCCCAGGGCAAGTTTATAGCTGCAATGAAGACTTCATGGTGACAGAAAGCTGGTGAAGGCACTGTCAACCTTTTCTTTGTTTGTTTCTTTGTTTCTTTGCTTCTTCCTTCCTTCCTTCCTTCCTTCCTTCCTTCCTTCCTTCCTTCCTTCCCCCCCTCCCTCTCTTTCTGAGGCAGGGTTTCTCTGTGTACCCTGGCTGTCCTGGAACTCACTCTGTAGACCAGGTTGGCCTTGAACTCAGAAATAATGCTTACATGCTGTATTTTGGTTTAGTTTTAATAGTAGCTATCCTAACTGTATTGACTTAGAAAATATACATATATCTACCAATAGGCCTGGGTCCTCAACTGTTTGGTCTTTGAGAGGCGGTCCCCAGGGCTGTGGCAAGCTGGAGTGAGCTGAGGTGAACATGTGTTTGATGATTCTCCCTGCTCTGCACTGGTCCCAGGCCGCCTCTCCTGCACACCCTCTGAATTCTGGGTATCTTCCTGTTTGGTAGCAAAACACACCTGGGAACTTTGTCTTTGCTCCTGTGGGCCTGGGGCATGCTTCAGTAGCCCCATGGTGTCTCTGGACTCCTTGTGTGCCCACCTCCTTAGTGAGATAGGTAGCTACCATGGAGTACCCAAAGGAAAGAATTACCACAGAACACAAGCCACCTCAGTTACTCAGGAGGCCAACTCAGAGGACCCTGTGTGGTGTCTGGTGAGAGCAATGAGCGAAAGGGCATGCAGCCAGGTCTACATCCTGTCCTCTTTCACCTACCCCACAGCATGAGCCCAGCTGTTCTGGTTTTGGGCTTTGCTCTGACATTGGAATATTTCCCCCACATTGTAGGCAACCCTAAACATGTCTCAGACAACTTCCTTACCATGCAGGCCAATAGAAAGGAAGCTAAGAATTAATCATGTTAACTTTGCAGTGAATTGTCCTGCATAGGGAGGCCCTCTGTTGGGAATCAGTTCTAATGCTTTGTCCTTTTATTTTCTATATTCTTTGTTTACATTCTGAATGCTTTCCCCTTTCCCAGTTCCCCCCTCCCCATCGGTTTCATAAGCCCTCTTCCCTCTGCCCATTTCCCAATCACCCCCTCCCATTTCCCTGTCCTGGTACTCCCCTCTTTTCAGGACCAGGGCCTTCTCTTTCCCTCTTCTTGTGTATCATTTGATATGCTAATTGTGTCTTGAGAATTCAGAGCTTCTGGACTAATTAATATCCACTTATCAGTGATTGCATTCCATGTGTGTTCTTTTGTGATCGGGTTACCTCACTTACGATGATATTTTCCAGTGCCAACCATTTGCCTAAGAATTTCATGAATTCATTGATTTTAATTGCTGAGTAATACTCCATTGTGTAAATATACCACATTTTCTGTATCCATTCCTCCATTGAGGGGCATCTGGGTTCTTTCCAGCTTCTGGCTATTATAAATAAGGCTGCTATGAACATAGTGGAACATGTGTCCTTATTGCATGCCGGGAATCCTCCAGGTATATGCCCAGGAGAGGTATAGCAGGGTCCTCCGAAGTGTCATGTCCAGTTTTCTGAGGAACTGCCAGACTGATTTCCAAATTCAGCTCCCAAAACCTTGCTTCCCTTCCTGAGGGTCCCTGCCCCTAGCTGGCTTTGATTGGTAATAAAGTCTTTCCATACAGCCAATGGCTGGGCAGGTAGACAGAGGTGGGACTTTTAGATTGCTGGGCAAGGGACTGGGAGGGAGAGAGAGAGAGAGGGAAGGAATCCATGATAGGGGAGGAAAGAAAACAGACCTAAAGGCCAGCTGACCTATAAGATTCCAGGAAAGTGGCCCTAGGACTGCTAGGCCATTCCCTAGATTGGGTCTGAAGTAGCAGAGATGAAATATAGATTTAGCAAATACTAATTCAAGAATACTGAGGAGAGCGTGTGCTAGCCGTGGGGAGGTTTAGAAGTGCCCAGCCATTGAGCAAGTCAAGCCTTATCAAAAAATTAGTGTGCACGTGCTTGCATGTGTGTGTGTGTGTGTGTGTGTCTTGCACTCATGAATCCAGAGCTCTTGGGTGGGTGGAGCACACATTCGACCTGCTGGGAGTCAAAGTGGATTAACTAATTCACTTCTACAACAATCAACTCACTGTACCTCTTTTCTCTGCTATACAATGAAACTCAGACTAAAGGTTGTTTATAAGCTTCCTTGTGGGCTTTCCTTCAGTTTGAGAAGTGCATGTGTCTTTTTCATCTCCAGAGAGGTTCACCCCATGAGGCTTTGTGTAGACTAGTGTTTAAATCAGTTGGTGTTTCCTAATATAATTTAGGTCACTCCGGGTTGTGCTGGCCAAATTTCAAGGAAACAGCAATCCGTCAAGTGGATAATTCCCATGTGGTCAAGTATTGGTAGGGTCCAATCAGTGTTAATAAGCCTAAGGGTAGAAGCAATTCTGGCTTCCCCTGCCCTGAATGGTGACCTCATTAACACAAAGTAAATCTCTGGGAGCTCAGATACGTGTTGCTTGTCTCAGGCCAGAAACTGAGACAGGAGCGTCTGCATATCCTGTCCATCAACTGCTCTTACCCACTCATGCTGTTCTTGGGGAACTACTTGTGAAAAAGCCTCTTGATTCAATGTAAATTAAAAAAGCTACTCCCCAAGCAAACACGTGAAGCTCAGGTGCTGTAACATCACCCCGTGATTCTCTCTGGAAGTCCTCTTCTCATCTCCCACAGTGTGACCAGGACTGATAGGCACAGGGCTTGTGACTCCATGGGGCAGGAGCTGTCTCCCTGGGTCTCCGCACTTGTTGAGAATCGTTTCAGGGTGCTGAGTGTACCGAGGGGTCTTGGCTTGCCCAGTGTCTTTGAGACACCCTTTATGCCAGCTGTTTTTATTTAGAGATAAGAGTTAACTGTCTCCCACCGTATCTGTTTTTCAGGTTTCTGTTGTTTGGGAAGTTTGGTCTGTTTTCATTCATTTGTTCATTCATTCATTCCTTTTTTTTTTTTTTTTTTTTTTTTTTTTTTTTTTTTTTTTTAAAGAGGCCAGACCTCTTGTCTGGCTGGCCTGATTTTACCCTGCTCTTTCCCTGGGCCTTTTAAGGCTGTAAGCTTGGGTTCTAATTGCTGCCATATAATCTACCTTTTGTCACGTGGCTGGTCACCTGTGCTCAGGCACAGGCACAGGTGACCATCCATCTCCTCACATCTTCCCTGGTGGATCTGTCACGCCTGGCTTTATCCCAGAATTCTCTCTGACTCTTGGATGTACACCTCCCATTTCCTGCCGAAAACCTAATTTCCAGGTGATGCATGCATACAATTCACAAGAAAATGATCTCTCTGCAGTTGTTGGTTTTTTGAGACAGGTTCTTACTGTGTAGCTCTGACTGGTCTGGAACTTGCAATGTAGACCAGGCTGCACTTGACTTGTAGTGAGTTCTCGCCTCAGTGTGCCTCCTGCTGGGGTCACAGACCAGCGCCCTCATGCCCACTTTCATTTTTGCTGAGAGAAACAATGTCTTCCTTTTTTTCTCTCTTTCATTTCATTCTGAGTGTGTGTGTGTATGTGTGTGTGTGTGACAAACACACCTATGGCCTGAGAATAATTTTTAACACATACTCATACACCCATTCTGTGTTCTGAATAAGCTTTATAAGCAAAGTTAAGGACCTCCAAGATGGCTCAGAGGGGAGGGGCTTGCTGACCAGTGTGGCAGCTTGAGTTAGTTCCCTAAGACCACAGGTGGAAGGAAAACCCTGATTCCCTCCAGTTGTTCTCTGACTTCCTTGTGCAGGCTGTGGCATATATGCACATATACATGTGTGAACATGCATGCATGAATACACACAAAAACAAATGTAAAGAATAAACGAAGTTAAAAACGTAGATCCTGGCTTAAAGTGTACTTACTGATATCTCTCTATGTGAAAGAGTCTCATCATTGTAAAGAATGTTGGCTTTAACTCATGTGGCCTTCTGCTCTTGACTCCCCACGGATTGGGATTACAGGCATTGACTCTGAAAACACCATGTAGCCCAGGTTAACTCTGAGTCCTATCCTCCTGCTGCCTCCCATATGCATGTTGATGAGTCCTTCCTTCCTTCCTTCCTTCCTTCCTTCCTTCCTTCCTTCCTTCCTTCCTCCCTCCCTCCCTCCCTTCCTTCCTCCCTTCCTTCCTTCCTTTTTTTTTTAGTTGACATGGAGTCTCATGTAGCACAGCTTAGCCTCAAGCTCACTGTGTAGTGGAAGCCAGCCATGAACTTCCAATCAGGAGCAGGTGCCTAGGAGACGGAAGGCATCAGACTGCGCAGCTGAAGTTTGAGGTGATTGTGTGCTGAGAGCAGCATGCACCTCCCACCGCAGGGCATCCTTCTGGCCACACTTCCTACCTCCCGTTCAAAGCCCTCTGACACTCATTTTGTCAGCACACAGCACACAGAACAGTGCAGATAAACTAACATTAGATATTTAGAAACAAAATTTGCAATTTTTCTATTGAACACTTAGGGTTATATCAATTGAGATTCAGTTGCAGAGATCTTAGCATCTGCCTCTTTTAGGAAGAGACGTTAGGGCAGGGACCTAGGTACTCAAAGAACTACTGAGGCTGGCAGGAGTAGGGGAAGCTGATGCGGGCAGAGGAGGCTGAGCTCTGTGACAGCACCACAGACTGAACTGTCCGGCCAACAGAGCACAGCCCCGGGAAGGCAGGAAACCAGTTTCTCCCTTCCCCCAACCAAGTGTGCACTCAGCTCTTTCAAAAAAACGGGTTAGTGCTTCAGTGGTTCTGTGACAGATGCCTCTGGAACATTGGAACACTAGGATGATGCTGCAGAAAACTCAGTGTCAGCAGCCACAGTAGAGAGTACCAGCCTTGCCTCCTTGGCTTTCTGGATCTGGCATAAGGAAGGCATAAGATTTCAAAGCACAGCTGGGCATGCGGTGCACACCTTTCATCCCAGCACTTGAGTCCAGAGGCAGTAGGATCTCTGAGTCCCAGGCCAGCCTGGTCTGTAGAATTCCAGGGACAGCCAGGCCTACATAGTAAGAAACTGTCTCAAAAACACTAAATAGGAGCTGGAGAGATGGCTCAGTGGTTAAGAGCACTGACTGCTCTTCTGAAGGTCCTCAGTTCAAATCCCAGCAACCACATGGTGGCTCACAAACATCTGTAATGGGAGATGATGCCCTCTTCTGATGTGTCTGAAGATAGCTACAGTGTACTTACATATAATAAATAAATCTTTAAACAAACAAACAAAAACTTGTAGGGCTGGAGAGATGGCTCAGCGGTTAAGAGCCCTGAATGCTCTCCCAGAGGTCCTGAGTTTAATTCCCAGCAACTACATGGTGGCTCACAACCATCTGTAATGGGATGTGATGCCCTCTTCTGGTGTGTCTGAAGACAGCTACAGTGTATTATATACATGAAATAAATAAGTAAATCTTTAAAAAAAACTACTAAATGCAGGCCAGGCAGTGGTGGCACATACCTTTAATCCCAGCACTTGGGAGGCAGAGGCAGAGGCAGAGGCAGAGGCAGAGGCAGAGGCAGAGGCAGAGGCAGAGGCAGAGGCAGAGGCAGAGGCAGAGGCAGGTGAAGGCAGATTTCTGAGTTCGAGGCTAGCCTGGTCTACAGAGTGAGTTCTAGGACAGCCAGGGCTACACAGAAAAACCCTGTCTCAAAAAACCAAATAAAAAAGAAAGCACTAAATACATAAATTATGATCAGTGTGTCCTGACACAAAGCATGCAATGTAATAGTGACATGGAACACACTGGCCAAACCTGGCCTAGTGTTCTCTCTTCTGCTATGATTTTAAATTTCTTGTTGCATTAAAATGCAGATGAAAAATGCACATGAAATTATAGTCTTTTTAAAAAATGATTTTAGATTTATTTAGTTAGTTTTACGTATATGAATGTTTTTCCTGTATATATGTCTGTGCGCCACATGTGTGCCTGGTACCTGAGAAGGCCTGAGTAGGGTATCAGGTCCCCGGAACAGGAGTTATAGACCGTTAAGATCAGCCCTGTGGGTGCTGGGACTCAAACCCGAGTCCCCTGGAGAGCAGCCAGTGCTCTCAACAGCTGGGCTCTCTCTGCAGCCCCAGGTTTTACTGCCTCACCTGTGTTAAGCATACAGTGGGTGCAGCTGTTACTCGGCCAGCGTCACCCACCACCTTCAGAATCCTTTCCATCTGAAAACCCCTGTTCTTGAGGTTGGACTCTGGCTTCCCATCTCCGGCTCCTGGCAGCCACCAGTTCGTCTCTAAGGACGCCTTGTAGGCTCTTGGCAGAAGTGTCATTGTCAACTTATGACAGACTTACTTCACTTATCATAATGTTCTCAAGGTCCCTGTCTTTTCAGAATTTTACAATTTTCTTTTTTAGAGGAGGGATACAGTTCTCTTGAATGTTTGTGCTACATTTTAAAAGCCCATCCACCCATCAGTGGATACAGTATTCCATGCTTTTCCCATTGTGAACAGCACAGATTCAAACACAAGTAAATAAAGATCTCTGAAATTTTGCTTTCGGCTCTTTAGGGCAAACACCCCAAGCAGAGTTGTCAGATCACATGGTAATTTTGTTCTAATCTTTTGAGGGAGCCTCTGTATTTTCCCCCAGCAGCAGAACCATCTTACATGTCCACCAAGAGCTCACAGGGCTCAGACTTTCGACATCCTTTCCAATATTTTTTTTAAAAGACTTATCTACTTTATGTGTATGAGTACACTTTAGCTGTCCTCAGACACACCAAAAGAGAGTGTCAGATCCCATTACAGACGGTCATGAGTCACCATGTGGGTGCTGAGATTTGAACTCAGGACTTCTGGAAGAGCAGGCACTGCACTTAACTACTGAGCCATCTCTCCAGCTCCCCCCCCCCCCCCAGCCAACATTTGTTCTTCGCTTTTTTTCATCCCTTCGATAGTGTGTGATTGATACAGAGCTTGCCAAGTTTGTCTCAGTTCCCTAGTGATACTGGGCACCTTTTCATGTATGTATGCTCATTATATATCCTACAGAGAGACAGAGAGCGACAGAAACAGAGAGAGACAAAGACAGAGAGAGAGACAGAGAGACACACGGAGACAGAGAGACAGAGAGACAGAGAGAGACAGACCTAGACAGAGAGACACAGAGACAGAGAGACACACAGAGAGACAGAGATCTCCGCCCTGTGGAGTCAGGGTCTGTCTCACTGTCCCTGATGTACTGTGCCTTCTGCTGGTCTGAAAGCTTCTGGTGACTTTAATCATCTTCCAAATTCATAGCTAGTCATGAGGGGAAGTGGCTTGGGGAACTGTGGTGGTTCCCATTTTTACACTGGGAATTTCTTCCGCACAGTTCAGGTATGAAGAGGAACTAAACATTAGAGGAGAAATGGGCAATTACAGGGGAAAGTCCTAGACTCCAGAGCCTACGGAAAAAGGTGAAGCAGGAGAGACAACTTTGGGTTTATGGGTGGCCTGTGGGGAACCATGTTGATGCTCCTTGAGAAAGGAAGTTCCCGACACAGCGTCTGTCTATATGTCTAGAAGTCTCTGGCTCAACTACCATCCTGAATAACCTTTCTAAGTTGAGTGAAGTGGTTCACACCGTAATTCCAGCACCGGGGAGGCAGAGACAGGGGAAATCACTGTTTCCTAAGGCTAGCCTGATTATGTATAATAAGATCTAGACCAACTAGGGCAGGGGTTTCGAACCCTTTGGGGTGGGGCTTGAATGACCATTTCACAGGAGATGCATAACAGATATCCTACATATGATATTTACATTATGATTCATAACAGTAGCAATTACAGTTATGAAATAGCAATGAAATATTCTTCAGGTTGTGGAGTCACCAGAACATAAGGAACTATAGAGGGTCCCAGCAGCAGAGAGGTTGAGAGCCACTGAAGTAGGACTGTATTGGATGAGTCTGTCTCAAAAGAGAGAGACAGGGAAGGGGAGGGGAGGAGGGAAGAGGAGGGGAGGGGGGAAGGAGGGACAACATTCAGAGTTCACTAATTGTGAGATCTTTTGACTTTGCATGTCCTTAAGAAGGCTAGATGTTCAATAACTGGCAAAAGTAGATACTTTCAGAAGAAAACAATGAACCCATTTTACAATAGTCTTTTCACAGAAATAAGTGACACACTTGCTGGAAGGAATGAACTGTTTTGCTAATTATTAACAGTATCAAAGGCCTTCCTTTGATAATCTCAGTGTTGCAGGTGCTCACAGGCAACTGTATCAGACCACTGCTACTGAGTTTGCAACTCCTCCCTGCCCCTGTTTCCCAGCAGATGGTTCAAGGTACAAGGTTTGAATGTGCCGCCAGTGTTCTGAATCTGTGCTCTAACCTGCAGGAGGCTCTGGGAGAGCTGTGGCAGCTGTGAAGTGCGTTCAGTAGGAAGGAAGCAATGACCTAAGGCAATTATTTGGCTACACTGTTAAATAACAAACCAGAGGAAATTGTGGGGTGGGTCAGGAAAAAGGTTAACTCAAAAGACCTTCAAATTAGATGTAAGTAACATGGTTGGAGGGAGTGTGTGTGTGTGTGTGTGTGTGTGTGTGTGTATGTGTATCTGTATGTACTTATGTATTGTGTGTGTACACGTGCCCCTGCCAGGAGCTGGATGATTAATAAAAGTGAGGAAACCAACAGTGTGAGAATTCAGAGACCTGAGGAAATACACGCCTTTGAAAGCTTTGGGTTATCTGTGAGCTTGGAATCTGACAAGGAAGACTGATTCCAGAGACACTGGAGACAGCTATCTAGAGCTGGCTGACTCCGAAACCTTCACAGACAAGGAAAACACATTAACATTAGCTTAGGGACATAATGGGAAAGGAAACCAGCTTTAGTGTGTTGTGAATGGGCTACTCAACACCCTATTTTTTTTGCTGGACCAAAAGGTTTTGTGCTTCAGATTTAAAGAGTGCTTGCTTTAGCTTTAGTTCAGCCTAAAGTTTTGCTTTTTGCTTCCCCCCACCCCCAAAAAGCCACATAGAGTCACTGCCCTGGAACTAGATGTGCAGTCAGGGTGGCCTGAACTTGGAACACTGAGATTTCTCTCATGTCTCATCGGGCTTGGCTTAGGCTTTTATTTAAGAATGTGAAGTCAGAGCTGAAGACGGGAACGGTCAGATGCTTCGCTCACGGTACGCACATACACGACGCTCCGCACTGCCTCCATTCTGTTGATCTCACAGAATACCTCAGACTGGGCAGCTTTACAGAGCAGATGTTTACTTGGTTCAGGGTTTGGGAGTCTGGGAAAGTGTAAAAATCTGACACTGTGGCTCTGGTGAGGACGCACTGGCAGAGGGGCAGCCGCGTGCATGTGACATGGACCGAGGGCCAAGCTAACCCTATTCATTGGGGCTCACTTCAACAGGAAGTTCATAAATTTCTTTGAAGTCTCAACTTCCTGGAACTCACTTTGTAGACCAGGTTGGCTTCAAACTCAGAAATCCACCTGCTTCTGCCTCCCAAGTGCTGGGATTAAAGGCATGCGCCACCCCTGCCCGGCAGAAAGTCTCACCTTTTAATACTGCGACAATAGTTTTCAGGGGACACTCAAGCCACAGCAAGTAAGTTGCCTGGGACTGAGCAGTGTCATTACCTGCTGAGCCATCTCACCTACCCTTTGCTATGAACTTTTTACCACCCTGCTGTATTGTTCATAAATGTCCCTTTTTGTGATAGGTTGGAAGCCTCTGGAAGGCAAGTTTCTATCTGCCCCTGTTGGGCAAGAATAAGAGTAGTGCCACAATTTTGAGCCAAATTGGAAGCAAGCTTTAATTAAACACTGGCCAGGGTGATGGACTCTAGTCAGGTCCATCCCTGGGTTCCCACAAATGGCCAGGAGTCTCATTTTGCAGAGGCTTAAAAAGGCAATCCCACATTTCCTGTCAGGTCCAATCAGAGACAAGCATATAGCCTGATGTATTCCCAGCCTATTTCCTCCCACCCACAACTAAACGGTGGCCAGAAACATCCTGACTGTTTCCTGCCCATGCACCTCCTGCCTATGTGAGCACGCACCTTCAGGGCAGTGTGTCGAGGAATCTGTTTAGAGGAGAAGCAGTGGCTTGCTATCTCCCTTAAGCAGGAGCCTCCAGCACCTCAGGAAGCGTCTCTCTTTGGGCAAGGGGCTTACAGTCAGAGGCATTTTAGTTTTATGGATCTCTTAAACACAATAATTCAAACTTAAAACGTATATTTGGCTCTCACACTCTCACACTGTTTTGTTCTCTCTCCTTTCCATGGATGTCAGCCACAGATATTTCTGAACAGGGCTTTGACAATGTCGGTCTTAAAGGTGCTGCACTGATACTGGAACTTGCTAGAAGCTACCCAGGGCCCAAACAGCAAAAAGCAAGCTGACGCCTGAAACTGTCACTTGGGCATTGTCCTAGCCACACTAAAACTCTTGAATTATTTGAAGGGATTATAAGGAAAGTACACAAGTAATCCAGTCTTCCAAGAGCACGCCAACATACAGATAATGATTTATTCTTACCACACGCACAGTCATTGCTGACTTCTGCTGCTAGACGCTACAGACCTGGAGCTTGGGAGCTTGTGTTTTTGGAAAGCATTCTATTAATATCACAGCCTCTGGAACACCAAGAAAACAAATGTACTTTAAAAACAGATGGAGAGTAAGTACAACCATGTCCTTTTCTAACTACTTTAATAATTTTTAACTTGGAAAGTAAATTCAATGGGCGCCAACAGGGAAAACTGTGCTAAGTTCTAAGCTGGCAAAAGTGGGATCAGGCACAAATGAGAATGGTCTGAATGACTTTCAGGATCTCTAGCTAAGATCCTGGAGTGTGTTGGACCTCTGGAAGCCCCCAAGCCATTCTATCAGGTAAATAATCATGTGTACAATTAATAACTGCAATTGGAGCTCAGTGCACTTGACTGACAGCAGATCAGATCTGATTTGAACTGATTTCAGATCCTACTTGGTCTCTCTCACTGATACCCGGTGAGCCGAACTGTTTGGAAGGATTAGGAGGATTAGGGGGTGTGGCCTTGTGGGAGGAAGTGTGTCACTGGGGTTAGGCTTTGAGGTTTCAAAAGCCCAGACCCTAGCATGCTGTCATGCTCCCCACCATGATGATAATGGACCAAACCTCTGAAACTGTAAGCAAGTCTCCAGCTAAATGCATTCTTTGATAAGAGTCGTGTTGGTCATGGTGTCTCCTCACAGCACTGAAACAGTGCCTAGGACAAGGTTATATGTGACTCTGTCTCAAACAAAAGAAATGAAGGGGGAAAAGAGGAGAAGGCAAACTCTGGGTTCTTTCAGAATCTCACTATTTAAGAGCCTTTAGGGCTCATGCTTAGTCTTGGTTGAACAATTCAGTTTTGGTTAATTAGCACCTACTGTGTGCCAGGTTCTCTGACTAGCCTGCGTCCTATGCTGTCAAACTTTGTGCTGTGCGGTAGCTTTTTGGGATTTGACAGTATAAAGAATATGGTATTTCATGTGAATGAAAATCTCCCATGACCAAGATATCCTTTTGTATGTCAAATGATCAAGACCGATAAAGATCTTTGCATGACTTGTTCTTGTATTAACAAATATTTACAGGCTAGCAGACCTCCCCCAATCAGCTGATAGTTTCTGTAGGTCCAGAGTTCAACAACTGTTTAGCTCAGAATCTCTGTCTTAAGGTCTTTTACAAAACCCAAATCAAGCTATGATGGGAGCTCTTGACTGTCTGAATCCAAGTTCATGCACAGATTGCTTGTGGACTCAGCACCTTATGAGTTGTTTATCTGTGGCTTTGGTTTCTCATCAGATGTGGTAGTTTGAATAGGAATGGCCCCATAGACTCATGTGTTTGAATGTTTGGTCATAGTGAGTGGCACTATTAGGCATGGCCTTATAAGAGTAGGTATGGCCTTGTTGGAGGAAGTGGGCCATTGGGGGTGGACTTTGAGGTCTAAGAAGCTCAAGTGTGGAGAGTGTGTCTCAGTCTCTTTCTACTGATTAAGATGTAGAACTCCCGGCTCCTTCTCCAGAATTGTGCATGCCTACGCACCATCATGTCCCACCATGGCAATAATGGACTAAATCCCTGAAACTCTAAGCCAACCCCAATGAAATGTTTTCCTTTATAAGGGTTGTCTTGGTCATGGTGTCTCTTCACAGCAAGTGAACCTTAATAAGACACGAGATATCCTCCAGAGGCTTTCTGCAGCTCCTTACCACATGGGACTCCCTGTCACCGAACTCCCTCGAAGGAAGCAGAAGAGGGGGGGCGGGGAAAGCTGGAAGCAGTTTTGTTTACTAACCTTGGAGATGATATCCCATCATCTTTGCTTTCTTCTGTAAGCAGAAGTGCTTTCTTCACTTTACAATCTTCTGTAAGTCATACCTTGTCCCCTATTCAAGCTTCTGACCATTTATATAGAGCACGTTCTCTTTGCAGAAAGCATTTTTTTTCTAATTATCACCATCCATTCCTTATTTTAAAACAAATAACCTCCCTAAAGAATTAAAATGTGGTCAGTCTGTGGCCTAACATCTGTAGTGCTTAAATCTTCAGTGTCCCTAAGAATTACCTAGGAGCTGGTTAACAATGTTTAGATCCAGCTTTTAGCCCAAGAAAGTTAGGTCCAGAAGGGTCCCGGACCCTCAGTGTCTGCATGTCCTCCTCACCATTTCCTTACCCTTCTATTTCAATGTGGTTCCTTAGCTACTTATTTCTTCCACTGGTTTATTTGCTAATACAAATTCTTAGACCCATGCTGAGAAATAAAATAGGAAATTGTTTAAGATGAGTAGGATGCTTCCTATTTATTCAAAGCATGCCTTGGGATTGTGTGACAGGTGGGCCTTGCTGAGACAGTAACAGGCAGGGCACAAGCAAATAGATTTGGGGAGGTAAAGCTTTGGGGAAAGGTCTCTTGTATGCTCTGTGGTATTTGCTATATAGAGGGATACATGTTGTGACTTTGTTGTAATGATCTTCTATGATAAATATTTGTCTTCCAGATGTTGAGACTTTATTTTTGGAACATTTGGTCTACCCTGTGCTATATGCTGCTAGTTAGTTGGTCCAGGTCCACCCTCAATCATCAACTATTCATGTTAGTTTTAGATTCGTTTAGTGTAGGCATATATCCAGCTGAAAAATGCCAGAGCGATCTAGTTTTGTCTAAGTAACTGTAAGTGGAATTTTTAGACAAGGGCTCAAGAAAGCTCTGTAAAAGGAGTCAAGCTAAATTGGCAACCACATGTCACCCTGTACTTCTCCTCTGTCCACAGAACTGATGCAACATTGTGTGCCGTCGTGCAGCGTGAAGTGACTGACAAGAAGAGCAAAGTCTCTGGCAGCCTGCCCTGAGGCACAGTGGTGCAGGCTAGCCCTGAGGCACAGTGGTGCAGGCTAGCCCTGAGGCACAGTGGTGCAGGCTAGCCCTGAGGCACAGTGGTGCAGGCTAGCCCTGAGGCACAGTGGTGCAGGCTAGCCCTGAGGCACAGTGGTGCAGGCTAGCCCTGAGGCACAGTGGTGCAGGCTAGCCCTGAGGCACAGTGGTGCAGGCTAGCCCTGAGGCACAGTGGTGCAGGCTAGCCCTGAGGCACAGTGGTGCAGCCTGCCCTGAGGCACAGTGGTGCAGCCTGCCCTGAGGCACAGTGGTGCAGGCTAGCCCTGAGGCACAGTGGTGCAGGCTAGCCCTGAGGCACAGTGGTGCAGCCTGCCCTGAGGCACAGTGGTGCAGGCTAGCCCTGAGGCACAGTGGTGCAGGCTAGCCCTGAGGCACAGTGGTGCAGGCTAGCCCTGAGGCACAGTGGTGCAGGCTAGCCCTGAGGCACAGTGGTGCAGGCTAGCCCTGACATGACTGGGCTCCAGCTTCCCACTGCGTGACCAAAATAAATAAATAAATAAAAGAAAATAAAAAATAAAAAATCCTGTCATCTTCCTTTACTATTACTGAATATTTCTAGTTCACCTGCATCAACTTAAATCGCAAAGACTGACTGAAAAACAGTACAGAAAGGCTCTCTACAGAGCAGTGTAATGAGACTGCATTTCCAGCAGTTGGGGAGCATTGCAGCACAGAACAAGTGGGGCAGAAACCATGGAAACCGTCATGGGGATGGGGTAAAGGGAACCAAGGCAGCGTGAGGACTGCTGTGTAAGTCATTTTGAAATGATCATCCTTGGCCACAAGAATTAATAAGCAAGATGGTGCCAGTCTAGGCTGAACAAAGACTTATTGGACAGCTGTCCTTGTAGAAGCAATCTTTGTGCAAAGTGATAGTCTGGCAACCTTTTGTGATAGTTCTTACTGTCAGCATATGATCATGAAATTCCCCTTCATAATCTCTTAGCTCTAGTTGCTTTTCATTAGGGCTTGACACAGCCAGCTCCCTGTGTGTGTGTGTGTGTGTGTGTGTGTGAGAGAGAGAGAGAGAGAGAGAGAGAGAGACATGGGGGGTATAGGATGTGTGTGCATGTATGTCTGTAGACGTGCATATACCACAGCACACATATAGAGGACACAGGACATTTCCGGAGTCAGTCCTAACCAGCACCTTGTGTGAGGCAGAGTCTTTCTGATGTTTGTCACCATGCTGTGCACCTACACTAGGCTGACTGGCCCAGGAGCTTCTGGCTCTCCTGACTTTGCCTCAAATCTCTCAGTGGGAGTACTTTGGTTAGAGATGGTGGCTACTGGCTTTACATGGGACCTGAAGACTTGAACTTGGGTCCTCATGTTTGTAACAGCAAACGCCATACCCACTGAGCCAGTTTCCCACCCTTGCCCATGTCGATTCTGACAACTTCCACATATGAAGCAAATGTATGTCCTAATACAGTTCTCTCAATTCTGTTAAGGTTTTACAAGGATTTTCTTTCGGATTTCATATCAGTATGGTAGGTGTATTTTTGTGAGTCATACTTCTGAGCTGACTCAGTGAATGAGAGTCTTTTTATGCCAGTATGAGGGTCTAAGTTTGAAACTTAACACACACACACACACACACACACACACACACATCCAAGCATGGCTAAGTACATCTATAATCCCAACACTATGGGGAGTGGGGCTGTCTGGGGCTTGCTGGCTCAGGTCCAGTGAGAGTCTCTTTCTCACGGAAACATGAAGGTTGAGACCCAGAAGGACCGCAATGTCTTCTGGCTTCCATGGGTGTGTACCTATATACACATATATATCATTCTCACACACAAAAGAAGTCATGGGGAGGGGAAGAGGTCGCTCAGTGGGTAATCACACTCATGCAAGGAAGGCGCACATCTTCCTGCAGGCCATGTGTCGAGCTAATTCAGTAAGAAGACCTTGATTACACACATGGCCTGTGGTTGACATTTGTTCAGCTGAGGCAAACGTTGCTGCTGGACTCACTGAATGTTTTTATCACGGCCTAAAAGCACACCTATAAGCTTATTTGCTTAGCACGTACATCCTTATTAAACAGCACTCCATAGAGGAAGGGGCATTGCTGTCTTCTTCACTATGAGAATGACATCACCCACACTGATGCCTGCCACATCACAGGGCGTGCGAAATGCTCCAGCCACGAAGGAGTGCAGCTCTCTGAATTCATCTGAGTGAAGAGACCAAATCTGAGAAACGGTAGTTTACCCAGTTTATCCATTAATTTATGACCTGATGGAAAAACATTTTTTTCCCTTTTTAACAAGTTTCTGTTCAAATGTGGCAGAATGGAAATGAGGGTCTCCTGGTGGTTGGTCTGAGGCCCCATTTTTCCCCTTTCACTGTGATGCATGAGCAGTTAGCTGGTTGTGAGTCAGTTGCTAATGAAATAATCACTCCCAAGAGTATTTGTTATTTTTCCCATTGCTCTGGCAGCATGTCTATCAGAAAGCCAACTCTCAATAGAGCTGGGTTTTCTTTGGCTTACAGTTGGAAGGGATACGGTCCTTCATGGAGCTGGAGGCAACTGGTTGCTTCTGCAGTCAGGAGTAAACAGAAAGGCTCCCTCTAGTGACTTACTTCTTCAGTCTGGCCCGCCCTTACCAGAGCTCCTACAACCTTCCTGAACAGCACCCCAGCTGGGGACAACTGTGTTCCTGTTTTGGCACATGAGCCTGAGTCTGTGCTGGTGTTCCACATTCAAACCACAGGAGAAGTAACATGTCTTATGGCATAGCGTGCGCTCATCCGTGCTAAAAATAAACTCAGTGAGTGAAAAGGTTGAACTGGGGGGGTGGGGGATGGGAGTGGGGGATGGGGAGCAGGGGTGGGAGTGGGGGAGTTGGGGGGGACCTGGGGGGATGGCTCATCAGTTAGGAGCACTTGCTGCTGGTGCAGAGGACAAAACAACAATAACAACAATAACAACAACAAACTAGGCCAAGCTGGTAGAGTGCCACACCCTATAATCCCAGCACCTGGGCGGCTGAGGCAGAACGCTCATGAGCTTGCAGCACAGCAAGATTTCATCTCAGAAAGAAGCCAGGGGTGGGGGAAGCCACTTAAATTCAACATTTCAGAAAAGAGAATGGAAGGAAATTCAAGTGAGATAAGGAAGAGCTAAGCACAGATGTTAAAAAAAATCCTAAATTCTGTTTTTCCTTTCCCAGCTCCGGCTCCTGAATGATGACTCTGAGACTAATTAGTTATTACTAAGTGCCTAGGCCACAAACTTCGGCTCATCCCTGACTAGCTCTTAACTTTTTAAACCATCTACTTTGTTCTGTATTTACCACTGGGTTGGTTACCTCTCCTGAGGCCCAGCTGCTGCTGCTTTGTCTCCCCAGCGTCTCCCTCCCTCGGTGTCTCTCTGAGATCCTCTACCTGCTGGTTTCCAACCGACTCCTGTCTCCAGTCTTGTTCCTCCACGGCTCTCTCTTATCCCTTACTATTTCCCAGAATCCTCTCTGCTAATGTCAACCTCCTCTTTCCTCCACAGCTCATTGTGGCCATTGGCATTTTATTGACAGCTGATGCTTCTACGAGATTCTCTCTCTACACAGAGCATGTTATTACACTCAGTCTTCACAATAGTTTCATTCCACAGATGCTAAAGCTGAGTACAAGTTGGGTAGATGGGTTTATCTCAGGTTTCCCAGCAACCAAGTTCTGAGAATCTGTGTATCTCATTCTAAAGCCTGCACCTTCTACATAGTTCACTAATTACTCATCATAGAGAAGTTGATAAATATAAATTATTATATTGCCTACATCTTTCATTTAATTGGTATCATCAATCTTAGAACTATTCTAATATTTGTTTATATCAATTAAGAATGTTCTCGCTGCCTTTAAAACAAAACCATAATTTTCCTCACAGCTAGCTGCTCTTGGCTATACCCCATTGGAAGTTAGAACATGAAGCGTTAAAAGGTGAAATATTTGAAATTTCCCACCAGAGTTGACAAGGTGGCTTATTGGGTTAAGGTGACTGCTGCCGGGCCTGAATGAACTGACTCCCACAAGATATGCTCTGACCTCCACGTGGGCTGAGGCTCATGTATGTGCATGTTATTTCTAAAAGAGAACATTTTCTTACTCGTGCAACAATTGTACACCTTCCTGAGTACGTAAGGTCTTTTCTGTACCCTTTGCTGGTGGTAGAAAGAAAGGAAGAGGAGCAGAGGCTCAGAAAGGCAGCAGTTTGAAGTGGGACGTTACACTGGTGGCCAGATATGTGGTCCAGGGCTGCTTATTGTCTTGCATATTGGTTGGTACAACCTAGAATGTCCTTGCTTTGAAGCAATGATGTCCAGGCTCCTCTCCATTTCTGTAGAGGGGGCTGTCTAGCTTGTCTTTTTCAAGGGAGTCTTCTTTGGATCATTAATATGCAAAGCAGAAGAGAGATTAAAAAAGGAAAGAAAAGCTGCTGTGTCTGCAGTGGGGCCAGCAGGCAGGCAGACCAGGCAGATGGGCAGTTTTACCCCATTCTGAGAGACTCCGAGAGGCGGCTGTGTAGGTGGCTGCATGGGGGCTGCGTAGGGCCCTCCGAGTCCCTCCTACAGAACTGATGAGTAAGATGGTCCCTAAGGTCCCACCAAGTCTAAAATTATGGAACCAACAGCTCTGTTGGGTATATGCTGGTTATCGTATTGCTGTGGAAACCAGGCATCTCCAACAAGGGGAAAATAGCAGTAACTGCTTTTCTCTGGGAACATCTGGTCTGAAAATGAGAACATTTCCGTTCTGGTCCCTCCTCGGCCACTATTTAAGTCTATTACCTTAGCTGCTGTTTTCCCATCTATGAAATGCACATAAAACATTCCCGGGCTGCTTTATTTTTAAATGTATTTGCTAAGTTTTAAATTTCCTTTGACAAAAATAAAACTAGTATACAGTCCTGAAGCATTGCCTTCAGGGAGACGTGTGGAGGTTAATTCTTCACTCTGAAGTTGGTGCTATATAGTTGCTGCCTCTGTTCAAACTGGTGGTAAAACCCAAAGCGTGGAACACAAGCCCCACATGTGCCTGGGGACTGAGCCAGAGTCCATTACCAGAGTGCATTGTACAGTTCTCTTCCAGGACAAAGCGGGAAGCATCCTTTGGTTAAGACAGGCAAAGCAATTGTGGTTCTGTGGATTTTGTTTTGTTTTGTTTTTGTAGAGCTGATACTAGTTGTTTTTGTTTGTTTGTTTGTTTTTGTTTTTTATCAAAATTCTACATGATCCATATTACCACAAACAAATAGACTTCCACCATTTAAGCCTATGACAAATGACAGTTGTTGAAGATCTGACAAAATATTCTGTATTTCTAAGACCCGGATAGAAAAATGAGCAGATAGGGAAGAGGTGAGACAGGGAAGTGAGGAAGAGGTGGCCAGCAGGCAGCTCTGAGACAGCCTGGGCAAAGCCACTGCATATGGGGATGCTTTCAGAGGACACTGGAGGCAGCACTTCACAGGCTATCCTAAGCTAGGAGCTGAGGGAGGACAGACGACCGAGTCTGAGATGGGCAGGTGTCTGGGTTTCAGTCTCAGCCACCGGAGGTGTACCGCCTCGGAGGGGGACTCCTCTTCCCACTCACCAACAAAATAATTACAAGCGAAAGGACGTTGACAAGAGACTATAAGAATGGTCAACTTGAGATAAAGATTTCTTTCCGCAGAAAGTTATTCATTACTAATTTTCAGAAAGTATGAAACAGTAAGAATCAAGGTACTGCTAAAATATTTAATCCCTGGGAGATTTAACTGTGGAGCCAAGGAAAATAATTCTCAAATCTCTCCTGTTTGTGCCTCATCTCCCCTCTGCTCTCTCTGTCACCAAATCCAGCACTGTCTGTCAATCAGAATCCCAGGATTCTCTTGTTCCACTTCCTCTGTGGGTCCCTCTTAACCAAGAGACTAAGAGAACGCCACAATGCAGCACTTGAGTTCTACATTCAGCCCAAATGTCTCTCCACTTGGGTAACAGAACTATCAGGATTGGAAAGAATATTACAGATGACCTGGAAATCTACCCACCCTACAAATAAAGAACTTGAGTCCCAAAGAGGACAAGAAGTTTGATGAGATGAGGGTTGTGAGAAGGGCAGTTTGGACAATGCTGTGGGTACCACCAGCTCTATTGCTACACTGAGGGTAAGAAATGCATTAAGATGTCATTGTTATGTTTTTGTATTTTACTGCATTAAAATATCATCATTTTGTTTGATTGATTTCAGACTGAGCTCCCAAAAGTAGCCACAGTGCCTGCGAGATCGTGTCTTTGAATGAAAGGAGAAGCCATAAGCAGGAGGTAGAACCTGCTAGGTAGTGTGAAATGGTGGCTGAGGCTGAAATTGAGGCACCCTGTCCTGCCTGTCCCAGATCCCCCTCCACTCCTGCCCCACCCCTTGCTTGTGAAATGCCATGGCTGGCGTCCACTGGAAGCCTTCCATATGCTCTCGGTTTTACCTGGGTCACGTCCTTCAGTTCACACATCATAGTCCTCTTTATTTTATGGAAGAGCATGATGGGGAGAGAGCGACTGGTGGACATGTGGTCAGCGAGCTGTAGTGGGCTAAAAAATGCTGCTCTCGCTTCAGCTTGAGACAAGTGGGGAGAGGCCCAATCATTTAGCCTGGGCTGCATTTTTTTGGGAGCTGGTGGCAGACATTGCAAGCATCTTGTAGAATAAGAGGGTTTGAAAACCTTGGGTCTGAGCTCACATTAAGGATCCAAATTTATAAGAGGGTCTGCTTTAATTTTTTCTTTGTGTTTGTTTCTTGTTTGGCTTCCCTTGGTGGCTAGGAAAGCCTGTTCGGGGCAGAGGGAAAGAAGAGAAGGCTCCTTCTGTTTGTCCACCGTGAGCCAGTGCATCTAGGACACAGCAGTGTGCTTGAGGAAGGCAGGCTTTGACCACAGCAAGTGCAAGCTCCACAGAGAGCCTTCTCCGCGAGCCAAGAGCCTCCTGGTGGCCTCTCTGTTACCGAAACCCAGAAGCTACACACACACTAGCCGGAAAGAAACATGGAGAGATCTTTCTTTCAGAACAGAAATGAAAAAGAAAAAGATAGGGTCTTTGGGTTGTGAGTCCATGAGAATTAGCAGTGACTGTGTGTCCATGGCGTGCTAAGTAGGGTAGAGATGATCCCGGGCCTTAAGTCAGACATTGAACACAACACTATAGCATCATGGATGGAACAGAGAAACGAACATATGACGCATGTCATGAGATAGCATGCTAAACGGCAGACGAGACAGGAGGGGTGTGTGAGGGGGGGGGAGAGGAGAAGAGAGAGAGGAGGGAAAGGAGAAGAGAGAGAGGAGAGAGAGAGATGGAGAGAGAGAGCATGCGCACTGACTCTTTGGTCTTCCATTATGAAGGAGATAAGACCAAAGCCCCACAGTTAGCCACTGTAAACACTGGGCAAAAGGAAGGGAAGGAGAGAGGATCGCTCAGCTCACCAAGAGCATGTGAGAGATTTTGTAGATGCATTGGAGCAGGTCGATTCCGCGTCTACTGAGAACTCAGTAGGAAAGAAGAGCTGGGGCTGAGGTGCAGCTCAGGGAGGAAGCACTTGCCCTGCCAGCATCATGAGAAGCTGTAGGTTTGATCCTCATCTCACAAAGGAAGGAAAGGAGAGAGGGAGGAGGGAGGAGGGAGGGAGGAGGGAGGGAGGGAGGAGGGAGGAGGGAAGAGAGAGGGAGGGAGGAGGGAGGGAGGAGGGAGGAAGGGAGGAGGGAGGGAGGGAGGAGGGAGGAGGCAGGAGGCAGGAGGGAAGAGGTATGGAGGGGCAAGGAAGTAGGCTTTAGGCTTTGAGTGTCAGGGTGAGGAACTCCACCTTACCATGTCCTTTAAGGTGTTTGAGGTAAGTGATAAAATAATGAAATTTACCTGAAAAAAAATCTGTCTTCTGTCAGGTGCTCAGTTTGGTAGAACATATATTAAAAATGGAGCAGTACAGAGATGCTCCTGCACAAGGATAACACAAATCTGTAAAGTGTCTCAAATTTTTTCTTTATAGAATTTCTGTGGAAGCAAAATTTTGCCATTAAAAATTGGCATCATACCAGCACTCGGGAGGCAGAGGAAGGGGGATCTCTGAGTTCGAGGCCAGCCTGGTCTACAGAGCAAGTTCCAGGACATCCAGGGTCACACAGAGAAACCCTATCTCAAAAAAAGCAAAGCAAAGCAAAACAAAACAAAACAAAAAAGCAAACAAAAAGGCATTATATTCAATGATGCATTGAGAAATCAACTAAAGTAATAAAAAACTACCAAAAAAGTGAAAGTCAGTAACAGGATGAGGTAAGAGATTTTGCTCAGAAAACTTCAACATTTCAACAGTTAATGAGTCTTCAGGAAAAATTTTAATGCATTAACTATTTAAGAAATTCTGAATTCTTTTTCCTCCTCAAGCATAGGGGATTACCTGGGACTTCATACTTGCCAGGCAGAGACTCTACCAGAGAGCCGCACCCCCAGCTTCTCTTCTTAAAATAAGAATTCTTAATTCTTCTTTCCGTGAAGTAGCATGTTATCTGAGGCAGGAAGTGCCTTCTCTGCAGTCATTTGCACCTTGCTGACGCGTGGGGAATAGCTACAACAGGGTCCGCTTCCTCAGAAACAGCGGGAAGGAGTTTTCAGCACATACAAAACAGGAAGATTAAAGACTTTCAAAGTGGGTCTTAAAGGCCCTAAAGGGCAAGTGACCTTTGTTCCTCTTTTAAAAATAACTTCCTATTTTGTTTTTTAAGAATAAGCTAGAATGTCATGAGCAGGACACACAAGTCACACTTAGGGAGCCCGCCTCTCTTCTGAGTGGTTTCTGCAGGCCCACACCCTAAGATTCCTTTTGGAAACTAAAGCTTCCCAGACTGGAGCCTTGGCTGCCCTCGATCCCGACTCCGAACTTGGAGCGCTGCCAAGACTGCTCAACTGACAACCCACAGTAGTGCGAGGAGTGCTCTGTTCCCAGGCACATCCAAACCTGCCAACTCTGTTCTGGGCCGTAGGCACTGGGCGGAGGAGCCCGTACGACAGCTGCCCAGAACCCGATATGCTGCATTGGAAACAAAGAGGACCCAAGCAGCGAGATTTGCTATCGTGGTAGAGATTTCTAGAAGACCGGGAATCTCAGAACCGTTGCTCTGCTCGAGGGCAGATAGCGTGCACATAGACCCTGTCCATTGTCCCTTCATAGGCTCTCATTGCCTGAGTAGACTTACTCTGGCAAAGGGTGAACTGGGCAGACCTCACCTACTACCAGATTAATAGATCGTAGATTTAGGCTAACCTCAGCTACTGTCTGATCTTGCCCCCCTATACTCCTGATACCTATCCCAGAGCTCAGACTTGCACAATCCTAACACTATCCAAGCATTTGCTGGCATTTACCACTTGCAACTAAACCAGTAGCAACATGAGACAACTTCTTTTGTGGTTTTGAGTCAGCTGTGCTCAGAAACTGTTGTAGGTTGAATGAAAATCCCCCCATAGGCCCATAGGGAGTGGCACTATTAGTAGGTGTGGCCTTGTAGTAGATGTGGCCTTGTTGGAGTAGGTGTGGCTTTGTTGGAGGAAGTGTGTCACTAGGGGTTGGGCTTTGAAGCCTCAGAAGCTCTAGCCTGGACAGCAAATATGCCCCTGTTCCTTTCTGCTGCCTGTAGATGCAGATCCAGAGCTCTCAGCTGTCTCTCTGACACTGTATCTGCTTGCCTGCCACCATGCTCTCTGCCATGATAAGGATCTAAACCTCTGAAACTATAATCCAGTAAATGTTTGTTTCGTAAGAGAGAACCGTGGTCATGGTGTCTTTTCATTGCAATAAAACCCTAACTAAGACACAGACCAAGTAATTTCAGGTAGAATCTGCCGTCTAACTGGAGATGGGAACTTTGAAAAGCATGTTTCAGGTTTGATTTCTTCTGGTAGACCATGGCCAGCGTAGGAGGCCGAGTGGTTCTCGGGGAGCTAGGGGTTGCATGCTCTAACAAGCAGCAGCTCAGCCCCACCCAGGGACCCCGAGAACATGGCTACCGAGCGTTTGCGGGATGGAGCAAGTGTAGTTTGCGGCTCTGATACGTGTCACGAGTGTCTTCCCCGGGATATGTTTAAGACATCTTAAGCCAAAACTGCATGCATGTTCCCCTTTTTATTCACTGGGAAGCACACAGCACACACTTTTCCACACATCACTTTGAGGTTATTGTGCCACGCCAGTACACAAAGTTTCCTTCAGCACTCTGCTTGTTGCTACTAAAAGTCCCTAACAGTAAGCAAGACAACCAGGAACCAGGACAAAGGCCATTTCTCCCAGAGAGGCTATATCTGAATACATTCTTGGAATTGATGTGCTAAATGCTAAACAACTTTTATACATACTGCCTGGTTGTCTTTCCAGAATTCCTGTCAGGTTTCACTCTCCCACAACTCAGAAACTTTCATTGATAGTATGTTATTGGCTAAGGATAATTGCCGTTGCCCTTTAAATGTGCATTTCTTGGGGTTTGGAAGATGGCTCAGCAGGTAAGGGTGGGTCTTCATTTGCTTTTCTGTTGCTATGATAAAGCACTGTGGTGTGTATGGGGTGGGGTTGGGGTGGGGGGTTACACGTTAAAGATTATCATTCATCGTGAAGAGAAGTCAGGCAGAAACTCAGGGCAGGACCCTGGAGGCAGGAATGGAAGTAGGGGCCATGGAAGGAGGGGGCTGCTTACTGACTTGCTAGCTCCATGGTAGAAGCTAGTATTGAAAGGATAGAAAATAATGCAGCCTAACTCTAATGACCCCAAGAAGTCAGAAGTTTAAAATGCTATCTTGCTTTGTTAGAAACTAGGTAAAAGGTCACATTCCAGAGCCCGCCCTTTGTTTAGAGCTAGCAGAAAAGCCTTGAATAGGTGATCCTGGCCCCACAAGGTAACTGGAAAAGGGCTAAGCTTATCTTGCTTCTGTAAACTGCTTACACCATTACCCCTATGCAGGAGTTCACACAGCTGTAGACATTCAAGAAAATAGGAAACTATTTGGTCCACTGAGCTTGGGCTCCAATTTAAACTGATTGGCTCGCATTTCGCAGACTCTCCATGCTAAGAAATGATTGGTTTGTGATTCGAGGGCTTTGTTGTAAACTTATAAAAGCTGTCGCAATTCGGCACTCGTGGTCCATAGTCCTCTAACCCTGCGCGGTGTACGGCTGTGGAACCCGGAATTCTGGAATAAAGAAATCTTCATGTTATTGCATTGAGACCATTTCTCGAGAGTGATTTGGGTGTTGCCTTCCGGGGCGTGGGGTGCTGGGGCACCCTCGATTTTTGGGGGTCTTACAGTATTCCTCTGGTGGAAATCTAGAACAAATTCCTGCAAGTTGTCTTCTGACCCCCACACAGGTGTCATGGCGTATATATGTGCACATATACATGTGTAAAAATAAATAAATGCATACATAAAAAACAAACATCAATTGTTTGTTTATTTGTTTGTTTGTTTGTTTACCACCGAGAAGAAGATGGGCAGCTGCTGCTGTGGCCTCCTCCTCCTCCTCCTCTTTTTGGCACAGGGTCTCTGGAGTATAGGCTGGCCATGAACTTGCTTGGTAACCAAGGATGACCCTGAACTTCTGTTCTTCCCACTTCAGCCTCCAGGACACAAGGATCATAGTCATATGCCCCCACCACTAATTCTGGCTGGAGAAGAGCATATTTTAATATATTTCAATCTTTTGTGAAGTCTGTTCAACTTCATATACCACTTTTCTACTGAACTTTTTCAGATTTATTTTTATTTTATGTATATGAATGCTTTCCTGCATCTATGTCTGTGCACCAAGTGTGGGCTTAGTCCCCACAGAGTACAGAAGAGGGTCTCAGATCTCCTGGGATTGGAGTTATAGACGGCTGTGAACCACTACGTGAATCCTGATCATCAAACCTGGCTGCTCTGCAAAGACAATGAATTCTGTTCATTACTGAGCCATCTCTCTAGCCCCTCTGCTGATTATTTTTAAAGTCTTTATTGGCATTAGATAGTCTATATATTATATATAGAGAGAAATTGCTCCTTGTTCTGCCTTGTGAGCTGCCAATACTTCTCTAGTTTGACTTTGATTTTCTGTTTTATGGCTTCTGCATGGTAGCTTTATATAAATTAGTTCATTATTTATTTAATGATTTCTGGGTTTTCTGTTTCATTTTCACTTAAGAACATGAAAATCCCAAAGATCCTTCTAGTACCTTTGCAGATTTTAAAGATAAATTTGGCATATGTAGAAAGTATTCCAGTATTAGGTGTCAGGGTAGCCATGTAGCCCAAGGTACCAGACTCAAAAAAAATATTTCAACCAGGCGGTGGTGGAACATGCTTTTATTCCCAGCACTTGAGAGGCAGAGACAGTCAGATATCTGTGAATTCAAGGCCAGCCTGTTCTATAGAATGAGTTCCAAGACAGCCAAGGCTGTTACACAGAGAAACCCTATCTAGAAAAGAAGCAAAAACAAACAAACAAAAGATATAGAATTTGTTTCTGTTTTTTTTTTAAGCTATGTCCACACTGAAGTTTTCTAAAAACTGATTATTGATGATTTACTCCTCATAGATTTGGGTTTGACTGTGAACATTCTCTTCTGGGACACTAATCTATGTGACTCTTTATGGACCTGTGCCATACCATGTTAATTATAGTAAATTTAAAGAGTAGTCCTGATGTAGGTCATTCCTGGGGACAAATTGCTGAACAGAATAGCACTATAGTCTGAGCATGGTGGTGGGAGGTGATATCTACGCACAACCTGATTCCACAGATATAACAGAGGCCTTCCCTTCAGCCCCACTGCCACGCCTTCTGATGTCAGCAGTGCACCTGCAAGAGGTCTGTGGAGTTAGGAACCCACATGTATGGCCTGAGTAAACTAAGGTGCACCATGGAGATGTATTCCCGACATTAACTGAGTAGCTCTCCAGAGCTCATTAATTCCTATCTAAAAGCCAAAACTGAGTTAATATTTGTTAATAGAAAACTTTGAAGATCTGCAAAAGGAAGGGTCTATTGTCTCCTCTATTTCAGATTCATAATTCAAGTCAATATGGAAATCTATGACATTATAAAAGTCAAGACTCAGGCATAGTGATCTGATATTCAAGCTACATACTAGAGAGGTCATGTGATAGCAGTGAAAGGCATTTAGATTCTTCTCCCCAAGTCAATAATATTGACTTCCCAGACTGTGGGTTGAGTGACTGTGTCAGAGGCTGTGACATACATTGACACACCTGTACAATCTCAACAGCCTGGGGAGACTTCAAATACAGCAGGCCAGACCTTCACACATCATTGGATTTTGCTGTTAAACACATTAACTCTATTTTGATCTGGGGAAGGCATTGCCAACTGTTAGTTTTGTTTCTTAGGTGTAAATTACTGTAGGACGTATACTTACACAATACAAATTCTTTACTCAGTACACACACACATACACACAAGCTAATCATTTTATGGATCCCTTACTGAAATATATTGTTGCAAAACACCACAAAGTACAGACATTTCTTATGTCTTTGTAAACAGACTGCACACCTCCACCATCAACTCCTCCAGTTGGCTGTACTTGTTGATGTTGCCAAGAACTGTGCAAAGCACTAAGAACAGGGCAAGCCCAGAATGAAGACATGTGCATTTAGAGCACTCCTATCGGCCTCCTAAGAGTCATTTAAAGGTTTGGTTTTCAAAAACAAAATTATTCCAAACAGTCCGGAAGCTACAAGTCCAATGTCAGAGTCAGCAGGGCTAAACACTCTCTGGGAGCTTCAGGGGATATACTATTTTGGCTTCTCCTTTCATTTTTATTTTTTTTCTTTGTGGTGTTTGAGATAGTCTTCTATATCCTGGGTTAGCTTCAATATGTAGTCAAGGATGACCTTGAACTTTCAATCATGAAAGGACCTCTATTTTGAAAGGTAGGAGGACCTTTGCAGTGCTACCTTGCTCCACTCTGTGTCCCTACATAATTGTCTTCTTACTGACAGTGTCTTTCCTTCACAGCAGCCTCTGAATTTAGAAATCACCCAGTTCTATATACATCATCTTAACTTGATTACATCTACAGAGCCCTCATTTGGGGGGAGATGTAATTCAACCCACATGAGGTAGAAAGAGAACTGTGTTAATGAGAACCCAGTTAACTGGTCAAGTTCATTTTGAAACTTTTTTTTAAATACTTGCCTAATTCATTGTTGCTTCGTTCAATCAAGGGTGATGGAAACTGTGGGGATAGAAGGGTGGGAATCATCAAGGTGACAGGACCTGCCAGGCCAGGCCAGGCCCCTGTGGATAGATAGATGCCACATTTCCTGCACAAAGATGCAGGTTGTCAGGAGTGGGAGAAAGCTGGAGACAGAACAGAGAAAGGTCCTTCTTCAGTTTCCCGGACAGCACGTCCCATTTTGGAGGAGCCATCAGTCAGCCTGGTGAGCTTTTCCCCTTGAGAGAGGTGGCAGCGACTCAGCCAGGTCTTCCCTTGCTGGCTTGTCACATTGTGACTGTAAGAAAAACAAGCTACTTGGCTTCGCTTCCCTCTCTGTCCTCAGGAGCCCTGTCCTCAGCCAACCTCCCCTAACGTGGGATCCGATTCAGGCCAGGAACATGCTTCTCAAAACATATTTCTATGCCTTTGGTTTCCTACCAGGCAGTACCTTTTCCAGAGCCAATATTTTTCTACAGATGGCTATGGGCTGCTTAGGATCCTGTTTGATTATATCTATTGACACTATTTTTTAAAATGTAGTAACAGATTCAGAATCAGGAGCTCCGGGGGGAATGCATACTTTCCTCTGGCTGACATAAAGAGCTGTAATAGAAGTTCTAGCGGGCAGTAGATTTAAATCTTTGTATCCCGCTCAAGAGCTAGCCAGTCTTCAGCTAAGCAGCCGGTCCCTCTGCTGGCCTCAGCCACACGAAGCTGCTCCTTCCTCCTGTGGGCTCGGGGTCCCTTCTTGTCTCTCACCCAGGATGTAAAAATCTAGACTCAGAAGAGCACATGCCAATCCCCCGTGTGCAGCTGTTTCTGCAGCTTATGAAGGACAAGAAGAAGCAGCTCAGGGGTGTCTGGAAGCTTGTCGATCAAGGCTTCCCAAATTCACGAGCTGTTCCCACGCGGAAGCCTTGATTAAGACCTTGTCTATACGAGTGCATAAAAGCAGACATAAAATCAAACAATCAAACAGTTACTGACAAACCGTAAACAAATCTATTTACTTTAAAACAATTATTTGGTATACATGATTTTGCCATTTATTAAAAGTGACACAGATGTGCTTATTTTTATATAAAGAACTAAGTCTTGAGACCAAGGCAGATTACTCAGTGGGCAAGGACTTTTCGCAAACCTGGATGCCCTGAGTTTGATCCCAGGAAAGAACTGACTCCTGCAGGCTCTGCAGTCATCCTCTGCTTATCACACGCACACCACACACACGTGCACACAAAATGGACAAAAAAATATATAAAGTTGTTGAAAAGTTAGATCTCAGCTGAACAAAGATTTTAGTTTGCAGAATGAAATCGTCATGCTCCCATAAGAGCAGCAGAGTTTGTGTGAACAATAAGAATACTGCATTTGGGGCTGTAAAGAGAGATCAATAGGTAGATCACTCTTGCAGAGAACTGGAGTTTGGTTTCCAGCACCCATATCAGGTGGTTCACAGCTACCTGTAATCCCAACTCCAGGATATCCAACATCCACTTCTGGCCTAAGGGCACTCACATGCCTATATACACATACACATACATAAAAGTAAAACACTGCAGTTGGTGACATGCAGCGATTTTGACTCCGGTGAGGTGTTTCGGGAAGCCCAGTTGTTGATGGAACAGTGTGTGCAGTTCATAGCGTGCTTTTTGTGTGCGCGTGCTGATGCGTATTGATCAAGGCTGCAGTGAATGCTAGGACACAGCAGGGTGAGCACGGCCGGACACCTCAGGCTCAGCATTTGAATCCAGTTTTGCTTTGGGAGCCTGTCACCAAACCTCTGCAGGCCCAACATTTAGTCATTAGACCCTCGGCAGTGATGTGAACCACAGCCTCAAGCACTGCAGAGAGGAGCAGGGGGCTGAGGCCATGTCCGTGTGGGTTCTCCTGGACCCTGGTGTAGAAGGAAAAGGTGCAGGCCTGTGGAGGAGGAGTATGAGCCTGCATTTGAATCTTGGCTTATTACTAATTATCTGTGTGACCACAGACACAATACCTAATCCTGGAGCTTCTAACTTTCCATTGATTTAAGGTATGTATGGGAAAGTTTGCCAGGTTATTTTAAGAATATCACAGTGCGTGGCATATGGAACATTCTGAAAATGACAACCACAGTCACTTGCTAACAGAAGAGCAATGCAGATCCTGCAACCTTCAGAGAGAGTGCCTCTCCCTTTTTGCTCAGCCAGCTAGCATCAGGAGGTTGCTTCTTAATAGTAAACATGAAATAATGCTTGGTTCTGAAAGCTGTGAGAGCTGCCAGTCCCTGAACTAGCTGGTCTGGAGAGGCACTCTTTTCCTGACACACGGCAGGCAATCTATCTTATCTCTGGAAATGACAAGCCTCACCAGAAAGCAGGCTCGCCTCTCTGACCTGTGCGTCTTTGTAGGTGTCAGGTGCTTAGGCATGGTCAACAAGCAGTCAACAAGCAAACAGACACAGAAACAGGAGGATGTAGTGGGTGGGTATTGCCACTGGTATTCTAATGCTAATTTGGGCCACCGGAAAGCAGTTTGCCCCACAGAACAGAGTCCACACGGTGCCCAGTTAATTCTGATTGGTAAACAAAGACGCCAGCAGCCAATGGGGGGGGGGGGGAGATGCAGAGGCGGGGCTTAGGGTTCCCCAGGCTGGGGACCTCAGGAAGCAGGAGAAGCAGGAAGGAGTCACCACCTTACTTCCAGAAGATCCTGCTATACGACTCCTGGGCATATACCCAGAGGACTCCCCACCATGTAATAAGGATACATGCTCTATTATGTTCATAGCAGCCCTATTTATAATTGCAAGATGCTGGAAAGAACCCAGGTATCCCTCAACAGAAGAGTGGATGCAAAAAATGTGGTATATCTACACAATGGAGTACTATTCAGCCATTAGAAACAATGAATTCATGAAATTCTTAGGCAAATGGATGGAGCTAGAGAACATCATACTAAGTGAGGTAACCCAGACTCAAAAGGTGAATCATGGTATGCACTCACTAATAAGTGGTTATTAACCTAGAAAACTGGAATACCCAAAACATAATCCACACATCAAATGAGGTACAAGAAGAAAGGAGGAGTGGCCCCTGGTTCTGGAAAGACTCAGTGAAGCAGTATTCTGCAAATCCAGAACGGGGAAGTGGGAAGGGGTGGGTGGGAGGACAGGGGAAGAGAAGGGGGCTTACGGGACTTTCGGGGAGTGGGGTGGCTAGAAAAGGGGAAATCATTTGAAATGTAAATAAAATATATCGAATTAAAAAAAAAAGAAAGAAAGGAGTCACCACAGAAGAGGAGGAACTGGGGAGGAGAGCCACAGTGGGGAGCTGAGCCACGGACATGTGGGCATGTGGGCCGGCCACCAGGTCACAGAAATTAGTAAGTAGTAAATCGGACTTATTGGTTGGAAAGTGGGTTCTAAGAACGTGGAGGGTAGGCAGTTGTCCAGCTATTGTACTGCCTAAGGCGTTTCCAGGGAGAAATAATGGTAACTGCTTTGAGAGTTTTTAAGTAACAATTGTTTTAAAGAGATATTAATCCCCAACGAAGGGAGGAATAAATAAAAATTGCTTTAGTTGTTTGAAGGATACAAAGGAGAAATAATGATAATTGCATTACATGTTTTTAAGAATACATGGATGAATAAATAAACCCAGGCCTTTGATCGTAAATGTAGGAAACAGAGGTACATACATGGATAAAGGGAAACCCTATCTCAATAATTAATAGTTGTTTTAATTGTTTTCATTGTTTTGAGCTGTTTTAATCATCAAAATGAAGGTGGTATTATAAGTTCTGTGGTATTAATGGTATTACTAATTCTCTGGGAGAAAGGTCAAAGTAAACCAGGCCTAACAAAAAAAGAAGCTGCTAAATTAAATCAATCTAGGTTTTTGATTATTTCAGGTTGCTGGATCAAGAACATGCTGTTTTGAGAGAAAGGTTCTATTTTTGTGTCAACAGGAAAAGACAAAAGGCTTTGGACCCCTTCCAAAGTAATATGGATCAGACATGATAGGGGAAGAGCCCCTGGAGAGCTTGGCTACAGACAGGAAGGAAAAAAATCAAGAAGACCAAACAGGACTGGTAACATGATTTGCTGATCTGTCCACATGGGAACAGCCCTGAAGCTGACTGAGACTTGTAAGAGTGTCTCTAGCCAGGACTCCAGCTCATCACAGCCAACGAGTCTTGTTGGCAACAGAGTCCTCAAAATTCATCACGCCACCTTTCATATGGCACGAATGAAGATTTATTACAATTTGGTTAATGATCAAAGCAACTCATAAAAAAGACCGTTGTCTTTTACCTGCTCAAACAAGGAGCAAAAATTCATCTATAACTGATCTGTGAACCTCGCACGTTCCAAACAAATACCTTTATAGAACTAAATAATGGTTGTAAGACTCATATATCACAGAATAAAACACCAAAAGTGCAGCTCTGCCACGATTCCCCGTGGGGATACTGACATGACCAGGCCCTGGTCCAGTTCCTGCCTGACCCTGCCTCACACACTTGCTCACAGGACAGTCAGGAATGGCTGATAATCACCATGACCCCGGTTCACCCAGCCTTTCAGATGGCTCCAGTCAGGACTCCGTTAAGCCCTGAAACGCAGGGGGAAGCTGAGGAACCTCCCCGGGCTGCTCCTCCAATGGGTCTTCCTTTCACTGGGTCCTGTCACTGAAGAACCACCATTTCCAGCGTTAATTAGGCCTTGGATAGGCATACTTCCCCAGCTTCTCCATGGGTCAACATAGTGCACGGCTGATGTTTTCAGGGTTATCTGCTCAGTCCTCACAAGAAAGGGAACCATGTCTCATCCATCAGGACAGCCTTCCACTTCTTTATCACCATCGGATTTGTAAAGACAGGAACTTGACTGAGTTCTTTCTTCATGACATTTCATTTATTAAGTTTTGTCCCACCCATATTATCTCATCTAATATTCCAAAACCCTATGTGTTCTCTCTCCCCCCAACCCCCGTCAGCTGAGGAGGCTGGGATAGCTGTATAACTTAGTGTAGCTTTGCCAAGTATGTGCTAAACAGGCACTGAGTGATGTAAAGGATGTACAGCTGATAGTCTTTCTCTTCTGGGAACTTGAGACTTACACAGATGCTTAAAATATGAAGCAGTTAAGAAGCCACATGGTAGAGCATGAAGCCACATGGTAGAGCATGGAACTAAATATTAAAAGAGTCAATGTGGTCTGAACCAGTTAAAGAGCAACTTGTAAGATAAATTGGGTTTGTGTACTTGTGGTCAGAACACTGTGTGTTGGACCAGCATGTGTGGGCTTGACAAGTAGAGAGCAGGGCAGCAGCCATGTTGCAGAACACAGTGGTAGAACCTGAGGTCAGGTCAGACCTGGTAGTGGGATGAACAAAGTGCAAACTATCCCAGCATACCGTGCAAATGTGATGGCACAATTGGAGCTGTTCCTCAAGAGAGGCAAGGACACTGGACTGGAGAGGTGGCTCAGCTGTAAGAGCTCTGCATGCTCCCCAGAAGACCCGGGTCTACAAGATGGCTGACAACCATCTGAAATTCCAGTTGCAGCAGACTTGATACTGTCTTCTGGCTTCTGGGGACACCAGTACACAGGATACACACATACATACATACACTCAGGTGCTTACATACACACATCAAACAAAGTATTTTAGAAGGAGGAGGAGGAAGAGGAGGAGGAGGAGAAATGCTGGGACCTGATGAAGAGATCCCTTGAGCAGTCTTAAGATTCTGAGATTCTGACCTAAGCGATTGACAACACAATTATCCAGGGGACTACGCAGATGAGGATGAGACATTTTAAGGGAGGAGATGACAGAACTTCTTGATTGGTTCTAAGTGATGAGGGAGGAAATGGAACTGAAGGGTGATGCCTGGTGAGGTGAGGAAACGGTGATAATAAAACTTGACCTTAAGGTAGGAAGAGATACAGAGTAGCTTATAGTGAGCCTGGACTGGCCCCTTACTCCACAGGTAGCTGAGGATGGCCCTGAATTGTGCCTCTTCCTGCCTCTGTCTCCCAGGTGCTGGGATTATAGGCGACTGCCACCACACCTATCTTAAACATGTTTAATTTAACCACTGGAGATATCTGGATGGAATTTCAATTGCTGCAGGAAATTTGAGATTGTAGTTTGAAAGAGGATTAAACATGATGCATGGGATGTGAGCTAATGCCAGAAGACAGCTTCCTGGTGGGTAGCTTGCATTTCAGTGTGTATTGTGACTGAGACACCAATTGTCAACCATTCAAGACCATTTTTGCAAGGATGCTTTTATAGCACACAGCTACAAAGATAGAAAAAGAGTGCCCAGTGTGTCATGTCCAGGATAATAAAGAGAAGTTCTCCCTCCAGAGTGAAAGGCAGACATGTTTACAGGCCTGCTGTAGATCATTTGGGTTAAGAATGCCATCAAATAGCAGAGATCCTCCCATTGTGCTGTAACCAGCCTACCTGATATTCCTGTCTACATATTTGGAAAATGCTTTGATTTATTGAAACTTTCTTGTACTCTGTGCTGGCTAGTTTTATGTCAGCTTCCAACAAGCTAGAGTCATCAGAGAGAAGGGAGCCTCAATTGAGAAAATGCCTTCCTGAGATCCAGTTGTAAGACACTTTCCTAGTTAGTGATGGATGGGGGAGGGACCAAGCCCATTGTGGGTGTTGGCATCCCTAGGCTAGTGGCTCTGGTTCTTTAAGAAAGTGGGCTGAACAAGCCGTGGAGAACAAGGCAGTAAGCAGTACTCCAGCATGGCGCCTGCCTCATGACTCCTGCCCTGTTGAATCCTTCTCCTGGTCTCCTTCAATAATGAACTATGATATGGAAGTATAAACCAAATAAACCATTTCCTCCCCAAGTTGCTTTGGTCATGGTGTTTCATTACTGCAATAGAATCCTTACCTAAGACATACCGTAACCACAGAAAGTTCACATAACTGGCTCAGTGTTGGAATATGTTATTTTGGGGCAACCTGAATCCAGGTTATCGGGCCGTGTCACTCATATTTGGCTCAAGAACAAGCTCTCTTGTTCCCTTTGATGTAGAGGTAAGAGATGTGTTTTTGCATTGACGGGGGAGATATATAAGAGGTAGACTTGGCTAGGTTCTAACAAGACAGACCCAGTTAGAGTAACATGATCTTGTACATGGGGAGGAAAGAATTCAGTTCAAGTCAGTCAACTTAACACCTGTGTGTCTGCTCTGTTTGAGACCATGTGAGCTATGAGGGCAATGAGGGCGGAAAACGTGGTCTTAACCTCCAGGAGCTAAAGAATGGGGATAAACACATCCACAAAAAGCAATTGCAGAGCCCGACACACAGAGAGGATGATGGTTCTATTCCATAGCTGCCTGTAGCTATTACGAACTGGGTTGATGGAGCAGAAGCTGAGGGATGGATGGGGAAGGGGCGAAAAGAAGGAGGGTCAAGACAATGTTTCACTGATTGAGGCCAAAACTTTAATGGCGGTCGGACCTTTTAACAGTTTGGACAAACCCTTCCCCCCAGACTCCGGGCTGAGTTCCGTTGGAAGTTGTCTAGCTTCTCTTGGAGGTCCTTGTCTCAACTGCTCTGGCAGCTGGGTGGGTCACCTGCTTAATTCAGGAATTCCTAGACCTGGAGGAACAATGAGCTTAACCTTCACTGAGCTTCTCCACCCTAGGATAAAAATTCCTGCTTTAACCTACTTCCCTATTATGTCCTAAGGGCAGATTCCTGCCGGAAGCCAGGGATTGTCCTTGACCAAAGTCAAACTCAAACCATGTGCATGACTGCCCCAATATGGCTCTGTACAGTTGATGGTTGCTGAATCTCAGGGCAGGTAGCTGAGGAGCACAAATGTGGTGGATGGATGTATTCCTAAGAACATGGAAGCCGTGACTCAGCTCGGAGTTTGGAGCACCGGGACTGGTGCGTCAGGGCTTGAGGTGATGGAGAGTTGGCCGGTGGCTAAGAGCACGTGCTGCAAAGGACTTGGGCTTGGTTCCTAGCAGCCACGTGGAGGCTCATAACCATCTGTGACTCCAGTTCAAAGGATCCTCTTCTGGCCTCCACGGGTACTGCATGCACATGACAGACATAAATGCCTTATGCATAAGATAAAACTAAATAAATCTCACCCCCCACCTCTGCAAAAGAATTTGTCTTATAAAAAAGGTGATCTCTGGCCAATCAGGGGAGGACTGCGGAAAGGGGCTCAAGCTCTTCAGAGCACTGATCTATCAAAGGGAAACTGAGATTTACAATACAGAAAAAGAGGAATGATTATACTTGACCTTTCAGTGCTGTGTGGGGTGACAGGCCTCTGGTCATGTAGCTAATTCAAGAACTTTCCAGACGGACAACCTGATGTTGAAAGCATTTTCCAGGCCAACTTGAGGGTGGACTTAGGGAAGAGAAGATCAGATCTCCTGGGGTCCAATCCTGGGAGACTTTTGCTCAGTGAGATGGCTCAGATCTGTGCTCAGGAGTCCTGCCCTTTCAAACTTGGCTTCTTCCGTCTGACTAAAATAGCTCCCTTGTTGGGTCTCTGCCATCTACCACAAGCTTCTTTGACCCGTCTTCCAGACAGCTGTTGGGTGCTTTGCACACAGGCACATCTGATGATGTCAATGGCCGGCCTAAGCTTCGACAGTAGCCAGGATGCCCCTGCTTTTCAACAACTCCCACCCCACCCCACGTGGCACTGCCAGGGGCAGATGTTGAGAGATAAGCTAAGCTGGAATGCCAGGGCTCCCCTTGCCTCCGTGGGAAGGGTCTTAGAAATGTGTTCACATGTCTTCTTTGTACTTGGTACCATAAAAAACAAAACAAAACAAACAAACAAAAAGCACACTGTCCCCCAGGCTACTAAAGCTCACCCATCCTCCTTTCCCCACCTCTCCCTCTTCCCGCCCCACACCATCTTTCTCTAGTCAGGCCTCTCTGAACACACAGTTTAGAAGGTTCCCCCCAAAATGTCTGCTCTTCAGCACTGGCTTCTGGGAAAGGCAGACATCCGGTTCCCATGTGCGCTCCCCTCCCTCTCCAAATGCAGCTGCTCTGAAGCTATCCTGCCCCTGCCAATCCCCCCCATAGCTTTCCACATGTCTGCTCCGGTGCCTGGAGCATACCTTTTCCAGGTAATTCCAACAGACAAGTAGTATCTGGAGGAAGAGGAGAGCCTCAGAAACCTTTTCAGACTAACCCAGAACAGGACGTCATGGCTGCCCCTCAGAACCGAAGCTCTATTGCTGCAAATGGTTATTAGTGAGCGCTCTGCGTTTAAAATATGTTTCCTTAGAGATAATGACATGTTGATATTAGGATAAACTACCTGAAACTGCCACTGTTTAGCCATCTTCGGTATATCAAAAGAGTGATTTCATGTGGTCTATCTTGTGGATCTTAGCCTGTCAGTCTGACCTCCGGGTCAGGACCGGTTTCCTGCAGGGAGCAGAGGTGGGATTGGAAGAGCTAAGGGAACAAAAGACAAGCACCTGGAGAGGGAAGGCCAGGTCTACACAGCGCCCTGTAAGGCAAGCTGGTTAGCGCTGGAGAGCAGCGCTCAGAGCCCAAGCAGGGAGGCAAGCCGATACCCGCCTACCCCTCCCCATTCCCTCTACCCCTCCCTCTACCCCTGCTCCCCCATTCCACCCCATCGCGGCCCACTGCCCTTTGTGTGGAGAGAAGGGCGTGGCTATTTCATTTCTAAGTTTTTTCTGTAGGCTTCATTTTAGCATTTATAAACAAAATTATCCACACATTTTTTTTTCCTCTTTCAGTTAAAATTAATCCAAGGGAAAGGACGTAGATTTGGTTTTGGTTTTATTTGGTCTTTTGAGGTGGCGTTTCCTTTGACCTGGATGAGATTCGCTTGCTGTGTAGACCAGCTCGGCCTTGGGACTTGCTGCCTCGGCCTCTCAGGTGCTGATACCTCAGGCATGCACTGCCATGCCTCAGTATTTTTTTTTTTAGAGACAGGTGGGAAGAAAGAAGCAGGGTGGGCAGAATTGACCTCATGAATAGAGATCGCCCTTCATTTATTTTACAAGATCATACTTTAGGTAACTGCAGCTTTTATGCGAAACTCCTTGCACAATGATTTGAAAAAGAGGAAATTCTTTTTATGCTTTGGAATAGTGCTTAATTGCCAGGAACATGAATTTAAACAAAACAAAAACAAAAACCAACCATGGAGGAAGGATTGCTACTGAAGCCTAAAACAAAAATAGAAAGCTTGCAGCGCTGTTCCTGCAGTCCAAAGCAAAGGCATAATTAATACATTTACAAAAAAGTTATTATCAAAGGGGAAATGTCCCCCGGTCCAACCTGTAGATCTAATTTAGCTAACAATCAGTTTGCTGTAAGCACTCCCATTCACAAGGGCCACACCAGACATCTGCCATCGACTCTGCAAAGCCATGCCGCACATGGACTGGGGGAGACTTTGAATTAGTCATTTAGAGCAGCGGTCCTCAACCCTCCTCATGACGCTCCTCACGCTGTGCTGACCCTAACTATATAGCATTTCTGTTGCTGCTTTATAACTGTAACATTGCTTCTGTTGTGAATCATAATGTAAACATCTGTGTTTGCTGATGGTCTTAGGTGACCCCTGGGAAAGGGTCAGAGGTCGTGACCAAGGGGTTGGGAGCCACTGGTCTAGAGCATGGCAGGCGAGAACACAAATCTAAAGTGGAAATCTACAGTTATGGCTCAGGGTATCTTTAGGGAAACAGAACCATCTCAAAGCAGCTGCTAGCCGCATTGTGTAACAAAGGAGAATGATGAAAGGCTGCTAGCCTCTATCCCACGCCATGCACGGGGCTTCTGTTGTCCCTGGTCATCTCTTAACTTCCTTTTGGCCATCCTACTGACCATTCAGGCTGCACACTGTCCACTGTCTCTTTAGACACATACATCCAGAGAACATTCCACCAGTACTCCATCCATAACACCATCCTGGTGTCTCCCACTTGGTCACAAGAATGTCTTCCTGTCACTGTGAGCCCCTAAACATACTTGAGTTTAGCATCAACCAAGGCTGAGCCAGATAGATGCTGTCTTCACATGGAACTGGGGCTGCAGAAGCGCAGCGCTGATCCTATGAGGAAATATTTTCTCCGTCTCTAACCAGTCAGCCTTGTCCCATTCATTCCTTTGTCTGCTTCCATTAAAGATTTATAATCCCAACCAAAATCTAATCTAAGATAGGAGACAAAATCTAAACTCTGATGATCATAAGTAGTGAGTTCTGGGAGCTGGTGGACAACTCCCTCCGTGGACGGCTAGATCCTAAACCTCAGTCATAGAAGCGATGTCTTGGAATGTGCATTCCCAGGAAACTGAGCGAAGTCTGGGTGTGCAGCGGCCTGAGTCCCAGGTTGGAGTGCAGGGGCTCTCGGGTCTCATCGGCTGCTGAGCGGCCCAGCAGCCTTGGACCTTCTGCCATTCCTTCATTAAGGTTCCCAAATGAAAATAGATTAGCAGTTCTCAATAGCTCTGTCTCCATTGACATACGACTCAATCCCCTGGCTGTCCCATGATCATGCCCGAATTTGAGATAATCTGACAGGGCAACGCTGGGATTTCCCACTCTCTTTCCTCTTTTAAAACCCACATCCTCATTTCAAGACCATAAGAGGATGAAGAAAGAAGAATATTAGCGCATTTTTAGCTTGAACATTCTCTGGTAGTGAACATAGGCAGGTAGATTTTGTAGCTGTGTGTTTCTGTATGTGGGCATGTGCCAGCCAGCCTCCCCCAAATGCTACAAATATTTGTCGAATGGAGCTGAGTTAGATGGCTTAAACTGTCACTCTGTCTATCCCTCTCTCTTCTTCTGACCTTTCTATCCTGTCCCTCACACCCCTCTCATAGTCCGAGGGCTGGGCAGTCTGGCACGGGCTCGAGACTCCGAGCTGTAATCCACCTGCCTGGGAGGCTCCCCCAGCCCCGGGAGACGTGAGAGGATTCTGGTGACAGAACCAAAGGTCAGTTTTCCTTCCTCCTTTCAGCAATCCACAAACAAGAATGTCGCACAGAGGGCCAAAGCCAGGTCTACTCACACAGGGCACACTGCAGTCTTTTTCTTTCTCTCCCCCCTATATTTTGGAAGCTGTAGCAGGAATGTGGCCTGAATTTAAACGCGGGCAGCCATGGCCGCTAACAGTGAGCACTTTTGTAGATTCACACAGCCTCTTCTGCCTTTCTTCTCCTGTGGCCTTGAATGATCTGCTGTTTGCAGACAATTCCCTTGTTGTGCTCTCCAGAGCAGGCAGAGCCTGGCTCTCCCATTGTCTCTTATACAGGCAAACAAAAGCAGTCTTAGTACAGAGCTTCTCGCTGATAAAAGGCTGATTAAAGCCCCCTTTGTCGTAAAATTTAATAGGTCTGGGTCGGGCCTTATATTTGATTAACCCCAGCCCGTTATTACATGGTGTTTGATAGAGATTACAGCTTTGTCCACAGGCTCTCAGCTGGGCGGGGCTTCGAACTCCTGGGGAGCCACAGGCTGAGTCGGCCTTCAGCAAGTGGAAGCCAATTCCTCCCTCTCTGCCTCTCTGGTCCGTGCTCCCTTTCTGTGGTGGCTCCCTTTCTTTGTGCTCCCAGGAAAGCACCCAGTACTTTCCAGTTAACGAGCTCTTTGTGACAGCCAGGAAGACATCCAGGGACCTCCATCCCACAGCACGCCGGTGGACTGACGGCTCTTTCCGCCATATAAACTCAACCTCGGAGCAGACTCGGCGGGGCTTAAAGGACGCCCCTCTTGAGGCGTTCTCAGCTCAGGCCCTCGTTTCCCGTGACTGGGCTCAGTGCCTCCTCCCTGCCCCCGCTGAAGGGGTAGAAGAAATCAGACAAACCCACGAAGCTCAAGCCTGCCCCGCCCGCCCTCCTGCTTTGCTCTTACCGAGTGACACTGAGCTGTGACCACCCATCCGCTTGCCTTGTACTGCGATGCCTGGCAGGCCTCGGGTGCCAACCCTCTAGGAACAAACCATAGCTAATGTTGTCACTCCTGTCTCTTCCTGCCAGTCCCTCCCCTTCTCCCCAGTGACATGGATCACTGTGTATGTGTCTTCCTGGATTTCCAGGTACTCCTGTCCCCTGCTGCTTCTCCCTCCATCCTTTGTCCCTTGCCAGACCACCACGAGGCTCATGAGCCTGGTCTACAGGATTTGTCACCCACCTACCCTTCCAACAAGAGTGATGGTCCTAGGTGCAGGCCTGCACTGCGGCCTGTGGTTGGTAACCTTTCCGTGGCCTCCGTGTCACAAGTGTGCAGGACAAGGTGCTCCGCCAAGTATCCGGAAGAGGAAGCCAACACGGTGCCCGGGAAATCCATCCAGTAAGTGACTGTGTGGAGCACCTTCAACATTCTGCATAAGCATCTCCCCCCCCCCCGCCCCCGCCCCCTGCCCCCGCCCCCCCCCCCCCGCCCCCGGCACACGCTCTCGAAGCTCCACCATAGCCCTCCAGCACACTGTCTGGCCATTGTTGTTAGCAACCTCTCTGTGGCTCTGAGAGCAAGGTCAGTGTCTGACTTAGTGGAGCCCCTTTTATTTGATTTTTTTTTTTTTTTTTTAGTGATCTGAACGAATTCAACAAGTGACTTCTAAAACTAAGCTATTTTAAAAGTAAGAGCTTAAGCCAGCCGTGGAAGTATACGTCTATGATCCCAGGATTCCCGAGGCAGGAGGATGAACAACTTCTCAAACCAGCTGCCACTCCCCGCTGCTCCCGTGCCACCCGCCTCACAGTGGCCACATGCACACACTGCACCTGCCACTCCTGGGGTACTTCCTGTGCCCCCCACCCCCCACCCCCTGTGCCACAGAGCTCTGCTGCCCGCCACTGTGCCTCCTCCTCCGCTTGCCCTAGCTCGGGACGCAGCTTTCTGTAATCCACTAATTCCTTAAGATATTAATGTTTGGGGCTAGAGAGAGGGTTCAGCGGTTAAGAGCACTGACTGCTCTTCCAAAGGTCCTGAGTTCAAATCCAGCAACCACATGGTGGCTCACAATCATCTGCAACAAGATCTGACTCCCTCTTCTGGAGTGTCTGAAGATAGCTACAGTGTACCTACATATAATAAATAAAATAAATCTTTAAAAAAGATTTTAATATTTGTGTATATTAATAATACGTGATGGTGAGGTTGTATGTGTGCATGCAGACATATTATAATGTATTTAATCATTTTCACTCCCGTTACCTCTCTTATTCCCTTCCCACCACCTCCTTCACTGTCTTGTCTTTAATTCCTCCATGTTTCACAGTGAGTATCACTAGGGTGGTTACAGTGCACCTTGTCAGTATCTACCAGAAAGATGTTCCTCCTTTCCCCATCAAATAGCATTTTCGTAGATAACAAACACTTGAGAGGTGAACTAACACAGTCCTGTCAAGTTCCCATGAATAACTACATTTGCCTGGTTTTGCTTTGTTTATCTATAGTGGTTTTGAATGAGAAGGACCCTCACAGGCTCAGAGATTGGGACCCTGAGTCCCAGTTGGTGACGTTTGGGAAGGTTGGGGGCAACGCCTTGCCCCAGGGGTAAGTCGCTGGTGGTTGTGGTCTCTTCCCAGATCCAGTCCCCCTTCTCTGCTTCCTGCCTGCCACTGTGGACGTGAGTGCTCTGCTTCCGGCTTCTGCCACCATGCCTGTTCCTTGCTGCCAGGGCTCCCCATCATGACGGACTCTTCTCTGCCCGCAGGACGGTCTTAGGCAAGCTTGCCTAATACAATGTTCTCTCCTTCAGCGTTTTTGGTGCCTATGTGGCAGATGTGTCTCCTGTTAAAATTTGTTTTATCTCTTTCTGTCTGATAGTTTTGGCCTTAGAATTCACTAAAATAGACTAAATTACTTTTTCTTGCAATGACTGATATAGTTGGGGCTTTTAGAAATTTTAATGGACATAATTGTGTATATTAATGTAGTATAGTGATGAAAATTATGAAATGTGGTAAGGGGCTTTTCTGTGCTACTGTGTCACATGGACCTTACTGGAGATGACACTCAGACACAGTGGATAGATGATTGAAAGTCTATTCCAGCCTGCTGGGACCACCCCAAGGGTTGGGAACCTAGGTGCAGCCCTGAATGTCTAGGGGCTTTAGAGCCTAGCATCTCCCTGAGCAGCTGCAGGAATTTCACAGAAACAAACAGTTTTGGTTTTGTGTTGGGGATTTTTTAGTTTTGTTTGTTTTTCTTTGAGACAGAGTTTTTCTGTGTCACAGCTCCGGCTCTCCAGGAACTTACTTTGTAGATCAGGCTGCTTCAAAGTCACAGAGCTCCACCTGCCTCTGCCTCTAAAGTGCTGGGGTCAAAGGTGTGTGCCACCACATCCCACAGATGCAAGCAGTCTTAACAAACACTAAGGCTAGTTGGAGGCCAGTCCACACATACAAGCAGTCTAACAGAGGAAGGGTAAGTCAGTGAGGACATTCTCACCTTGGACTCCTAGGTTAGAGTTCAGCCATTTTCCATAGAATTCTCTATCAAGTTAAGATTGTAGTTAAGGGCCGGAGAGATGGCTCCACAGTTAAGAGCACCAACTGATTTTCCAGAGGTCCTGAGTTCAACTCCCAGCAACCGCATGGTGGCTCACAACCATCTGTAATGAGATCTGATGCCCTGTTTGTGTCTGAAGAGAGCGATGGTGGTGTACTCATACAATAAATAAATAAGTCTTAGAAAAAAAAGATTGTAGTTAAACCTGAAATGTCTTCAACAAGAATTCAAAATGGAAGAACCTCTGCACTGTCTGTCCTGGACAGAACTCTACAGATAGGCCCTCCAAATGGAATGCTGTTACCATTAGTTGTTTACACACACACACACACACACACACACACACAGAGAGAGAGAGAGAGAGACAGAGACAGAGACAGAGACAGAGACAGAGACAGAGAGACAGACAGAGAAAGAAAGAGAATCAGAGAGACAGACAGAGTTGATCCCAGGAAAGCCCATGACAGATTAACAAAAAGATTCTACTGCAGCCCAACTTGGTGAACCAATTCATTTGGGGGGGGGGGGAGTTCCTTACAAAAGCAGTGTGACTCAATTGTAACTACATTAACAAAATTCTTACCCCAACATGAGTGACAGCTCCCAGAAGCTGTAACCCAGGGCTCTCTACTTGACTTGCAGATGCTGGACTTGTTCTCTAAGAAGCCTGGCTGGTCAGAGCCCCTGATCCCGGGGTGGGGTGGGGGAGGGGTGGGAAACAATCCTGGATCCTCCAAGTCTGAGGATTTCCAGACCTGTGAAGTTTGTTTACTTCCCGAGCCTCATGAGTCCCTCCCTCCTACAAGGAATGTTCCATTCAGAGGAAACTCTCCATCACGCCCCTGCCCCTCCCTCCTGCACCTCAGCCAGCAGGAAAGATGGTCCCACATCTCAGGAGAGGGACTGGAGATCAGCACTGTCCATGCAGACCTTGTCCTGAGTGTCTTTGGTTCCCAGGACTCCCTCATCTCTCCCTAAAACATGTATTCTGCCATCTGCCTCTGCTCTGAAGAAGGCTTAAGCACCTCACTGGCCGCTCTGGTCAGGCTGGAGTGTTCCCCAGAGGCTTGGCCCCACTGGGGTGCAACTGGGAAGTGGCGAAAACTTCAGATGTAAGACCTAATGGGAGATTGTCGGGCCCTGAGAATGTGTTCTCAAGGGACCTAGCCTTTCCCCCTCTCCTCTTTCAGTCTGAGGTGAGTCAGTGTGTTCCCCTCACACTCCCCACAGTCAGAGAGCGGTGTCAAAACTACAGCCAACTGTTCTTTCCAAGACTTTAAGCATGAAAGGATGCTGAATTTTGTCAAATGCTTTTTTCACATCCAGTGAAATGTCCATGTGGTTTTTCTCTTTGAGTTTGTTTATGTAGTGGACTGCATTGGCCCATAATTAAACATAGTAAAAGCAATATACAGCAAACCGGTAGCCAGCATCCAACTAAATGGAGAGAAACTTGAAGCAATCCCACTAAAATCAGGGACTAGACAGGGCTGCCCCCTTTCTCCTTATCTTTTCAATATTGTACTTGAGGTACTAGCTTGGGCAATTAGACAACATAAGGAAGTCAAAGGGATACAAATTGGAAAGGAAGAATTCAAACTACCATTATTTGCAGATGATATGATAGTCTACCTAAGTGACCCAAAAAACTCCACTAGAGAACTCCTACAGCTGATAAACAACTTCAGCAAAGTGGCAGGTTATAAAATCAACTCAAGCAAATCAGTAGCCTTCCTATACTCAAAGAATAAGCAGGCTGAGAAAGAAATTAGGGAAATGACCCCCTTCACAATAGCCACAAACAGTATAAAGTACCTTGGGGGGACTCTTACCAAACGTGTGAAAGATCTGTATGACAAGAACTTCAAGACTCTGAAGAAGGAAATGGAAGAAGACCTCAAAAAATGGAAAAATCTCCCATTCTCATGGATCGGCAGGATTAATATAGTTAAAATGGCCATTTTGCCAAAAGCAATATACAGATTCAATGCAATACCCATCAAAATCCCAACTCAATTCTTCATAGAGTTAGAATGAGCAATTCTCAAATTCATCTGGAATAACAAAAAACCCAGGATAGCTAAAACTATTCTCAACAACAAAAGAACTTCTGGGGGAATCAGTATCCCTGACATCAAGCAATACTACAGAGCAATAGTGTTTAAAACTGCATGGTATTGGTACAGTGACAGGCAGGCAGATCAATGGAACAGGATTGAAGATCCAGAAATGAACCCACACACATATGGCCACTTGATCCTCGACAAAGGGGCTGAAAACATCCAATGGAAAAAAGATAGCCTTTTCAACAAATGGTGCTGGTTCAGCTGGAGGTCAGCATGCAGAAGAATGAGAATTGATCCATCCTTGTCTCCTTGTACTAAGCTCAATTCCAAATGGATCAAGGACCTCCACATAAAGCCAGACACTCTGAAGCTAATAGAAAAGAAATTGGGGAAGACTCTGAAGGACATCGGTACAGGGGGAAAGTTCTTGAACAGAACACCAATAGCTTATGCTCTAAGATCAAGAATTGACAAATGGGACCTCATAAAATTACAAAGTTTCTGTAAGGCAAAGGACACCATCAAAAGGCCAAATTGGCAACTAACAAATTGGGAAAAGATCTTCACCAACCCTACATCTGATAGAGGGCTAATATCCAATATATACAAAGAACTAAAGAAGTTAGACTCCAGAAAACCAAACAACCCTATTAAAAATGGGGTACAGAGTTAAACAAAGAATTCTCACCTGAAGAACTTCGGATGGCAGAGAAGCATCTTAAAAAATGCTCAACTTCATTTGTCATTAGGGAAATGCAAATCAAAACAACCCTGAGATTTCATCTTACACCAGTCAGAACGGCTAAGATTAAAAATTCAGGAGACAGCAGGTGTTGGCATAGATGTGGAGAAAGAGGAACACGCCTCCACTGCTGGTGGGGTTGCAAATTGGTACAACCACTCTGGAAATCAGTCTGGCGGTTCCCCCGAAAACTGGGCACAACTACAGCCAACTGACTGTGAGCAGTTGGCTGAAAGAAACCTTTCTTCTTTTTGAGCTAATTACACCAGATTGGGGTGGTTTATTTAGTCTCTCTCTCTGTCTCTCTCTCTGTCTGTCTGTCTCTGTCTGTCTCTCTGTCTCTGTCTCTGTCTCTGTCTCTCTCTCTCTCTCTCTCTCTCTCTTTGCTTCTGGAAACTATGAGGGTCTACCTACCTTGACTGTTGTTCCTCAGGAGCTGTTGTGTTGTGTATGTGAGTGTGGTGTCTGTGGTGTGTATATGTTTTGAGACAGGCCTCATGCTGAGTGTAAAGTTCATTGATTGAACAAGACTAGTTGGTCATCCAGTGCCAGGGATTTTCCGTTTCCTCCCCTCTAAAGCTAGGGTCCCTCACACATGAAACCACATCCAGCTTTTCACATGGGTGCTGGGGGCCACATTGAAGACCTCACACAAATGCATTTTACCAACTTAGCCACCTGTCCAGCTTCCGGTGTGGTTTTTGTTCTCTCTTTTGGGGTTTTTGTTTTTTGAGACAGGGCTTCTTTGTTTCTTCCTGGGACTTGGGGATGGCCAGTTAGACTAAGCTGGCTGGCCAGTGAAGCCCAAGGCCCGCCTGGCTCTGTCTCACCAACACAAGTAAACAGCACTGTGGGGGACTAAAGTCAAGTTCTCACACTTGCCTGCGAAGTACTTTACCAACTCAACTACCTGCCTGGCCTTCTCTCTCTCTCTCTCTCTCTGGAGACACTCTTATTTTATAGCCTAAGGCTGGCCCTGAACTCATGGAAAGCCTCCTTCCCCAGCTTTCCAAATGCTGGGATTACGGCTGAGTGACCATGTCCAGATATCTCAGAGATGTGTTACAGTAGAAGAAAGCTAGCTGACCATGGGTTATTATTTGTATCAGTTTGTGCAATGCCAAGGCACACAATATGCTTTTCCTCCCATTAGTCTTTCTGCAGCCATTATTTTGTGGTTATGGACTCCAGGATGAAGCAGTCCAGTGGCAGGATTTTCCTGCCCTTACTACATCATAACAAAATGTAAGTCAAAACGCTATGGATATTATGACTACAGGATACATCTTGAGGCAAAACATGGATCAAGAGAGGAAGCAGAGACTAGAGAACCAGTGTTGAAGGCTGGGGAGATAGCTTACTGGGTAAAGCACTTGCTGTGCAAGCGTGAGGACCTGAGTTCAAATCCGCAGCACCCACATGAAAACCAGATGTGCCTTCAGGCATCTGCGACTGGAGGAAAATTCCAGGGACCTGCTGGCCAACCAGCATAGTTCAACTGTGAGTTCTGAAGTATAAAGAAACCATGTCTCAAAAAGTAAGGTGGTGAGTGACTGAGGCAGACATTCCATTGCTGTTTTGTACTTCACAGGTGTGCACCCCTGCATACATGTATGTGCACATGTGAATTTTCATATAATGCACACACCTCACACACACATGTTGGGGGACAGTCTGGTGTTGCTATGTATTCAAATGGTAAATACCAGTCCCCTGAGATCTGGTTGCCTGCTGCTATGAGCGGATCTTCTCATACACCAAGTGATGCTATACAAACTGCAAACCTTGCTCCCCAAGTTAAAGCTACTGGTTATGTTAATGGGCTACAGTCAATTACTGGGAAGACTAGAGGTGGGTGGGGCTTCAGTTACTGGACTGGGGGTCGCAGGTAGCAGCCACCGGAAGAGAGGAAGAAGTGGAGAAGGATGAGGAAAAGAAAGAGGAAGAGAAGAAGAAGAGAGGAGAAAGAAGACAGAGAGAACAGGAGGTCCCCATTAAATGAGATGGATCAGGAGCATGTGTCCCAGGGAAATGCCCCTGAGGACAGGCTGATGGAGCAGAAATGATGCGGGCAAGACAGCAAGCAATTGGGAAGCTCAAGTGCGAAGAGGACAGTCCAACGTAAAGAAAAATAGATTAGAAGTCATTCACCCAGTAATTCTGCTAAAGCTGGTTTTAAAAATCCCTAGGACTTTGTTTTGATTAGGCTGGCTGGGTCATATTAATAACTAATAAGAGTTATTAAATAATATTTAAAAAACCGTTCACACACACACACACACACCTACTTTACAAAATTCCTGACAAAAGAGGAAAACAAGTGTTGAGAGATGCATTTAGGAAGGAAATGGTTACTAGCCAGGAAGCTCAGACAGTGATTGCACAAATACTGACTGACTGAGAGTGCAGTGAGACCTGGTTGGAAGCGTGCTATAGCCCGGCCAGCGTGGGCTAGGGTAAGTACCACAGGTGTGAGAGGAGTAAGATGAGTGTGTCCACGAGGAATGGAGCCAAACCGACTTAACGTTAACCACGGCATGAATGTACTAAACCCTGTTGCTAAGTTAGCATGGAAATAGGTCTCTGTGGGCATAAAGTCTAAAGAAAGTCTGAGAACCTTTTCCACAAGAGGTACCCCAAAACAGTAACCAGCTGGACTGATATAGTGGAGACCCCTGACTGCACACAAGGTTCAGCACATGTAAGGGGTGTCTGTGCTGGCAAAGAAACTAAAGGCAGAGGTTGGAATTTGGCTACATAAGGACATAGGGAGTTCTAAGCTATAAAGGAAAAAGCTCTCTCTCTCTCTCTCTCTCTCTCTCTCTCTCTCTCTCTCTTTCTCTTTCTCTATGTGTGTGTGTATTTCTGTCTCCCCACACACACATTCAAGAGTATTCTCTCTCTCTCTCTCTCTCTCTCTCTCTCTCTCTCTCACACACACACACACACACACACACACACACGTCCTCCACAAATATTTGGATATGTAGCCAATGTTAAGCAATGGTCATGTCTGTATACTGGAATTCCTCACCCTCTCACCCTAAGGAAAGCATTTGCACGCTTAACTTAGTTTAACACCATTGTGTCTCTGCACATAGAATGTTTAGGTTGGCAGTTTGTTCAGTGTTCAATTCAGTCCCCCAAATACAAGCAGGCTGGTGCAAGGCTTTTCCAAGTCAAAAGATCTAGACGCAGAAAAGACCAGGTAAAATTCAGTTCCTGCAGTAATGAAAACCAAGAAATTGTCCATTTCCTCCAGATTCTCCAGTTGTGTTGAGTATAGGCTTTGGTAGTAAGATCTGATGATTTTTTGAATTTCCTCAGTTTCTGTTGTTATATCTCCCTTTTCATTTCTAAGTTTGTTAATCTGGATACTGTCTCTGTGCCCTTTGGTTAGTCTGGCTAAGGGTTTATCTATCTTGTTGATTTTCTCAAAGAACCAGCTCCTGGTTTTGTTGATTCTTTGTATGGTTTTCTTAGTTTCTACTTGATTGATTTCAGCCCTGAGTTTGATGATTTCCTGCCTTCTACTCCTCCTGGGTGAATTCACTTCTTTTTGCTCCAGGGCTTTCAGGTGTGCCAATAAGCTGCTAGTGTATGCTCTCTCCATTTTCTTTTTGGAGGCACTCGGGGCTATGAGTTTTCCCCTTAGCACTGCTTTCATTGTGTCCCATAGATTTGGGTATGTTGTGTCTTAATTTTCATTAAATTCTAAAAAGTCTTTGATTTCTTTCTTCATTTCTTCCTTGACCAAGGTATCTAGAAAAGAAACTGGGGAAAACCCTTGAGGACATGAGCACAGGGGAAAAGTTCCTGAACAGAACACCAATAGCTTATGCTCTAAGATCAAAAATTGACAAATGGGATCTCATAAAATTACAAAGTTTCTGTAAGGCAAAGGACATTGCCAAAAGGACAAAACAGCAACCAACAAATTGGGAAAAGATCTTCACCAACCCTACATCCGATAGAGGGCTAATATTCAATATATACAAAGAACTCAAGAAGCTAGATCCCAGGGAACCAAATAACCTTATTAAAAATGGGGTACAGATCTAAACAAAGAATTTTCACCTGAAGAAATTTGGATGGCCGAGAAGCACCTTAAGAAATGCTCAACATCATTAGTTATTAGGGAAATGCAAATCAAAATAACCCTGAGATTTCACCTCACACCAGTCAGAATGGCTAAGGTTAAAAACTCAGGAGACAGCAGGTGTTGGCGAGGATGTGGAGAAAGAGGAACACTCCTTCACTGATGGTGGGATTGTAAGAGGGTACAACCACTATGGAAATCAGTCTGGCGGTTCCTAAGAAAACTGGACATGAGACTTCCAGAGGACCCTGCTATACCTCTCCTGGTCATATACCCAGAGGATTCCCCAGCATTCCAGCAATGGAGTACTATTCAGCAATTAAAAACAATGAATTCATGAATATTTTAGGCAAATGGTTGGAACTAGAAAATATCATCCTAAGCGAGGTAACACAATCACAAAAGAATACACATGGAATGCAATCATTGATAAGTGGATATTAATTAGCCCTGAAACTCTGAATACTGAAGATACAATTAGCATATCAAATGATTCCCATGAAGAAGGAAGAAGAGGGCCCTAATCCTGGAAAGGCTTGATCCAGCATTGTAGGGGAATACCAGGACAGAGAAAAGGGAGGGGGAAAGATAGGAGAATGGATGGAGAGAAGAGGACTTATGGGACATATGGGGAGGGGGGAACTGGGAAAAGGGAAAGCTTTTGGATTGTAAACAAAGAATATAGAAAATAAAAATATAAAAAAATAATGAAAACCAGAATTTTTTGTTTTGTTTTGTTTTGTTTTAGATTCATGAAAGAGAATGAATGTTGGATTTTCTAGCAATAAAAATCTTACTGTGAAGAAGCTCAGTCACCAGGAAGGGGTGTGTCTATTGTGCAGAAGATAAGACACAGCGAGGATGGACAGGTGCTCAGCAGTCAGGAGTGCTCCCTGCTCTTGCAGAGGACCCAGGTCCCGCTTCCAGCACCCACACGGCAGCTCCAGTCCCAGAGGACTCAACACATACATACATACATATATATTCATATTACACCCAGAGACACATATACACATAAATATAGTAGTTTTTAAAAAGAACATATATAAAGAAAACAAAAAGTCACACCCATTGGAAACAAAGTCATTATTTTACATAAAAATAACTATGGGATTGGGGAAGAAGAAAACAAATGGTCTTAAAGAGAGGAAAGAAAGGCGTTTAGAGCCAGGAGAAGCTGCTACACACACCTTTAATTCCAGCACTGAGAAGGCAGAGATGGGTAGATTTCTCTTAGAGGCTAGTCTGGTCTACAGTGCAAGTTCCAGGACACACACAGAGAACCCCTGTCTCAGTATATATATACATAAAATAATATATATGTATATATTATTTTATACATACATACGCATATATATACACATATATATCAGAAGACAGACAGAGGGAACCAGCAGGAAGGAGGAAGAAATGAAGGAAAAAAGGAGGAAGGAAGGAGAAAAAAGGAAGGGAAGGAAGGAGAATGGAAGGAAGGAAGGAGAGACGGAAGGAAGGAAGGAAGGAAGGAAGGAAGGAAGGAAGGAAGAGGAAAGGAAGGAGGAGAGGAGGAAGGAAGGAAGGAGAGATGGAAAGAAGGAAGGAAGGAAGGAAGGAAGGAAGGAAGGAAGGAAGGAAGGAAGGAAGAGGGAGGAAAGGAAGGAAGAGGGAAGGAGGGAAGGCGGGAGGCAGGCAGGCAGGAATTTTCTTGGTGATGATTAAATCACTTTCAATGAGGACTGCCCAAGAGAAAATGGAATTTATTAAACCCACAACTAAGGAGTGGGATCCTCAGCCTGGAGTTGGCCTGAATCCAATGCTAATTAAGGATTAAAGTGGGGATAGGTGGGGTAGGCTAGACAGGCTGCAGGCGAAGAAGAGGCCCCCGCGGAGAAGGAAGCTCTCTGTGAGAGGCAGGGGCCACCCAAGCAGGCCGGCACTAAGGCATAGGGCCTGAAGCAACGGACCTGGTACGGTCACAGGCTGAGAGGTCCTGAGTTCCCAGGACAGCTGATGGCCACTAGCCTGGATGCAGTTTGAGCTGCTGTTTCTGAATCTGTCACCTTGTAGCAGGACCCTAGTTTGGAAAGAGGAAGAAAGGTCTTTGGTTGGGGATCCTTTAAACACTGATTTGATCACCAAGAAAAGGGTCAAATCGGGGAAAGGTTCTAGAGGTCTAGTTTTCAAGGATGGATCACATGTTTCCTAAAGACTGTGCTCTTTTAGACACATCTAATGCGTATTTTTAAAAGATGGACTTTTAAATAGCTAGCCACAAGAGTGTATGCCTTAATAGCTGAGGTCACCCTGCCCTCCAGATGCACAAGGCTGACTCGTCCCTCAGTTAGCGTGAAGTCCAGTCCGAGGGCAAACTCACCGTCAGTGTTCCTTCCTGCTTTTGCAGAACTGCTGGGAATCACTGTGCTGCTCTGGCCACACTCCCTCTGACACTTTGGGATATGCTTGGAATCAGCTCCCGGGAGACTCCTACTCCAGCCACACCACTGTGCCATTCATGAAGATTGGTGTGTCAAGAGCATAGATAACATTACATCAATTACTGTAAGTTATGACTTGAAAATTCTGAGCCGGGCAGTGGTGGCACATGCCTTTAGTCCCAGTACTTGGAGGGCAGAGGCAGGCGGATTTCTGAGTTCGAGGCCAGCCTGGTCTACAGAGTGAGTTCCAGGACAGCCAGGGCTACACAGAGAAACCCTGTCTCGAAAAAACAAAAACAAAAGCAAAAGAACCAAAAAAAAAAAAAAAAAAAAAGGAAAGGGAGAGAGAGAGAGAGAAAGAAAGACAGAAAGAAAGAAAGAAAGAAAGAAAGAAAGAAAGAAAGAAAGAAAGAAAGAAAGAAAGGAAGGAAGGAAGGAAGGAAGGAAGGAAGGAAGAAGAAGAAAGAAAGAAAGAAAGAAAGAAAGAAAGAAAGAAAGAAAGAAAGAAAGAAAGAAAGAAAGAAAGAAAATTCTGTTATTCCTGTTTTGAGCTTTTCTTCTCTGCTCCACAGGCATGAGTAGACGCCCCCTGTGCAGGCTGGAGCTAGTGCAAGGAGAAATGGGAGTAGGCTTCATTGGCAGGAGCTGTCCCCAGCCACTTGAGAACTTCAGGAATTCATGGAGTCCAAATACAAAACTAGAATTAGCTATGGATGGTGAATGTATGTATAATCCTAGTTCTTAGAAGGCGGAGGTCCAAGGATCAAGACTTGGAGGCTAGCCTGGGCTACATGAAGCATTGTATCAAAAAAATAAAAATGTAAACCAGGCCTTGTAGGTCCTGACGAGGAATGTAACACATTTTGTTATGTCTTTGTTTCTGTCTGCTGGCTTTATCGGTGTCTTTGCTATGTGGACGTGTAGCATGCTGACTGCTCAGTCTAGCTTTCACAGGTTTAGAGTTTTCAGTACAAGGTTGGCTGGCTCCTCTGATGGGGGCCAGCGTCGAGGCAGAACATAAGGGCCAGGCAGCCGTCCAGAGCGGAGGCTTGGTGGCTTGGTGCCACAGGGAAGCCAGGAAGCTGAGAGCCAGAGAAGAGAAGAACTGGTGAGATGCGACTTTTAAGGGCATCCCCAGGGGGGCAGTTCTTTCAGCCAGGCTTTGCCCCCTAATTTCTACCACATCCTAAGAATTCTATTAAAGTATTAGTCCATCAATGGTTTGGTCTCTTTATTACATCAGAGTACTCATGACCCATCACTGCCTCAAAGACATCAGCCAGGCCTTTAACATATTAGCCTTGGAGGAGGCTAGACATTTCATATCTAGACAACACTTTCCTACCTAAGTGTAGCCAGCTCCCCCTTCCTCAGGAATGCCATTGGGTTGTTCATATTCCCTCTCCCTCCAGTCCCTCTCCCAAATACCTCCCCCCACACTCCATCTGCTTCTTCTCTCGTTGCTGGGGCTCAAAGCACTCCACCACCCAGCAGTCCTGCAGCTCTCAAACAATTGGCTTCCTTCATAACATCCTTTGTAGGTGAGGGTGCATGCCACACCACCCGTGGAGGTTGGCTCTCTCCTTCCGCCATGGGATTCTGGAGATCAAACTCAGGTAGTCAGACTTCACAACAAGTGCCTTTGCCTGCAGGATCTCACTAGAGATCCTAAAGAAAAAATAACTTCCTAACAAAAAGAAAAATTTCAGTCCATCATTAAAAAGAGGCGTCTGTTGTTTTAATGTTTACCTTTTCAGCGCTCGGGGTCTGTATCGGGCGAGCGGCTGGTAAGATCTGATGGTGACTCCTGGGGTGACCAAGAGTCTCTTGTGACTCTCACACTTCAGCCTCAGCGTAGGTTGTGGTGACAACCAGGAAGGGTCATCTTCTTATGGCTTCCAGTTTAATGGAGTGGAAGATGTTTGGCCCTCTGGGATGTCTGAATTGGAACAGACTGCCTTTTGTTTAAGATCGAGTTTCCCTCCAGCCAGGAGTGCTAAGAATGGAATTCTCAAGGCACACCCAGCAAGACTCGTGGAGGTAACAGGCTTTGTGTCAGTTAGGCTGGCTGGAAAAGGGCTCTGCAGCTGGTCGGGATGGCCTTTCCAGACCTTTCTCTCAGCCGTCTGCCTCTCTCCAGAAAGGTCTGAGTGTGTGTGTGTGTGTGTGTGTGTGTGTGTGTGTGTGTGTAAAACGCCTAATGTGGCTCCACACACTGCTTTAGGTGCAGCAGCTCTTGGCATGATCACGCCAGAGTTTGCACCCAGGACCCTCAAAAGCTCTGTGCATTATGGTAATTAGCTGTCTGCTTCAGCCTGTCCAGGCTGCTCACAAAGGACAGGAAGCTCTGCTCAACGTCAACAGTAGAAATTAAGGTGGTGCCCCACTCCACCCTCAGACCCCTAGTCCCTCACGGCAGAGCGAAACCTCTAAGCCGTAGAGTCTAAGGGCCTAAGGGAACTGTCACAACCCTAAGCACACCTTCCAGCTCTCTGCACTCCCTGAGAATGAGCAAAAGACACCCCTACAAGCTCACACAGACACACTCTCTCACACACACTCTCTCTCACACACATACTCTCTCACACACACTCACACACACATGTGCACATACACACACACTCACACACACATGCACACATACTTGTACACACATGCGCACACACACTCACACACATGCACACACACACTTCACACACACACATATATACACACACACCCACTCACACACACACACACACACACACACTCCAAGAGAGTCCGCACCAACTGTTAGAGCACCTTTGGTCTCCCGGAGGACCTTGTTTGTCCCTCTGGTCTAACCCACAGGCCTCTGCTGGCTTGCGCTGCCTCAGCACACTCTGCTCCTTCAGGGGACCTGAGTTCTGGTCTGAGCCTCCATACAAGCCTCCTCACAACCGTCTGTGAGCCCAGCTCCACGGGGTCTGGTGCCCTCTTCTGGTTTCCAGAGGCAGCGCCAGAGACACTCAGATGTCTCACACAAACACATGTAAATATACACATGACGTTACATCTTTTTGTAAAAAGTGGTTATCACTGCAAAAAAAAATAGTTGATAAATCAATTTTTCTAAGTACGTTCTCTCTGCCATATAAGTAAGTATACTTTTTGTTTGTTTGCTTAAAACTGTTTCTCTATTGTGTGGCTCTGGCTGTCCTGGAACTTGCTCTGTAGACTAGGCTGACTTGAAGTCGCAGAGATCCATCTGCCTCCAGAACTTTTTTTTATTTAAACTTTTCTCTGTTTTTATTTTATGTGTGTAAGTGTTTTGTCTGCATGTATGTCTGTGTATTACTAGCTTGTCTGGCATCTGCAGAGGTCAAAAGAAGGCATCAGATTCCCCGGCATTTGAGTTACAGGTGGTTATGAGCTGCTGTGTGGGTGCAGGAATCAGACACAGGTCCTCTGAAAGAGCAGCCAGTGTCCTTAACCACTGGACCATCGCTCCAGCCCACGTGAGCAGACTTTAATTGAGATATGCAGCATTTATATGCAGTGAGATGTCCAGATTTTAAGTCCATTTTGTCGTTGGTTTGACCTCATGTTAATTTGGGTCCCCAAGGTTGTGTGCATGAGACTCCGCACATAAGACCCCGAGGGGCCTTTCCATCACTTAATTCTGATTGGTTAATAAAGATGCCAGCAGCCAATGGCTGGGCAGGGCGGACAGGGGCAGGACTTCAGGATTCGAGGTCTCGGGACAGGGTCGGGGGAGGAAAATGAGGAGGAGGAGACGGAGGAGCTCCACCATGGCGGCAGCGTGTGGAGAAGATTTGCCATCCATGAGAAGAGTGCAGGACAGGAGGCATGGCGGCCATGTGAAGGAGCCCTCTGGGTCCAGAGCAGCCAAGACAGAAGACAGAATTTAGTAAACTACAACTCAGAATTATCGTCAGGAGGCAGAGTCTATCAGTACAGGAGGTTAGGCCCAGCCATTGAGCTGATTAAAGCATATCAAAATATAAAGGCTGCATGTGTGTGTGTGTGTGTGTGTGTGTGTGTGTATGTGTTTGTGAGTGTGTATGTGTGTTTGTGAGTGTGTATGTGTGTTTGTGAGTGTGTGTGTATGTGTATGTGTGTTTGTGAGTGTGTATGTGTGTGTGTGTTTGTGAGTGTGTATATGTGTGTATGTGTGTTTGTGTGTATATGTGTATGAGTGTGTGTGTGTATGTATGTGTGAGTGTGTGCGTATGTGTGTATGTATGTGTGTGTGAGCATGTATGTGTGTGTGTGAGTGTGTGTGCGTGTGAGTATGTGTGTGTCTTCCTTTTGGGAACATAAAACACTTAGGTGGGTAACAAACTGCAGCTGGGCTATTTATTATTTAATTCAACATATTTAAATGCATTCAGTCCATTTCTAGAAGTTCATATTCAGACAAAACATCCTTCTAAAATTCTTCCTAGCCAGAACTCCTCCCAAAGGAATGTCTGCTCTGGTTCCTATCAGTGGAGTCAGCTCTTCCTGTTCTGGAACTGCAAACAAACTGATTAATTCACGCAGCATGGGACCGCATGGCCGTCTTTCACTGAGCGTAACGGGTTCGAGGGCGACTGGATGGCTGCGTGTTGTGTGGCTATTTGTTTTCAGTTGTGACCAGAGCATGCTGTCAGCCACCGTGGATTGAGCAGTTGTTTCCTCTCCCTCTGTCTGTTACCTGCCACTCTTTTTCACTTTCTTGCACAACGTGAAGTTCTTCACTGTGGCTTCTGTAACACTTTTTAGCTTTGTGATTGACATCTACCATATCTGTGCTATATCATCATATACATATAGATGCAGATGTATACATCTATATGTATATATGTATGGAAAGAGACAGAACCGGATAGACATTTCTAAAATAAATGATTCTGAAATAGGAATTATACATTGATCCATAAAACTAAAAGTTTCATATGGCTCAACTATAGGTTACAGTTAAGTAATAATAATAATAATGGGACTGGAAGGATGGCTCAGTGGTTACAAGCATTGGCTGCTCTTCCAGAGGACCTGGGTTCAATTCCCAGCACCCACATGGCAGCTCACACCTGTCTGGAATTCTAATCTCAGGGAAGCAATGTCTTCTGGGCTCCATGGGTGCTGTACACACATGGCATGGAGATGCATGCGGACAAAACACCCATACATACAAAATCTATAAAAGGTAAGAAGACTTTAACAGAAAGAGTTCAGAGCAGGCATGGGGTTACACCTGTAATCTCAGCACTTGGGAGGCAGAGGCAAGTGAATCAAGAGTTCAAGGTCGATTTTGTTAACGTACTGAATTTGAGATCAGCCTGAGCCTGAGCTACATGGAGATCAGCCTGGGTCACATGAGACAACAAAACAAAACAAAACAAAACAAAACAAAACAAAACAAAAAACACACTCTACATGGTGGCTATAAATGTAAGGTTTTTTCCCTTTGAACAAAACCTAGTTTCAAAAATTGAAGTATTTGCCGGGTGGTGGCAGGTCTAGGCTGGGTGTTTCTAGATTCTTGTCCTCTTATCCAAAGACCTGAAAACAAGGCCCTATGCAGATTTTAATCTGTATAGGGCCTTTAATCCCAGCACTTGGGAGGCAGAGGCAAGTGGATTTCTGAGTTTGAGGCCAGCCTGGTCTACAAAGAGAATGGCCCCTCAGGCTTATGTGTTCAAAGCTTGGTCCCCAGTCAGTGGAAATGTTTGGGAAGGATTAGAGGTGTGGCCTCGTTGGAGGGAGTTCTTCACTGGGATACGAGCTTTAAGGTTTGAAAAGTCCATGCCATTCTGGGTTCTCATATGATTAATGTTTCTTTTTTTTATTTCCACTTTAGGTAACTATCTGTTTGTTAGTCCATTTGTTGATTAGATTGGTTCTTGGTTTTTGTTTGTTTTGTCTTTTGAGTTATTTGTATCTACTTCTATCCGACACATCACTAGGAAAGGTTTTCTTCCACCTCAACTGGCTCTTCACTTCATCAACTGAATCAACTGTTGGCTCTACAGACGCGGTCACACTTTTTATTCATTTAATGAGTACAGGAATTTTGCCCGCATGTTATGTCTGGGCACCACATGGGTGTAGGAGCTACAGAAGCCAGGAGAGGACACTGGATTCCAGTGGAACTGGAGTTAGAGGCAGTTGGTAGCTTCCAAGGGAGTGCCTGGACCTAGACATCTCTCCAAGCTCTCCGAGGCAGCTTTATAAATCCATAAGTTGCTATCTGCCATTGTTGCTCTGTCCCGAGTGACTTCACTCACGGCCTGACGTTCTTGCCCAACCTTTCCTCTAACAGTTTCAGAGTTTCTGTCTCACACTGAATCCTCTGACCCATTTAGAACTGCGTTTTGTACAGAACTAGCGCTGTAGATGTGATTTCATTCTTCCACATGTAAGACTCTGATTTCCCCAGCACCGTTGTTAAGGAAGATCGCCCTTAGTATAATCCTATGACACAGAATACAGTAAGACCAGGTCAGTGTCCTGCACGTTAAGTTTGAACCTTTAACCCCCAATCCTCTCTGTACAAGTATTACCAGTGCTCAGAGTCTAGGCTAGGTGTTTCTAGATTCTTGTCCTCTTATCCAAAGACCTGAAAACAAGGCCCTACACAGATTTTCAAATGAACAAGGTAACTTGATTTTGAACAAAATCATAGTGCAGGCTAAAGAGAGAAAGATGCTCTCAAGACTGACCAGACACGCTGTCCAGGGCTACACGTCCAGGATACACACACACACACACACACACACACAGCCCAGGGCTTCTTTCTGTGGAATCTAAGGGAAGGAGGAGCTGTTTGCTGTCCCTAACCCTGGATAGTCCTCTGTTTTGTTTGCTAGCTCAAGTTATGTAAGTATTTCTCAATTGCACCTGCCTCTCCCATAATGCATTTCATCTTAATCGTATCATGCCCAGTTATGCCTAAATCTAGAATGGTGAGTAGAGGACTCTCCATAAAAGATTACTAGAGGACATAGTTTTTGCCTTATTGGATGTGCATTCAAACTAGTTGTAGTCAGATTAACCCTCTATTCTTCATAACACTGGGAAGACACTTGAACAGAAACTGTCCTAATTTGATTGTTACCATGGGTTGGGAAACTTGTACCATTGTTCAGTGATAGGATTTTACGTACCCTGATGCAGGGAAATAGGGATATATGTCGTCTGATGAAGGTGTCTGCTGACGGTGTGGGATGAAGGTGTGTGTGTGGGGGGGGAGGCGGTTGAGGTACAACCATGTATAACTTTTAAATGTTCTTTATGGCTACTTTCCCCCATCACCCGTAGCAAAAATCCAACCCAGTATCATACATTATAATTAATTGTCATGTTCAACAAAATTTAAGGAAAAATAATCCAGTCCCTGTAGAGTCCCACACAGCATCTGGCCCTCTCTCCTCTCTACCATGTCCCTGGACTGTCCCTGAAGTGATCAGAATGATCCCATAAACTGTAATTACCAACCACGCTTTAAGATAAAGTTAGTACTCAACAAGATATCATTTTGGTATCTAAATAAGATGTGGCTCCATCAGACATAGAACCCAGGAAAAGAATTCCTTGAAGTCCAAATGTCTTTAGAATTACCATGAAGTCATTTGAATATCTAAAAAAAAAAAAAAGAAATGTAAAACACAGCAGACTTCCCAGGTGTAGGAGAATCAATTAGCAAGTAGTTTGGCTACACTTTTCTATAACCTCTAGACCAGTGCTTCTCAACACTCCCAGCGCTGAGACCCTTTAATACAGTTCCTCATTCTGTGATGACCCCAACCATAACATTATTTTCATTGTTACTTCATAACTATAATTTTTCTACTGTTTATGAATCATAATGTAAATATCTAATATACAGGATATCTAATATGAGACCCCTGTTGTTTGACCTCCTAAAGCAGTCACAACCCCCAGGTTGAGAACAGCTGCTCTAGAAACTTCCAACAGAGTCACAAATAGCAGGTGAAATCAGGTAAATGCCCTCCCAGGGTCTAAGAACTACAGCCCTCAAATCCTTAAAAATATCTTTAGCTTATGAAAAACTCTGCCAAAATGCACAGGGAAAGGAAGACAAACATTGTTGAGGATGGGGTATTTGTTTCCTTAGTGAGGAACAGTTGCTGATAATTATGCATGAATAATAATAATATTAAAAGCATAAATGCACTTGAAATATTTAAATGGGTTTAATTTATAAGGCCTGCAAATAATATAAAATATAATCAAAGGCCATTTTAGCAATCAAAGGCCATTTCACAGAAATTATTAACAATTTGCTCGAGGGTTGCATATGCTATTATAGTCTGTAAACTGAATTTAAACGTTTAATGACTAGTTTTTTTAAAATTCTGTTACTTTAACAACCTGAATATTAACTTTTAAAAGTAAGATTCTCGTGTTCCCTGTTTTCAAAAACCCACCCTCAGAGGGTCGTAAGCAGCTGGTCGTTCGTAAGCAGCTGGTGCTCTGTGAGAAGCTTCGTGTGCAAGCTCCAGGGCTTTGCTGGGCTTGGCCTGTGCAGTGCTCTACTCGGCAAGGGCAGGAACTACCATCTCCTTCCTCACAAGAAGCAAACCACCAAGGGCCTTGTCAATGTCAAAATAAGGCTTTATGGCTCTCAGCACAAAGCCAGTGACACAGTTTATTGTGGAGCCAAATGGCCATGGCCCAGGGACGTGGATCAGTCTGCCCCTAACACCCTGTCCCAGTATAATAACAGTTTCATGAAGTGTTACAAAGCAAATGATGGCCTTTCAAGAATAGATGTGATGTCAGGTAGCTGGGTATGGTGGCTTGAATATGCTTTGCCCATGGAAAGCAGCATTATTAGGAGGTGTGGCCTTGTTGAAACAGGTGAGGAAGAGTGAGTCTTCTCTTGGCTGTCCTCTGATCAAGGTGTAGAACTCTCATCTCCTTCTCCAGCACCACACCTGCCTGGATGCTGCCATGCTTCCTGCCATGATGATGATGGACTGAACCTCTGAACATGTATGCCAGCCCCAATTTAATGTTTGCTTTTATAAGAGTTGCCTTGGTCATGGTGTTTCTTCACAGCAGTGGAACCGTAAAGCTCTGGGCTACAGAAAGTGAGGAAGCCTCTACCACAGGCCTCCAGTCCTTTCTGATGACAGCCTTTGTGCTGTAAAAAATATCAGACTACAGAAGTGGACAATGGAGGCCTATAAAGGGAGCCAAGATAGCCGAGATAACTTGGCTCTGGGCCTTCAACACTCTTAACACCACGATCTCTCAAGGAGGCTCTCATCAGGCACAGCCCGTCAAGCCTTGAGCACAGTTAGCTTCCATCTCTAGTGCTCTCGTAACCAGTAGAGGTCCCATTGGCTCCGCCACTGGTCCCCGTGGTCTTCGGTCTTTGGGCTGCTTTGTCTTTTAGCCAAGTGAGCCATGTTTTATTGTTTATTATTTCTAATATTATTGAGAAAACATTACATTTGATCTTGCCTGACTTTCTAATGTAGTTTCCTTTCTGTTGTAGTAAAAGTCCACTGGGGGTTCTTACCTCAACTTTGACCCTTCAGTTCCCAAATAAAATCTCTATTTATAATAAGCCTACTGAATTAGAGCCTGGAAGGTATCAACCCTCTAAGCTATTTTGTTTACATCCCTGTCAGTAACCCCAAGATATCACTTGCCATATTCTGTCTGGGCCACTCTCTCTCCAACCTGCTAGCTCTCATGGCTATGTTCTCAACATTCAACTTCCCAGTAGCATCCCCTTTCTTCACATCTCTGCTTTCTTCTCCTTGTCTCTACTCCAATCCCAAGCCTTGGGAACCGAAGCTCCGCCTACTTCTCGACTGCCCAGTATAGGCTGCATGCATCTTTATTCAAACAAGAGCTTTAAATTAAGTGTAAGACCCCAAAAACCGAGGGTGCCCTAGCACCCCATGCCCCGGAAGGTGACACCCAAACCACTCTCGAGAAATGGTCTCTATGCAATAGCATGAGGATTTCTTTATTCCAGAATTCTGGGTTCCACAGCCATACACCAAGCAAGGATAGAGGACTGAGGACACTGTGCAACTGAAGTCAGGGGTATTTAAAGGGGAAAAATCACAAGACAAGGGTTGGAGGCCACAATTCACAAGGCAAGGGGTGGAGGACAAAACATGCACGGAATGGGGAAGTACAGAATGAGGAAGTAAGGAAGGCTAGAGATTATCTGGAGCAAACGTCCTTGGGGCATTGTATAGTTAAACATTGGAACTAGAACAGGGTGGGCTATCTTTCTCAAGCTGAAAACAGAAAAACAAGTTACTCTGTGCTGGGCTAGTTGTTTAGAGATCTAAAAATATTGAGTTGGGGGTCTCTCATAAGGAGTCAGGTTGCATAGCATCGCCTGGCATGTGTGAGGATGTCCTCACCCCCGAGGCAACTAGACCTTGGGGCCAGTATCTATATCACAATACATAGCCACAGACCAAACCTCAGCACCTTCCAGGTGCTGCTTTACTGAGAGTGGCCACATGCTTTTGCTGTTTTCGTTTTGTCTCTGTAAAATGATGTATGTCCACTACTGCCTTCCTTCCTTCAGGGAAACTTACCTGGTGATGTTCATGCCTCTGTTGGTAATGAGGCAGGTCTTCTCTTGATACAATCCCATCCTATACAGGTGTTCTTCGAGTCTGTCACATACTGTGTCCTATGCAGGTGACAGTCAGAGCTAACAAATCAGGAGCTTCATACGCTCCTGTCCCACACAGGTGCACGTGCCTCTCACATGTTGTGACAAGAACTGTAGGATGCTGGTGACACAGCTAGAGCTGATCTTCAGGAGCTTAGTGCCAGAGCCTGGTGCTTAGACTCCCCCCCCCCCCCATCTCAAGGCTCTTGGGCCCCTCACATTTCCCCTCAGCATTTCCCCCAGGATTCTGGGTTCGAATGCTGCTTCACCACTGCTCAGCTCCCTAGCCAGGAAAAAGCAATGGACTTCAGTTCCAAGCCTCAGTCCTCCTTAGGAAAATGAGATTTTGCTCATTCATTCATTTTACTAGTTTTGCAATCTGGGCTCTTTTTCTTTTTTAGTCAGTATGTGTGTGTGTGTGTGTGTGTGTGTGTGTGTGTGTGTATGTGTGACTTTTTTGTTGCCATGACTGAGGCAATTTATAGAAGAGTTTGTTTGCACTTAAGGTTCAAGGGTCAGAGTTCATGACGACAGAGCAGAGGCCTGGCAGAAGCTGAGGGCTCAGTGGGAATGGCCCAAGGCTTTGAAACCTCAGAGTCCATCCTCATACCCTAACCCTGCACCCATCATGTACTTCCTTCATCGAGGCTGTACGTCCTAAGCTTTCTTAAACAGCGCCATCAGCAGGAGACCAAGCATTCAGACGCCTGTGCATATGTGGGACATTCTCATTCAGACCTGCACAGTCTGTCCATGTAACTCAGGAGACGAATCACAGGAACCAGCATCTCATTCCACTGTGTGTATCTACAAGTCTGAACTCGGGTTTCAGGCTTAGTGAGAAGGGCTTTACCTGCTGAGCCGCCTTGCTGCCACCTCCGTAGTTCTGAGGGAAACAGACACGCGAAACAAACTGCTTCTAAAGCCTGGAGGGAGGGCCTGGCATAAGCTGACTCTTTGGGAAATCTCCACTGTTAAATTTTATGAGAATTCTAATTGCTAGTACTGCACTGCTCTAATGATAAAAGAACCGTAGCAGCTCTTGGTCCTGAAAGAAAGGTGACCCACAATTCCCCTCAGTGAGTTTCTTTAGCAATGAAAAGGGCTCAAGGTCATGGTTGGGCCTCTAAATGGGCAGAAGAGAAATCACACAGAGAAATTATATATGTGTCATTTTAACCAGATGGAGCTTGTGTTTAAGAGAGAGAGGACGTTTCCATTCTGTGGAGAGCTTTGGGGGCAGGAATCTGACATTGACCAAGGACAAGGAAATGGGCTACGGGCAGGAATCTAATTTTAGGCCAGAACAGGGAAGTAAGCTCAGGTGGAACAAAGAAGCAGGCTTCAGGCAAGAACCTGACTTTGGGCGAGGACAGGGAAGTGGGCTCAGATGTCTTGGTCACCCTGATTAGCCCTTAAAACAGTGATCTCTGGACTTTGCTTATTGCCTTGTTTGTTCCTTAACTGTTTGTGTTTACTGTACTGTTTGTCCTTATCGCTTGCATGTAATTAAAAAGGTATAAAAGACTGGGGAAAAAAATAAACCTGCCCTCAGCCTCAGGACTGACTGGGGTCATGCTACAGTATTGTTTAATCATCTTTTTTCTTTTTAATCCTCATTCCTGTGCTGGAGAACCTGTTGGCTGACTGAGTTGGCTTGGTCACTGTTTAAAACCTGAATGAGACTTTATTTTGAGAGAGAGAGAGAGAGACGGAGGACAGGCCAGCGGTGATTGTGCTGATGAGAGTTAACAACAGCTTCCAGGCACCTCCAGAGCAACCCCCACCCCAGGAGTCTCCAGACCACTTCCCCAAAACAAAGGAGAATTCTGGCTTTTTATAACCTTACAGGAGTGGCAGGAAGTTTCCATTCTGTAAAACCTATGTCACAGAGAGCTTGGAGGAGATGGATATCAAAATGTGGAAGCTGTCACATCACAATACAAACTGTTTTTAACTCTGTCCCAGAGCAGGGGTGGGGGGCAGAGGTAATAGAGGAGTGGCCTAATTTGGGCTATAGTATCTGACCTAAAGATGCACAGCCTTGTTCTAACATATTTTAGCCTAGTGGGTCAAGAAAGACACGATGCTGTGATACAATGTGGTCCAGCAAATTTTAAATTCCTGCAAGCCGAATTACCCAATAAAAGAGTCTCAGGATGCGGCTGACATACCATCTGGGGATTTCTAGAGCTCTGGTGATGACTCTAAAAATTGAGGACATGTTGTCTGAAGCACACTTTGTAATTTCTTCCCAGTTTCCCCAACAAATTCATAAAGTGAAAGTCACACATTCATTGTGAAAATTTTAAAATTCTAGACCTATGGTGAGTGCCTGACAGAGGATGCCGGCTTCTGGGAACCTCTGGGTCAGCTGTTCACTTCACAGAAATGCTCTCCTGACATAAGCAGCCTCAGGGAATCTGTAAGACCCTAAAAAACCGAGGGTGCCCCAGCACCCCATACCCCGGAAGGCGACACCCAAATCACTCTCAAGAAACAGTCTCGATGCAATAGCATGAGGATTTCTTTATTCCAGAATTCTGGGTTCCACAGCCGTACACCAGGCAGGGTTAGAGGACTGTGGACCACGAGTGCCGAATTGTGACAGCTTTTATAATTGCGACAGCTTTTATAAGTTTACGGAAAAGCCCACGAATCACAAACCAATTATTTCTTAGCATGGAGAGCCCGCGAAATGCGAGCCAATCGATTTGTACCACTCCATAGTTTTTAGGCCAATCACTTTAAATTATTGGAGCCCAGGCTCAGTGGACCAATTAGTTTCCTATTTTCTTGAATGTCTATAGCTGCGTGAACTCCTGCATAGGGGTAATGGCATAAGTTTACAGAAGCAAGATAAACTTAGCCCATTTCCAGTTACCTTGTGGGACTAGGATCTCCTATTCAAGGCCTTTCTGCTAGCTCTAAACAAAGGGCGGGCTCTGGAATGTGACCTTTTACCTAGTTTCTAACAAAGCGAGATAGCATTTTAAACTTCTGACTTCTTGGGGTCATTAGAGTTAGGCTGTATTATTTTCTGTCCTTTCAGTTGCATGGAAGTTGCATAGGACACAGGAACCCTGGAAATGAAAACCTAAAGATCCAGAGAAATTTTATGCTTAGGTTTGCTGAAGAATGAGCAGGTTGACGTAACTACACAAAGGGAGTGATGTCATGGCCAGACTGGGAGGGTGGCTCAAGGATCTGTCTGCCTGGATGCTGTGTGGCACTCGCCCCTCCCTGCCTGAGGCGAGGCGGGGGAGGGGTGCCCTCTGCGATGGGAGTTTTCAAAGACAAAGCAAGAGCTGCTGTTCTGGGTTTCATGGCCCTAGTGGGCCAGGTGGTTCTAGTTTTAATGACAAACTCCAGGGGGAAAGATATTCTACTTTCTAGTTTTTTTTTAAAGGAAACAAAAAACAAAGATATTAAATTCACTATAATGAAAAAAAGGTGGAATTGTCAGAACACTAAAAGCCATACATTTTTTGATCCAATCTAATGTTGATTGAACTTAAGCCAATATATGGTGTGTTTAAATGAGAGCAACAGAATTAAAGACTTAAAAGGAAGAAATAACTTGAAGATAGTATCTGAAATGAAAAGATAACTAAGCATTTAATCATTTTCCTGGCTTTCTACAAAGAGCTTTTGCCTTATATAAAATGCTTTGGCTTTCTAGTGTTCTTTCTGCATGTATATATGTAGGCATACTGTGTGTATAGAGGATTGCTTATAATGAATCCTGAGGCCTGAGACTCTCCTTAGGCTACAAGGACATAGTGGATCACATGACGTAGCACACATGACCACTGCGCTGACTGGATGAGAACCAAGATCCTTTGAGGGGTTGGGCTGAGGAACTTGCATGGACTCCCCATTGGCTGGGCTTCTGATATACTCAAAGGTGATAAACCACGAATATTTTCTCAGTCTCTATAACTCACAGTCACTGGGCAGGCAGCATGTTGGTATTCCTCCCTTGGAGGTGCTCTGTCTTAGGGTTTTACTGCTGTGAACAGACACCATGACCAAGGCAAGTTATAAAAGACTGCACTTAATTGGGGCTGGCTTACAGATTCAGAGGTGTAGTTCAGTGTCATCAAGGCAGGAACATGGTGGCACCCAGGCAGGCATGGCGCAGGAGGAGCTGAGAGTTCTACATCTTCATCTAAAGGCTGCTAGCTGAATACTGGCTTCCAGACAGCTAGGATAAGGGTCTTAAAACCCATGCCACAGTGCACACCTACTCCAACAAGGTCACACCTCCTAATAGTGCCACTCCCTGGGCCAAGCATATACAAACCACCACATCCCACTCCCTGGCCTCCACAGGCTTGTTCAAACATATGGGTCTATGGGGGCCATACCTAGCCACAGCATAATTTAAAAATTACATTTAGTCCAACTTCCAAAGTCCCCATAGTCCATAGCAGTCTCAATAATGTTAAAAGTCCAAAGTTCAAGGACTCTTCTGAGATTCATCCAATCACTTAACTGTGATCCCCAAAGCAAGACCGGAACCCAGCTGGGCGAACTCCAAACTCTGCATCTCCATGTCTGATCTCAACTCCATTTTCAACTCCTTTTTCATCTTTGTTGACTACAAACTTCTTTCTCCTGGGCTGGTTCCACGCCCTGTTAGCAGCTTTCCTCAGCAGGCATCCCACAGCTCTGGCATCCCGAACATCTTGGGGTCTCCAAGGCAACTTAATGTTACAACTTCTTGTTCCAATGTCTGGGATCCACACATGATCTTCTGGGCTCCTCCAAAGGGCTGGCGTCACTTCTCCAGCTCTGCCCTCTGTAGCACTCTAAGCTCAGGTTGGTCCACTCCACTGCTGCTGCTGTTCTTGGTGGTCATCCCATGGTACTGGCATCTCCAGTATGTTGGGGTCTTCTGCTACAACTAGGCTTCACCAATAGGCTCTCTTCATGGTGCCAAGCCTCAAATCCTTTGCATGACCTCTTCAGTCCTGGGTTGTCAACTACAACTGAGGCCTTCACCAATGGCCTTCTGCAGCCTCTCATAGTGCCAAGCCTCAGCTTCTCTTCATGACCCCTTCATGCCTTCAAAACCAGTACCACCTGGGTGACTCTTACATATTACCAAGTACAGGGGCAGCATGAGGTACAACCTTGGCTATCTCTGGAACACAGATTTTTTTTTTTTTTTTTGTGCTCTCAGAAAACACTTGCCAGAAGATTTCACCTCAGTCATGCTGGTTTCTTCTTAATCACCACTAATTTCTTAGCTCCAGCTAACCAGAATCATCAATTGTCCCAGTAGTCTCCTTCTCCTCTTGACTCTAAAGCCAAAGCCATATGGCTGAAGCTGCCAAGTTCTGATGCTTGCAGGAGCTGGTACATGCCCCTTGTTCTATTACATTATCTCTAGCTTTCTGTTTGCCAACTCCTTCACTGCCTAAGCTTGGCTGCCCTGGATCTTGCTCTGTAGATTGACCTTGAACTCAGAGATCTGCATGCCTGTCTCTGGGGATTAAATGTATGTACCACTGTGGGACTGTGTAAGGCAGTCTGTGACCTGGTTAAGCAAAGCTTACTCCAGAGACCCAGTAGAACATTCTACAAGGGATGGAACCAGTGAACCATGCTCCCAGACTCCTGACTCCTCTACTCCATAATCCTGTGGCCATCAGTCACATAGGGCCATGCCCCCAGGCCCTAGTGTTCTGGCTGGACTCCACCCCTACAGTCACCTGGCTAGCGCCAGGTTTTCCGGCCCCACAGTTACCTGGCAACAGCCAAGTAACCCAGCCCACTATAAAAGAAGGCTTCTTGGCCCCTCCTAGCTCTCTTGCTTTTCTCTCTTGCCCTTGCTCTTGTCCCACCCCCCCAGCCCCCCTCCCGTTCCCCCTCTCTCCCTATTCTTTCCCCTCTTTTCACGTGGTCATGGCCAGCTCTCATTCTTCTATCTTTTCTTTCTCTCTTTACTTCTCTATCTCCTTTTCTCTTTCTACTTTTCTATAATAAAGCTTTGAAACTGTGAACTGTCTCTTCTTATCAAAACCTGCCGACTAGGAGCATGGAGCAGGCCTCAGCGTCTCCAGTCACCAGGAAAGGACCCAGGACTTCCCCTAGACAGCCTCTCTCTATATATAGGTACTCCGGCGCCCGCCATCCCTACCCCGGTGTGGTGCACAAGCACAGCCTGTTTTCCCCTATGTGAGCCCCACCTGCCTGTTTTCCTAGCCATAAAGACATGCCTCCTCCCTTCTGCCTTTCTCTACAGCGGGTACACACGGGCTGCTCATTTTTTCCCCACACACCGCCTTGCCTGGATTTAAGCTTTTCTTCACTTAGAGCTTGCTGTCTTAGGCTGGCCTTCAACTCAGAGATCTGCTTGGCTTTCTCTCCTGAGATTAAAGGTGTATACCTCCATGCCTGGATCTACATTTAGCTGGGTGGGATCTTACCCCAAAGTCTCACTCCCTTAACTTGTCATCTCCTTGAACACAGGACTCAGCTCCATTTCACTTCCTGGAGCCCCTTTAATACTCAAACCATATATTTTATATTTTTCCTTTCTCCACTTGCTACACTTGTAATAATAATCAAAATAATCGTCATGAGACTTAGCCAGCAGAGAACAAAGTCTCTGCTGGGTGTTTCTGAGACTTTGTCAATGCTCTTAATCTGAGTCTCTTCACCTTAGCCTCAGGCAGACTCTTCAGACAAAGGTAAAAAGTAGTCACATTCTTCACCAAAATACCTCCAAACAGTCTCTAGGCCACATATTGAAATTCTCCATTGAAATCTCTTTGTCCAGGCTTCCACGATTCAAATCACCTTCAGCAACAAAGTCCTCCATACTCCTACTAGGATGGCCCATCAAAGCCATTTAAAGCATCCTACTGCTTTCTAAATCCAAAGTCCCCAAACTACATTCTGCCAAGCAAAAGCATGACCAAGCCTATCACAGCAATACCCCACTGCCTGGCACCAACTTCTGTCTTAGTTAGGGTTTTACTGCTGTGAACAGGCACCACGGACAAGGAAATTCTTATTAATTGGAGCTGGCTTATAGGTTCAGAGATTCAGTCCATTATCATCAAGGCTGGAACATGGCTGCATCCAGGCAGATATGGTACAGGAGGAGCTGAGAGTTCTACATCTTCATCCAAAGGCTGCTAGCAGAATACTGACTTCCAGGCCCCTAGAGTGAGGGTCTTAGGCCCACACCCACAATGACAAGCCCTCTCCAACAAGGCCACACCTCCTAACAGTGCCACTCCCTGGGCAAAGCATATACAAACCATCACATGTTCCTGCTCTTGGGAGTTCTTTCTCATTTGTCCTTAGCAATCTACTTTTGCTCTGCTCCCTCCTGTCTTTGTCCCTTATTCTCCTTGGGTGTGAGACAAGAAACTCAAAAGTCACTGGCTTGAGTTGGCTTCAGTGACAATTCTAGTTCCATTCTGTTGCTGATAAAACATTCTGACCCAAAGCAACTTAGGGGAGACATTTCCAGGTCATAATCCAGGCATGTGGCAGGCTTATGGTAATCTAGTCTTTTAATACCAGCCTAGAGCTACCTGCCAAGGGAGTTGTGTCGCCCACAGTGGGCTGGATTCTCCTAAACCAATTAACAATAAAGACCAAGCCCCATGGAAGTGCCCACAGGCCAATCTGATCTGGGCAATCTCTCAGTTAAGACTTCCTTCTCAGATGGCACTAGGCCAGTGGTTCTCAACCTTCCTAATGTTACTGTAAGACTTGGGGAGCCTTAACTTACTGGAGACCCCCTGAGTGAACAACATGGAGACGGGAATTGATGCAAAAAGCAAGAGGAGTTTTATTTGATCCAGCATGCTGGGGTCACCCTGCACATAGGGAGAGAAAGACCACATGCAGCCGGATGCGCGGGCCTTTATACAGTCCTCAGGGCAGCCACCATTAGTCACAATGTGATTGGCAGAACAGTGCTACCTTTAAAGTAATTGGTTGTTAGGGAATGAGGTAGGTGGCCAATGGTCTTGGAATAATTCTAGGCCTCCCCAAGCCGCAGGGACCTCCCTGAGGTCTGAGGAATGTAATTTAGTCTCCCCCTTCTGGGAGGGGCAAGTGTTCCATGACCTTTCCAAAGTCACTGAGCTGACCCTTTAACATAGTTCATCTTGTAGTGACCCTCAAACATAAAATTTATGTGTTGCTATTTCATAACTGTAATTTTGCTACTGTTATGAATCATAACATAAATATCTGATATGCAGGCTATCTGATATGCTACCTCTGTGAAAGCGGTGGTGACCGCAGGTTAAGAGCTGCTGCTCCAGCCTGGGTCCTTGTCAGGTAACACTAACCAGTGACTGCTGTCCACTGAACACCCTTGCTCCCTGAGTTTGCTCAACAAGAGCCGGAAAAAACTCAGGAAAAATATTCAAAACAAATCAACTCAACAATTTTTGTGGTGTTTTTTTTTTTGTTTCATTTTTTGTTTGGTTGTTTTTGTTGCTGCTGTTGTTTTTGTTTTTAATGGTGCTGGAGATTAAACTCAGCATCTCGGCCCCTAATATTGATGAGTGCTTTACCCCCGACCTATATGCCAGCCCTGAAAGTCTTGATGGTGAAATACATGTCAACTTAACTTCTTGTCCTTCTGAAACTCCATTGGCGTCCACTTTGTTGTTAAAAGAAGAAAATTACACATAGGAGCAAATAGCAGCGGGAGGGAAGGAGGGGAGGAGGGGGAAAGGGAGGAGGGGAGGAAGGGAGGACTGCCCTAGGGCAGCAGTGTCTCAGAGAGAGGGGAGCTGAGAAAGGAAGCTTTAGAAAAAGGAGGGCAGAAAGCACAAGCAGCTAAGACAGGGCTCTCCCAGGCTGCGGCACTAGGTCCGTGAACGGAAGCTTTGCAAAGTGCCTTTAATGGCGGTAAGTCAAGGAGGCAGAGGCGTGACTTCTCCTAGAGTTAAGTCAAAGGTTAAATAGAAGTCTGCCCTGGTGCTCGCTGACCTTGAGAAGGGAACGAGGCCAGAATCTAGGAGAGGGGTGATGTGTAACATCCCCAGGGGAGTCACCAAGTTCTCCACACTGGGTACAAGGGTCATGGCATAGAAACAGAAGCCAACAAATTTTCCAGAGCCACATTTCAACTAGGACAGAGGTCGTCCATGCTGGCTGTAATTGCCCTCCATGCCCACTATGAGGCAGGCTCAGACCCTGACTATCATATTGAAGGGAAATAAACTCTATAACACAGAATCTGGATTTTTTGTTTTTAGAGACAGAGTTTCTCTGTGTAGCCCTTGATGTACTGGAACTCACTCTGTAGACCAGGCTGGACTTGAACTCAGAGAGATCCTCCTGCCTCTGCCTCCTGAGTGCTGGGATTAGAGACATGTACCACTATATGCTGCCAGAATTTGGGTTTTAATTCTTGAACTCAACATTAAGAGAAGAAATTGCAGTTGCAAAGTACCTGGAAAATAGTAGTTTTGATTATTCTACTGAACTCATATTTATTTTCTTTTTCCATCAAAGGAATCTTTTGAGATCTAAACTGAGGTGAGCTGATGGTCTGCTAATGCCTGGCTTGGTTCTCCTTTCCTTGGAAACTTTCCTCATCCTGTGGCCTCAGGGCATAGAACCATCACAGGACTCTGAATCTCCCTGACATGATCTAACACTGGCAGCTCAGGGGAAGCCCTTGGCATTCACAGAGGCCCTCCCTTCCCAGCCTTAAAACTGTGGGGTGGTGGGGAGGGAGGGGCTGAGTGGACAGGGTCTCACACCTCCTTTACTACCCAAGGCAGTCAGCACGGATCTGCTTCATATTTGAGACTTCCACCCAGACAAAGTGTCATAATGCAGAAAAGGGATTTGAAAACCTATTGGGTGAGATGATGTGAGCTCACATCTTATGCCCCAAACAAGTCAGCTCTTAGAGCAAGGGCCTGGCACTGCAGAGCGAGCAGAACCCAGCACAAAATGAAATTCAAGGCCCATAGCTCTTGAAGCACTAAAGATGGCCGGTCATGGTTACATATACCTATAATTCTGGTACTTGGGAGGCTGAGGAAGGAGAATTACAAATACAAGGACAGCTAGGTCTATATAGGCCAGCTAGGGCTACACAGTATGACTCTCTCAAAAAAGAAAAGAAATGAAAGAAAAAAGAAAGTTCTAAAACAGAACCATTTTTGGTGGTGTGTAACTGCAATCATAGTACTTAGAAGTCAGAGGTAGAAAGATCTTCAGGGCTGGCCTGGGTTATGTGAGAATTTGTAGTCTCAAAAAACACTACTACTACTACTACTGACGAAGATGACGACAACAATGATGATGATAATAATAGTTTGTTTTTTAAGTAGAGCCCTCAAGATGATCAAAGGTGCTTCCTGACAAGCCTGACAACCTGAGTTGACAACATGGTAGAAGGAGAGAAGTGATTTTTGCAAACTGCCTACTAACCTCCTCATGTGGTGCACACATGTATAAATACATAAATAAATTAAATGAAAACCAAAAGTTAACTGAAGAGTAACTCAAGAATAAATCTGCCATCTTCTGTCTTTCAACTTGTCACAGTGTTTCCCTTTGCCATGTAATGTCATTTCAAGTAAAGGGAATGTAAAATTCCAAGCTATTAGTGTAAAAGTTACCATTTATCTTTATGTCATACAACATCAGTTTCAGATGCAAATACTGACTCAAGCAGAACCAATAAGATTAGGCAACTCATATTGCATAGTTTGTATATGCATGCATATTTCACTATTAACACAGACAATAGAAGATGCAAGAAGCCAATTCTGGTGTTTTTATTTCAAATCTTGGTTTTTAGCAACAGACTCAACCTTTAACTGGTGATCAATAATAAAGGACACGGCCATATTCGCTGCCTGCCGGAGCAGAAGGGCTTCACTAGGTACTGTATCACTCTGAGCTTTAGATCTCTGGGGGTACAAACCCCCAGGGGTCTGCCTGCACTCAGGAACTGAGCTCATAGGCGGTTCGTCTGCCAGACCTCCGGGCGTGGGGCCTGTGTCCTGCCTGGAGACCAGCAAAGGGAGAGAATCCCTGCAGCCATATTCTCTACCTGCTGGAGCATAAGAGCTTCACTAGGTACTGTATCACCCCGAGCTTTAGATCTCTGGGGGTGCAAACAGCCAGAGGTCTGCCTGCACCCAGGACCTGAGCACACAGGTGGTTCATCTCCCAGCTGGTTGGTCGTGGGGCCTGTATCCCTTGCAGAGAACAACAGAGGGAGCAACTCCCCGTGGCCATCTTTGTGGCCTGCCAGGGCAGAAAAACATCACTAGGTACTGTATTATCCTGAGCTTAAGATCTCTGGGGGTGCAAATCTCCAGGGGTCTGCCTGCGCTCAGGACCTGAGAACATAGGCAGTTTATCTGCAAGCCAGTCGGTCGTGGGGCCTGTATTCTACGTGAGAATCAACAGAGGGAGTGACCCCCCATACACCATCTTTGCTCCATAACAGAGCAGTCTGAGAACACCTGGTTCACCTTGACAACCCAAGTATAACATTTCCTGAGGCAAGACTGAGCAGGGCTCCAAAGTCACAAAAGACCATAGATGCAAATAACAGCAACAGAATACAAGAGATAGAAGAAAGAATCTCAGATGCCGAAGATACCATTAAAAACCATGGACTCAGCAGTCAAAGAAAATGCAAAATGCAAAAAGCTTGTAACCCAAAACATCCAGGAAATCCAGGACACAATGAGAAAGCCAAATCTAAGGATTATAGGCATTGATGAGAGTGAAGATTTACAACTTAAAGGGCCAGCAAATATCTTCAACAAAATTATGGAAGAAAACTTCCCTAACCTAAAGAGAGAAATGCCCATGAATATACAAGAAGCCTACAGAACTCCAAACAGACTGGACCAGAACAGAACTACCTCCTGTCACATAATAATCGAAACCCCAAATGTACTAAACAAAGAGAGAATGCTTAGGGCAGTAAGAGAAAAAGGGCAAGTAACATATAAAGGAAGACCTATCAGAATTACACCAGACTTCTCACCAGAGACCATGAAAGCTAGAAGATCCTGGGCGGATCTCATGCAGACTCTAAGAGAACACAAATGCCAGCCAAGACTACTATACCCAGCGAAACTCTCAGTCACTATAGATGGAGAAACCAAGATATTCCATGACAAAACCAAATTTACACAATATCTTTCCACAAACCCAGCCCTACAAAGGACAATAGGGGGAAAACGCCATTGCAACGAGGGAAACTACACCCTAGAAAAAGCAGGATATTAAGCTTCTTTCATCAAACCCAAAAAAAGATAACCACACTAGTATAAATTTAACATCAAAAATGATGGGAAGCAATAACCACTACTTCTTTTTTTTTTTTCCCTGTTTCTTGAGACAGGGTTTCTTTGTGTAGTCCTGGCTGTCCTGGAATTCACTCTGTAGACCAGGCTGGCCTCGAACTCAGAAATCCACCTGCCTCTGCCTCCCAAGTGCTGGGATTACAGGTGTGCGCCACCACACCCGGCTAAACCACTACGTCTTAATATCTCTTAACATCAATGGACTCAATTCCCCAATAAAAAGACATAGACTAACAGACTGGTTACATCAACAGGACCCTACATTTTGCTGCATACAGGAAACACACCTCAGTGTCAAAGACAAAAACTACCTTAGAGTAAAAGGCTGGAAGACAATTCTACAAGCAAATGGTCTCAGGAAACAAGGCAGAGTTGCTATTCTAATATCAGATAAAATTGACTTTCAACCTAATGTCATCAAAAGAGACATGGAAGGTCACTTCTTGCTGGTCAAAGGAAAAATCCAACAAGAAGAACTCTCAATCCTGAACATCTATGCTCCAAATACAAGGGTGCCCTCATTCATAAAAGAAACTTTACTAAAGCTCAAAGCACACATTGCACCTAACACAATAATTGTGGGTGACTTCAACACTCCACTCTCATCAATGGACCGATCAGGAAAACAGAAACTAAACAGGGAGACAGTGAAACTAATTGAAGCTTTGGACCAATTGGATTTAACAGATATATATAGAACTTTTCATCCCAAAGCAAAAGATTATACCTTTTTCTCAGCACCTCAGGGTACCTTCTCCAAAATGGATCATATAGTTGGTCACAAGACAGACCTCAACAAATATAAGAAGATTGAAATAATCCCATGCCTCCTATCAGATCACTATGGAGTAAAAGTGGTATTTAATAACAATAAAAACAACAGAAAGCCCACATATACATGGAAACTGAACAATACTCTACTCAATGATACCTTGGTAAAGGAAGAAATAAAGAAAGAAATCAAAGATTTTTTAGAATTTAACGAAATTGAAGGCACAACATACACAAATCTATGGGACACAATGAAAGCAGTGCTAAGAGGAAAATTCATAGCTTTGAGTGCCACCAAAAAGAAATTCGAGAGAGCATACACTAGAAGATTAATGGAACAACTGAAAGCCCTGGAACAAAAAGAAGCTAATTCACCCAGGAGGAGGAGAAGACAGGAAATCATCAAACTCAGAGCTGAAATCAATCAAGTAGAAGCCAAGAGAACCATACAAAGAATCAACAAAACCAGGAGCTGGTTCTTTGAAAAAATCAACACGATAGATAAACCCTTAGCCAGACTAACCAAAGGGCACAGAAAAAGTATCCAAATTAACAAAATTAGAAATGAAAAGGGGGATATTACAACAGAAACTGAGGAAATTCAAAAAATCATCAGATCCTACTACAAAAGCCTATACTCAACACAACTGGAGAATCTGGAGGAAATGGACAATTTTTAGACAGATACCAAATACCAAAATTAAACCAGGATCAAATAGATCATCTAAACAGACCCATAACCCCTAAAGAAATAGAAGGGGTCATAGATAGCCTTCCGACCAAAAAAAGCACAGGACCAGATGGTTTCAGTGCAGAATTCTATCAGACCTTCAAAGAAGACTTAATACCAATAGTCTTCAAACTATTCCACCAAATAGAAACAGAAGGAACACTACCCAACTCCTTCTAAGAAGCCACAATTACACTGATACCAAAACCACACAAAGATCCAACTAAGAAAGAGAATTTCAGGCCAATTTCCCTTATCAATATCAATGCAAAATTACTCAATAAAATTCTTACCCACCGAATCCAAGAACACATCAAAACAATCATCCACCAGGATCAAGTAGGCTTCGTCCCAGGGATGCAGGGATGGTTCAACATAAGGAAATCCATCAATGCAATCCACTAGATAAACAAACTCAAAGAAAAAAACTACATGATCATTTCATTAGATGCTGAAAATACATTTGACAAAATTCAGCATCCTTTCATGCTAAAAGTCTTGGAAAGGACAGGAATTCAAGGCCCATATCTAAACATAGTAAAAAGCAATATACAACAAACCGGTAGCCAACATCAAACTAAATGGAGAGAAACTTGAAGCAATCCCACTAAACTCAGGGACTAGACAAGGCTTCCCCCTCTCTCCATATCTTTTTAATATAGTCCTTGAAGTTCTAGCTAGAGCAATTAGACAACATAAGGAGGTCAAAGGGATACAAATTGGAAAGGAAGAAGTCAAACTATCACTATTTGCAGATGATATGATAATATACTTAAGTGACCCAAAAAAGCCTCTACTAGAGAATTCCTACAGCTTATAAACAACTTCAGCAAAGTGGCTGGTTACAAAATCAACTCCAGCAAATCAGTAGTGTTTATATACTCAAAGGATACGCAGACTGAGAAAGAAATTAGGGAAATGACACCCTTCACAATAGCCACAAACAGCATAAAGTATCTTGGGGTGACTCTAACCAAAAATGTGAAAGACCTATATGACAAGAACTTCAGATCTCTGAAGAAGGAAATCGAAGATCTCAGAAAATGGAAAAATCTTCCATGCTCATGGATTGGCAGGATTAATGTAGTTAAAATGGCCATATTGCCAAAGGCAATCTACAGATTCAATGCAATCCCCATCAAAATCCCAACCCAGTTCTTCATAGAGCTAGAAAGAGCAATGTTCAAATTCATCTGGAATAACAAAAAACCCAGGATAGCTAAAACTATTCTCAACAGTAAAAGAACTTCAGGGGGATTCAGTATCCCAGACTTTAAACTCTACTACAGAGCAATAGTGATAAAAACTGCGTGGTTCTGGTACAATGTCAGGCAAGCGGATCAATGGAATAGGATTGAAGACCCAGAAATGAACCCACACACCTATGGTCACTTGATCTTCGACAACGGAACTGAAAGCATCCAGTGGAAAAAAAGATAGTCTTTTCAACAAATGGTGCTAGTTCAATTGGAGGTCAGCATGCAGAAGAATGTGAATCAATCCATTCTTATCTCCTTGTACTAAGCTCAACTCCAAATGGATCAAGGACCTCCACATAAAACCTGACACACTGAAACTAATAGAAAAGAAACTGGGGAAGACCCTTGAGGACATTGGTACAGGGGAAAAGTTCCTGAATAGAACACCAATAGCTTACACTCTAAGATCAAGAATTGACAAATGGGACCTCATAAAACTACAAAGTTTCTGTAAGGCAAAGGACACTGTTAAAAGGACAAAACATCAACCAGCAGATTGAGAAAGGATCTTCACCAACCCTAAATCTGACAGAGGGCTAATATCTAATATATATAGAGAACTCAAGAATAACCCCATTAAAAAGTGGGGTACCGAAAGTTTTTCACATGAAGAACTTCAGAGGGCTGAGAAACACCTTAAGAAATGTTCAACATCATTAATCATTAGGGAAATGAAAATCAAAACAACCCTGAGATTTCACCTCATACCAGTCAGAATGGCTAAGGTCAAAAACTCAGGAGACCGCAGGTGCTGGCGAAGATGTGGAGAAAGAGGAACACTCCTCCACTGCTGTTGGGATTGTAAGATGGTGCAACCACTTTGGAAATCAGTCTGGCGGTTCCTCAGAAAACTGGGCATGGCACTTTCAGAGGACCCTGCTATACCACTCCTGGGCATATACCCAGAGGATTCCCCAGCATGTAATAAGGACACATGCTCCACTATGTTCATAGCAGCTCTATTTGTAGTAGCCAGAAGCTGGAAGCAACCCAGGTGTCCCTCAACAGAGGAATGGATACAAAAAATGTGGTATATTTTGTGGTACACACTGGTGTACTATTCAGCCATTAGAAACAATGAATTCATGAAATTCGGAGACAAATGGATGGAGCTGGAGCACATCATACTAAGTGAGGTAACCCAATCTCAAAAGATCAGTCATGGTATGCACTCATTGATAAGTGGATAATAACCTAGAAACTTGGAATACCCAAGAAATAACCCACGTATTAAATGATGTCCAAAAAGAACAGAGGACTGGCCCCTGGTTCTAGAAAGACTCAATGTAACATTATAGGGGAATACCAGAACAGGGAAGTGGGAAGGAGTTGATGGAGGAACGGGGGGGGGGGGGGGGGTGGATGGAGGGGGGAGGGAAGAGGGCTTATGGGACTTGTGGGGAGTGGGGACCCAGAAAATGGGAAATCATTTGAAATGTAAATAAAGAATACATGGGGGGGGGGGGAAAGAAAGGACACAAAGGAGCAGAAAAGGTTCCTGCGTTTCCTTCCCTTTGTCTACCTCCAGCATACGGGGTTATCTGACACAGGAAAGAGATACATCAGTGGGTAAAGACTCCTGCAAGCCTGACTGATGGCCTCAGTTTGATCCCCGAGACCCACATAGTAGAAGGAAAGAACCAACTCTTGGAAGTTGTCCTCTGACTTCCACACATGCCATATAGCACACACTCCCCCACCTTCACTCACCACTACACAAGTAAATAAATAAGTTTTAATTTAAAAGGAAAGACATGGGCTGGAGAGATGGCTCAGAGGTTAAGAGCACTGACTGCTCTTCCAAAAGGTCCTGAATTCAATTCCCAGCAACCACATGGTGGCTCACAACCATCTGTAATGGGGTCTGATGCCCTCTTCTGGTGTGTGTCTGAAGACAGCTACAGTGTACTCATATAAATAATAATAAATAAATAATACTTTAAAAAAGAAGAAGAAAAGACATGAGAGATTCTTTTCTCACGCCCATCTTCCTTGCCCACTGAGTCCTCTAGGACTCTCAGCTGCCCTAGGCCACTTGCTGTCTCCATCAGACATCCATTATCCTGCCACCTCTCCACCAACCTCCATCAGACCTGGAAACATTCAGCCCAAGGATACCCATCAGAGGTCTTCCACACAAGGATCATTGAGATTAGTTCCCCCTCCCAATACCTTCCTCAATAGGAATAGCCAGGGACCAAAGCCATTCAGATAGCTAAACGCTCTCAAAAGAACAGAATCACCAAAAACTAGGAAATATGTGACCTTCAGAACACAGCTATCCTCCTACAGTAAGTAATATCCTCCTGGATATCCTAACACAACCAAAGCACAAGAAAATGACCTTAAATCCAATCTTATAAAGATGATAGAAGCCTGTAAAGAGGAACAAATTCCTTAAAGAAATACAGGAAAATACAGTTAAGCAGGTGAAGGAAATAAATAAAACTGTGCAAAACTTGAAAATGAAAATAGAGACAACGAAAAATAAAAAACACTGAGGGAATACTGGAGATGGAAAACCTAGGGAAGAGAACAGGAATCACCAACAAAATACAAGAGATGAAGAAAGAATCTCAGGCATAGAAGATACACTAGAAGAAATTAATACACCAGTGAAAGAAAACATTAGACAATCCTGACATAAAACATCCAGGAAATCTGGGATACCATGAAAAGACCTAACCTAAGAGTAATCAGAAGAGAAGAGGGTGAAGAGTCCCAGCTCCAAGGCCCAGAAAATATTCTCAACAGAATCATAGAAGAAAAATTCCCAACATAAAGAAAGTGTTGTCTGTAAACATAGAAGAAACTTATAAAACACAATAGGAATGGACCAGAAAAGAAAATCCTCGTGCCACATAATAATCAAAGCACAAAATCTACAGAAGAAAGAAACAATATTAAGTGTGGCAAGGAAAAAAGGCCAAATAGCATACAAAGACAGATAAATCATAATTATACCCAAGTTCTCAAGAAAGACTCTAAAAGCTAGATATCTTAACAACCTCTAAAAACCATAGATGCCAACCTAGACTACTATACTGAGCAAAACAGAAAATAAGGTATTTCAAGACAAATTCAAATTTAAACAACATCTATGCAGAAACTCAGCCCCACAGAAAATGCTAGAAGAAAACCTTTAACACAGGGAAGATAACTACATCCAAGAAAATGCTAGCAAAACAAGGGAAGTTCACATACCACCACCACTACCACCATTAAAATAATAGGAACTAACAATCATTAGTCATTAATACCTCTCAACATCAATGAACTCAATTTCTAAAAAGAAATACACAGGCATGGGTGTGAAAACAGGATCCATCGTTCTGCCACATAGAAGAAACACACCTCAGTGATAAAGGTAGACGTTACCACAGAGTAAAGGACCGGAAAGGGGTTTTGCAAGCAAACAAACTCAAGAAGCAAGCTGGAGTAGCCATTCTATTATCTATTAAAATAGACATTTAACCAAAATTAATAAAAAGAGAACAGAAGGACAGTTCATATTCATCAAAGGAAAAAAGATCTACCAAGATGAACTCTCAATTCTGAACATCTATACCCTAAACACAAGGGCACCCGCATTTGTAAAAGAAACATTGCTAGAGTTCAAACCATGCTAGAGTTCAAGCCACACAATGAACCCTGTAGGATTGTTGGCCAGCATCTTCCCTGCCACTGGGCACTGTCCCTGGGCCTGTCATGAGGCAGGGGCTGTGCGGTTCTCAGACTCTTGGACATCCAGGCACTGCTGGGAGTCAGAGAGGAGCAGAGAACAGAGTGGAGCAGGGGCAGGGGAGGGGGTGGAGGACTTCCTCTAGCCTGGGGAGTAGGAGGGGAGCTCTGGCTTGGATAGTTCTTGGTTTGACAATGGCCAGCTTGGTGGTGGTTGTGGCTAGGAGAGCAGAGAGGCTGTGGCTCTGTAGCCAAAGCCCTCCTCAGGGCTCCCCACAGCAGATCCTGCCGAAAAGAGCCCGTCTATGGTTCCAAACAGTTTATTGTCATGGCAGAAAATGGATGCATAAAACCGTGCGCACTTCTCAGGGTGGGCCTGAGATTGAACACATTTTGCAGGGAGGAATGTCTGGGAGGGGAAGCTTACTGGCAATGCCCCTGGAGCCTCTAGATACTCATGAGCACAGAGAACTCTGCTTTGAGCCCACTTGGCCGTGGTCACTTTTCTTTTCCTATTGTCTTGGTCGGAGATGTTAGGGATGCCCTCATCTACATGTGGAAAGGCTTGGGAAATTGCCATTAGTGCCTGATGGCCACAAATCTATGGGGCCAATGGCTATATGACAGAGGCCTGGTGACGGGAGCAGGCAGAGCTCCTTCTGCCCCTTTAGGGTTTGAGGGCATCTAGCCTTTAGTTCAACCTCATCAGGCTTCCTCTCAAGATCCACCGCCCAGCAGAATCCCGCACGTTAATGGTGGGACACTTCAACACCCCACTCTCACCAGTTAATAGGCCATCCAGACAAAAACTAAACTGAGAAATAATGAAACTACCTGACATTATGAATCAGATGGACCTAACAGATATCTATAAAATGTTTCACCCAAACACAAAAGAATATACCTTCTTCTCAGCACCTCATGGGTCCCTCTCCAAATTGACCATATAGCTGGTCACAAAGCAAACCTCAAATGATATAAGAAAATTGAAATAATGCCTCATACCTTATTAGGCCACCATGGACTAAAGCTGGATTTCAACAACAGAAACACCCGAAAACCTATACAGTCATGGAATCTGAACAACTCTATACTCAATGCCTCTGGGTCAGGGAATAAATAAAAAGAAAAATTAAAAGACTTTCTAGAATTCAATGAAAATGAAGGCACAATGTACCCAAACTTATAGGACACAATAAAAGGGGAAAGCTAAGGGGAAAGCTCATAGCACTAAGTGCCTCCATAAAGAAATTAGAAAGTTTGCATACCAGCAATTTAAAAGTACATCTGAAAGATCTAGAAAAAAGAGAAGAAAACACACTAAAGAGAAGGAGAAGGCAGGAAAAAATAATCAAAATCAGGGTTGAAATCAATCAATTAGAAACAAAGAAAACAATACAAAGAATCAACAAAACCAAGACATGGTTCTTTGAGAAAATCAACTAGATAGACAAACCTTTAGCCAAAGTAACCAAAAGACAGGGAGACAGTATCCAAATAAACAAAATCAGAAATGAAAAGGGAGACATAATAACAGACACTGAGGAAATTCAAAGAATCATTAGGTTTTCTCTGAAAGAACAAGTGCTCTTACTACGGAGCTATCTCTCCAGCACTCATGAAGATTACCTTTGGTTGGCTTTATGATGTATAGTTTTCACACACACACACACACACACACACACACACACACACACACACACACACACACACACACGGCAGTCTGACCACAGTCTTGCTAGGAGGATGTAAATCTAGAAAGAGTGGTACCTGTGGTGGTAGCACAGGAGGTAAGAAAAGCCCCCTAGGTCTCTGTACCTGCCAGCATCTGGCATAGGACATCACAAAGAGAAAGGTTTCTACCCCTCAGCGTGGGGCCCAGTGACCTGCACTTAACAGAACGAGGCCTCTGGCAGTCTCTCCTTGCTGTGAGTGGCTTGGGACTAGACCCAAAGCTGCACTGTTCCTCTTGTGGCCACTGCTGGCAGACAAGTGCAGACTAGATTCTCCAGGGAAATGCAAAGGTTCCTGTAGGACACTTGGGTTAACTTCCTGTGAAAGTTAAGAAGGTGAAACCCCTGTCCCACCACCCTGTGGTGCCAGCCCCTGCCTGAGACTGTTACTGGGTGTTTCCTTGGTTAGTTTGTAGCCTCTTGGAGAAGCTAAGAATGAAAAGATGAACCAATAACTCATACTTTGTAGATATAAAAATGCATAAATCACTCAGAAAGAAAACAGCCTCATAGCTCCGTGCTGTGGTTTCTGCTGTAAGGGAATAACTGTAATACCCATGGCCTCATGGTTAAATGCTGAGTGACCTACAAATTAAAAGTGGTGCTGGACAAATATCACCATTTACAGTATTGCCTGTTTTAAAATGACATTACTTATCTCTCTCTCTCTCTGTTTGTGGGAGGTGCACATGCCAGGGAACTGCACATGGAGACCAGAGGACAAGGAACCCATTTTCTCCTTCCACCCTGTGTGTGTCTAGGGTCAAACTCAGATCCTCAAGCTTAGCACAAGTGCCTTTACCAACTGAGCCAATTACCTTCTTTTTACTGGAGGAGGAGAAGAAGAAGAAAAAGATGATGATGATGATTCTTGGTTCCCAAAGAGAAATAATAAATACACAGAGCAAGCCAGGCAGTGGTGGCGCACGCCTGTAATCCCAGCACTCTGGGAGGCAGAGGCAGGAGGATTTCTAAGTTCGAGGCCAGCCTAGTCTACAGAGTGAGTTCCAGGACAGCCAGGGCTATACAGAGAAACCCTGTCTCCAAAAAACCAAATAAACCCCCCCCCAAAAAAATACACAGAGCAAACAAAAAAGAAAACAGGGACAATACGCGTTGTGGAGTGCACTTTTACTCCACTCACGTGCGAGGCAGAGTCAGGTGGATCTCTGTGTCTGAGGCAGTCCTGGTCTACATAGCAAGTTTCAGGCCAGCCAGGGCTTTGCAATGAGATTTTGTTTCACACTCATTCCCCCCAAAGATAATCACAGCAACGAATCATTGGGAATCAGAAGAAAAAGGAACAAAGTGACAAAATTAACTTCCACTTGCATGCTGTGCCCTAGCAAATCGAATCTGAAAACACAGACGTATTTCTAGACATGTGAAATCTCAAGGCTTTGCCCTCCCAAGTGCCTTTTCCTAGAAAGCTGCTAATGTCTGTTCTCCACCAAAACTGTGAGCTCTACAAGAGAGAAAGCAACCGTGGAAACTGGACAGCCACAGAGAGAGCACGAGAGAGCGACTTGGGCAGGGGCATAGCTCTGACGGTAGCGTGTGTCACATCAGACATTTGGCTCAGGCAGCAGTAATTTTTGGAATTAGAGGCAGGAGGATCAAAACATAATTCTCAGATGTATAGTGAGTTTGAAGTCAGTCTGAAATATGTGAAGAGGAGAAAATGGGGGAGGAGAGGGGGCAGGGAAAGGAGGAGCATGAGCTGGAGTTGGGGTCTTCATTATCTTACCCCCTCCTCTGGCCTCGAGGACCCTAGTGTGAGTGCACACCCCCTATGCACACACATGAGCAGAGACACCACACACACACACACATCTGCACAAATACACACAATATTTTTTAATGTGCTTTTTGAAGAAATCACACAGACAACTTGGTATGCAGGTACATGCCTGTAGTGGAGGAGGCAGAAGGATCTAGAATTCAAGGCATCCTCTGCTACACAGGGAGTTCAAAGCCAGGCTAGGCTATGTGAGACCCTGCGTGATGGGTTTGTTTGTTTGTTTGTTTGTTTGTTTGTTTGTTTGTTTTTGTAAGATATAACCATTGGAAAGTTAAAACTACTAGCTTCAGCAATAGGGAAAAATAGCTAGAAGGCCAGCTCAGAGGACAGCACCCAGGACCACCAGCCCAGGGGTGACACCACCCACGCTGTCCTTGCTGCCAAGCCTGATGACCGGAACTGAATCCTCAGGACTCACACAATGGAAGGTGTCCTTTAGCCTCCATGTTAATGCTGGGCCCACACATACATACATACTAAATAAATAAATGAAAATAAATGAAAAGAAAGGAGAAAGAATAAAGAAAACTAAGGAAATTGATAAATCAGAGAACAGAATGCTCTTTGTATTTTGAGACATATTGATGAATAATAGGAGATACAGAAGGGACCTTTGAGGGGTGAGAAGGAAGGCTGGTGAAGGACAGAGATTACTATTATTATACCACCTTTAGTACTAGCTGACTTTATATGCTACATAAATTTTTAATCACTTAACAAATCTGAGGGTTTGATATTTCTGAACTGAAGATTTTTCAGCCTTAGTTCAATGTCTGTGAAGCCCTCTGTCTAAGGTTTTAAAGCATGGCCTGGCGTGTTTCAGGGTTCTACTGCCCACCATGAGGAAAGGAGAGGAGCTACGGCCTTTAACTTTAACTTTCTGAGCTTAGCTTTCAAAGGTTCAGTCACCTTGGAAACTCCATCCTCATATATCCTCTGATTTTGTTTAAAATACTTAAGGACATAGTGTAAAGGTTTACATTAGTAACACTAAAGTCCAGAGAATATGGGATTAGAGAAATGTCACAGCTCAGCATCATTGGATGTAGAATGGAAAGTCCTAATTAATTACAGCAAGTTGAATGCACCGATGCTTATCACTGTGCTGTCTACAATAGCCAACATGTGGAGCCAGCCCAGATGTTTGTCCAATGGAGGAATGAATAAAGAATAATATGATTTACAGTCAAGAAGCATGAAAAGAAATTTAAAACTGAGAGCAAATACCACACTTCATAGAGGAACATAAAAGACATCTCTAGATCTCTTGGCAAGTCCATCAGGATCAAGGACAAACCCAGGATGGTCACCACTGTGCTTCAACGCACTGTGAAAGCAACAGAAGCAAGGGGGAAAGTCAGGTTATCTTACAGGAAAGAAAGCTATGAATCTCGTTAGTCACAGATGAGCCAATCACTTCCCGGGAAGACACAGAGCAATCACTTGAGAAAACTTACTGAAACTAGAAAGCGCAGGACAGAGGGTGTAGCTCAAAGGTAGAACACTTGCTTATCATGTGTGAGGCTCTAGTCCAATGTTCAGAACAATACAGTCTTAGGGTTTCTATTGCTATGATGAAACACCATGACCAAAAAGTAACTGGGGGGGGGGGGGGGGGGGCGGTGATGTTCATCTTACATTCCCACACTGCTGTTCTTCATCAGTGGAAGTCAGAACAGGAACTCAAACAGGAGAGGATTCTGGAAGCAGGAGCTGATGCAGAAACACTGAAGGTCTGCTGCTTACTGGCTTTCTCCTCATGGCTTGCTCAGCCTGCTCTTATAGAGCCCAGGACCACCAGCCCAGGGGTAACACCACCCACAATGGGCTGGGCCTTCTCCTATCACTCACTAATTAAGAACGTGCCTTGTCCCACAGAAGCATTTTCTAAGTTAAGGATCTCTCAGATAACTCTAGTGTGTATGTTAAGTTGACACAAGGAGAGCCAGCACACATACACAATAAAATTTCACAAACTCAGAAGACAACTGTCCTCTCACCAACTTGAATGAAAAAACAGCTCTGGAGCGAGGACTGTATCTCGGGAGCAGAGTGCTTGACCAAGTTGCACAAAGTCCAAGATGTGATCCCCAGCATGGCATACATGAAGCACAGTGTGAAAATGTGATTTGTGAGGGGTTTCTACACCCCCTGTGCTCCTAAATAACTGCAGAGAGTTTTGTGCCATTTTAGTTCCTGAATAAATGACACAGAGACCTAGTGTTTCTATTAACAAGCTACTGACACTATGCTGGCTGCTTCCTTGGAGACCTGTTCCTGGCGAATCCTCCTGGTCCTTCCACAAGGTCTCTCCACTCTTTCCTTTTCCTCATAGTCCTACTCTACTCTCTACTCTCTACTCTCTACTCTCTACTCTCTACTCTCTACTCTCTACTCTCTACTCTCTCAGATCCCCTGACAGGGATTGGAAGTCCTGCCCTATTCTCTTCTGCTCAGCTATTTGACTGATCAGCTCTTTATTAATCAATCAGAGGTGATGGAAAACAATTTTTACATAACATAGAGTCTGGAAATGCTTGACCAGGCCATCGTCCAGACTATAACCAGATAACTAGATATAGAAATCAGCATCTGAATACATAGTGCACATACTCCCAACATTTCCTCCTTTTAGTCCATGGCTCTTTGACTTATATTAGTAAACTACATATAATAATAATAATTATGAAAACTTATCAAGTAAAATTACATTCACAATGTCCAGTCCATTTGTATTTGCAAACCTTGGAAAAAGTACTCTATTATCTATCCTATCTTGGTGAGCTATAGATTTGTACTTAAATCATTTTCTATCAAAACTTGTATTTATGAACCTAAGAATAACTTCTTAGACCTTAAAACATTTTCTCAAATCAAAAACAATTTAAGCTCGACTGTGAGACTATACCTATCTAGTCTTCAACCTCATCAAAGACCTGAGAAGAAATAAATATTGTCTGAGTATGCAGGAAGTACGGGGATGCAGCTTCCAAAACTATAGATATGACCGAGGTTGCTGGATGTCTAGACAGTCAACCAAGGTTTCTCTGTGTTGTTGGAGTATCCAACTTTGGCCTTCTGGTCCAGAATATCTGACAGACTTTTCTGCAAAGCAGAAATATGAAGGACTGCTTATCTTGTCTCAGCAACGTTCAGCAATTGACTTCCCTGCATCGTTTCTGTCCAGTTTGGCAGCATGCTGTCTACAGTTGAAGCAAGGGCAGTTTCTTACCCAGTGGTAGCTTGCCACATAGAAGCAGACCCTGTAAGGAGGTTTTTATATGTTGATCATCTTCCTTGAAGTAGTATTGGGGTGTGGCCAGGAGCAGACATGTCTCACTGTTACGAAAAACCTTATATTAATAAAAGAGCTTTAAACACCATATTTTGTAGATCTCTGAGGTGTTTGAAGACCATCTACCTATCCATCTAAAGCATATCTGAATAAGTAAATGTTGCTTGTTTCTAACTACCTACTATCTGTTCAACCTAGGAAACATATTTCTGTAATTAACTAAGCTAGTATCTAACATGACCTCAAGTTTGATTGAGTGACTATTAATTTGCATTTCTTAAGAATCCTGAACACCCGAACAATTTGTAATAGCAGCTTTTTAAGGGACTAGAATTTAACATTGCATTTTAAAGAATTACATAGATACAATACCTTAAAGAAGAATTGAAACACACACACTCTCTCTCTCTCTCTCTCTCACACACACACACACACTCTCTCTCTCTCTCTCTCTCTCTCTCTCTCTCTCTCTCTCTCTCTCTCTCTCTCTCACACACACACACACACACACACACACGTAAGACTCCAAGGAGTCTTAACTTACTGGAGAGACTCCCCTGAGTGGACCACACAGAGACAGGAATCAATGCAAAAAGCAAGAGGATTTTTATTATTATCCAGCATGCTGGGGCCGCCCTGCACATGGAGACAGAATGATGTGTACTCTGGCCTGTGCAGGCCTTTTATACAGTTTTCAGGCAGCTGCCATTAGGCACAATGTGATTGGCAGAACAGTGCTACCTTTAAACTAATTGGTTAATAGGGAATGAGGTAGGTGGCCAATGGACTCTGGGCCTTTCCTAGGTGCAGGGACCATCCTGTGGTCTGAGGAATATAATTTAGCCTCTCCCTTCTGGGAGGGGGAACTCTTGCCCTTCTGGGAGGGGCCAGTGTTCTATAACCTTTTCAAAGTTTCTGAATTAACTGTTCCATTCCCCTCTTTTTTGCATGTGCAGGCTTCAATCCTGAAGCAATTGCTGGCATTCTGATAGCTCATACTCCTGATCTTCTGTATCTAGTTCTTTGTATCTCTCCTCTAAAATCATTAGCTGTACTGTTTCTAAGTGTTTCTTAACAATAGTGACTAAGCAGTTCAAACTGTAGGGGCCAAACGTCAACTATAGCTGGAGAACAATTAGGGGTCCTAACAGGGTTAACAAGCTTTTATGGTCTATGAAAGAGCAACACTCTGAGACTCCACAGCCTTCTGTGCATAGCCCGCCAGGAAAGATGGTCTCCCAGCAGCGCTTTCACTTCTGAGTGCAGAGATGAGAGCTCTACCTTCTCTCTGGAGGGGACCAGCTAGGAGCACACAGGGCCTAAGATCAGCGGAGCAGCTGAGACGGAAGTCTTATGCCCATTACCATTTGCACCTGGAAGCCTGGAAACTCCACAGTCTTCTGTGCACAGCCCACCAGGAGAGAGAGATCTCCCATCAGTGCTTTCATTTTTGAGCTCAGAGGAGTAAGGACACAGGCTTACAGGCCCACAGGAGGAATAAACTCCAGCCAGAGACAAGAATACCAACTAGCACCAGATGGCGAAAGGCAAGCACAAGAACCCTACCAACAGAAACCAAGGCCACATGGCAACATCAGAACCCAGTTTTCCCACCACAGCAAGTCCGGGATACCCCAACACACTGGAAAAGCAAGAGTTGGATTTAAAATCGTATCTCATGATACTGATAGAAGGCTTCAAGAAAGACTTAAATAACTCCCTTAAAGAAATACAGGAGAACATCGCTCAACAGGTAAAAGTCCTTAAAGAGCAAACACAAAAATCCCTTAAAGAAATATAGGAGATCATGAATCAATAGGCAGAAGCCCTTAAAGAAGAAACACAAAAATCCCTTGAAGAATTACAGGAAAACACAATCAAGTGAAGGAACTGAACAAAACCATCCAGGATCTAAAAGTGGAAATAGAAACAATAAACAAATCACAAAATGAGACATCTCTGGAGATAGAAAACCTTGGAAAGAATTCAGGACTCATAGATGCGAACATCAACAACAGAATACAAGAGATAGAAGAAAGAACCTCAGGTGCTGAAGATACCATAGAAAACATTGACTCAACAGTCAAAGAAAATGAAAAATGCATAAAGCTGGTAACCCAAAACATCCAGGAACTCCAGGACACAATGAGAAGACCAAACCTAAGGATTATAGGTATAGACGAGAGTGAGGATTTACATCTTAAAGGCCCAGTAAATATCTTCAACAAAATTGTAGAAGAAAACATTCCTAACCTAGATAAAGAGATGCCCATGAACATACAGGAAGCCTTCAGAACTGCAAACAGACTGGACCAGAACAGAAAGTCCTCCTGGCACATAATAATCAAAACACCAAATTCACTAAACAAAGAAAGAATATTAAAAGCAGTAAGGGGAAAAGGGCAAGTAACTTATAAAGGTAGCCCTATGGGAATTACACCAGACTTCTCACCAAAGACGATGAAAGCTAGAAGATCCTGGGTAGACCTCATACAGAGCCTAAGAGAACACAAATGCCAGCCAAGACTACTATACCTAGCAAAACTCTCAATCATCATAGATGGAGAAACCAAGATATTCCATGATAAAACCAAATTTGCACAATATCTGTCTATAAATGCAGCCCTACAAAGGATAACTGATGGAAAATGCCTACACAAGGAGGGAAACTACACCCTAGAAAAGGCAAGAAAGTAATCTTCTTCCAACAAACCCCAAAAAAGTCATTTGATAAGGGTGGAAAAATCACCTGGATTTTAACTTTTGAGAATACTTGTTTTATTTTATGGCTGTGTGTGTTTTATCTGCATATAAGTTTGTGTACCACATGCATGCTTGATGCCCAGAGAAGGTGGAGAATTTGGGTTCCTTGGAGCAAGAGCTACAGGTAGTTGTGAGTCACCCAATATGGGTGCTAGAAGTGAATCTAGATCCTTGGTCACCAGTATGTGACACTGAAATGGGATGGAGCAAAAATAGATGTGTAGGAGAGAAAAATGCAAGAAGCTAACAGGGCATGTGACTCAGTTGATAAAACGCTTACCTAACATGAACAAAAGCCTGGCTGTGGTCCTCAGAGCCACATAAATCCAGCTTGGTGGCATAAACCTGGGTCCCAAAAGTTGAGAAATAGAGGCAAGAGGCTCCGTAGTTCAAGGTCATCTTCTAATACATAGCTAGCTCACATCCAGCCTGGAATATATGAGAGTGTGTCTCAAAAATAAAATAAAGAATAAGCAAACTATTAAATGTGTTTAAGTTGGACACATAAGACATAATGGCACATACCTGTAGAACTAGGAAGCTGAAGTAGACAGATCTTGGGTTAAGGTAAGCCTGAGATAGTGAGTCCTTGTCAATAAAACAAACTCAGACAAAACAGTAGACCTATTCCTCAATACCTCAGAATGTGGGTTTTCTTGGTTATAAGGTCTTTTCAATGATAATCAAGTCAAAATGAGGTTATTGGGATGATCCTAACCCAATGTGAGTCATGTGTTTATAAAATGCTGACATTTAGCTACAAAAGCAGACACTGAAACAGAGGATGACTGTGTTATTAGAGAAGTATGCATAAACCCAAGGCCAACAGGAGCCCAGTGAGCACACCACCCACTGGAGACAGAAGAATGCCCCCCAGTGACCTTCAAAGGAACAGGTCTCTGTCAACAGCTTTATATTCCAGCCTCTAGCACTGTTGTTTTAAACCGCCTGATGCCTACTTAGTCAAGGTAGCCATTGGGCTCCAATGCACAATTGAGCAGGAACACCCAAGGTCTGGTCTGGTCATATAGACTTCAAGCTCACACTCATTAAATATGACTGGAAACAGACATTTTATAAGGGCAAGGAAGAATTTGAGGAAAATGTAATGGTTTGGGGTTATGAAACAGTGAAGTATGCATGAAGTAAGAACAGAGTCAGAAGACTGTGGTAAAACTACTTCCAGAAGGAAAGGGAGACCATTTTTCTTTCAGAATCTGGCAGCTTATATTGTCGAATAGGAGATGAGGAAAGAACAAGACTTGAGGAAGATGAACAACAACATTATGGGAAGCTGACAAATTGCACATAAAGTTTTACCTTTAAACCTTCAACTACTCAGAAATACAAAATAAGAAAGGAAGAAACAAAATACCACAGTCACCATGTCACTCTTCTCTGTCTTTGTCACATGGTCTTCCTGAGCAATCGTGAAGGCAGTTATCTGAGGACTGGGTCTCCTCAGGACAGCTCATCACCCTTGTTCACGTGCTCAGGACTATAGATTCTTTCCTTTCAGTCCTTACATCTCTTACGAGGTGTCTGTTATGCAGTAAGGAGGGCCTAGCCTTGGGAAGAGCCTGAGTGCCCATCTAGACTCTGGTAGCCATCTGGTTGGTAGCCATCTGGTTGGTAGCTTCCTGGTCTTGACTCAGGAGGGCTCCTGATTAGGAGCTGGCAGGATCTTTGTCCTTTCCGATTGCTATAACAAAATACATAGGGTGGATCATAAACAACAGAAATTTACTTCTCACCATTCTGGACGTTAGGAAGTCTAATGTCTGGTAAAGGACTGGTTTCCGGTTTGTAGGCAGGGTCTTTTTAACTATGCTGTCCAAGTGGCCGAAGAGATCCTTTGGTTCTATGTGAAGCACTGATCCCCTTTAGAAGAGGGTTCCATCTGCACTTACCTCCAATAAGGGTTCTCTCCCCCAACTACTTTAGGGATCAAGATCATACCATATGAGTGAGGGGTAAGAAGCACAGACGGGCCATTCCAGCTACTCTTAGGGTATGTGCTGCTCCACTGAGTTAAACCAATATCAGCCTACCCCTCCTTCCTCCAACCCCTGTGGGAGAGCCAGCTCAACCCTCACCCTAGCGTCTAGCATCCCCATGCCATGTGGAGACTTCTGACGCCCTCCGTGACAGACTCTCTCACCTAACATGGAACACACTTGCAGTTATATCCCAGGTCTTCACTGTGTGACGGGGAGGAGACACACCTCCAGGAGTTCTCAGGACAGCTAGGACCACCTCTGATTCTAGCTTTCTTTATTCTTTCACTTATAACCACCATATCCCACCCAGTAACCAGTATTCTCCCAACTACTCCCTCCTAGACTTCAGCCTGGACAAAGTTTTCTTTTATTTATTTATTTATTTTTTTTTTGGTTTTTTTTCTGAGACAGGGTTTCTCTGTGTAGCCCTGGCTGTTGTCAAACTCATTTCGTAGACCAGGCTGGCCTCAAACTCAGAAATCCACCTGCCTCTGCCTCTACCTCTGCCTCTACCTCTGCCTCTGCCTCTGCCTCTGCCTCTGCCTCTGCCTCTGCCTCTGCCCCTGCCTCCCAAGTGCTGTGATTAAAGGTGTGCGCCACCACCACCAGGCTTGAACAAAGTTTCCTAAGATACAGCTTTACTCTTAAATAGAAGCTAAGACTAAAACAGACATGGTAATTTAATGGGAAGTTCCGAATGACTGAGTTCAGTCAACCCATGGATTACCCTATACTCTCACCTAGCTTCATATACACTACTGGAATATAAGTAATTTCAGATAAACTCTTGTTTACGAAGTCTAGTTTTGTAGTAAAGTATATTACAAACCCTGGTATACATAGCATAGAGTCCAGAGTTCTCCATGTTAATGAGGTATCTAAATGGACCCCAAGGGTTTATCCAATAAGCATCCCTTCCCAGACATTCCATCCTGCAAAAGGTATTTAATCTTTGGTCCACTCTGAGTAAGTTGTATGAATCTATTCTTCACTATGAATAAACAGTTTGGACAAGCAAGGACTGTCTCTCTCATCAAGATGTGTGCCTTAGGGTTGGAGGCAGAAGGATGATGAATCAAAGAACATCTTGAGCTACATGGTAAGGATGTATATCAAAACAAAAACACCAAAACCAGGCCAGTACAACAGTTCAGCAGGAAAAGGAGATTGCTGCCAAGCTTTCCTACTGTATTAGTTAGAGTTTCCATTGCTATGAAGAGACACATGACCAAGGCAACTTTTAAAAAAGGAAACATTTAAGTTGGCCTGGCTTACTATTGTAGAGGTCAAATCCATTATCATAATGTTGGGAAGTAGGACAGTGAGCAGGCAGCTTTATGCTGGAGGATCCCAGAGTTCTACATCCTGATCGGAAGGCAGCTAAGAGAAGCTTCTTCCACCCTCTGACGTGCTTTTAAAGCACAGGACCTCAAAGCCCCTCCCCCACCCCAGTGACTCACTTCCTCCAACAACACCCATTCCAGCAAGGTCACGCCCACTCTAGGAAGGTTACACCTACACCAGCAAGGCCACACCCCCTCTAACAAGTCCATATCTACTCCAAGAAGGTCACATCCCTCCTAATAGTATGATTTCCCATGGGCCAAGCGTGTTCAAACCTCCACTCCTACCTCACCCAAATTTGATACCCAGAACCCATATGGTGGAAAAAGAATTGACTCCTAAAAGTTGTCCTCTGCCATCCAAACCATGATTGTCATAGCCCATGAGCACATGCATACCCAAATAAATAAGAAATATAATAAAAATTAGCAATAACTATACACACCAATCCCTGCTTTAACTTTCCTGAGCTCTCCTTCAGGCAATGGAGTACTAAGGAGCAAAGCAATTTTTAACACACATGAAAATATAAAAGGCAAAATACATCCAATTTACACATAGGTGTTACTGCTGTTTACACAGATTTCTATAAGCAGAAAAAGCACAGCAATTTTAGTTGCTTATGGAATATTCATAAGAATGATTGTGTACTTGGCCTAAAGATAATGCTCATAAATTCCAAGACATAAAGATTTTATAAAGCATATTCTCTGCCTCCAATTCAATTAGGCTAGAAATGAACACAGGAATGTGGAAAGATGGCAAACATAGACTCAAGACTCCTTCAAAATTAAAGCATGATTTTCAAAATACTGCCTGAATCAAATAGGAAATATAAACACAATTCATTTAGAAACTAACAAAAGGTGTGAGACTTAGAGAGAAGCTTCCAGGAAGTAGAGCCTTACGTCTGTTTATTATTTTATAAAGGCTCCGTCCCCAGTTTTATAGTTGTCTAGCCTCTAGAATCTTCCTAAGCTCATTACAGGCAAATAACAGGTTGAGGAACAAGCAAGACAATGAACAGTCAAGGAACAAGCAAAGCAATAAAAAAGTCCCAGCATCACTCCGTGATCACTGTTTTGAAGGTCTTATCTGGATGACCAAAATATCTGAGCCTACTTCCCTGTCCTAGCCCAAAGTCATAGTCATGCCTGAAGCCTACCTCTTTGTTCTAGCCTAAAATTAGATTTCTTCCTGAACTTATTTCCCTGTTCTGGCCTAAAACTAGATTCCTGCCTGAATCCCATTTCCTTGTCCTGGCCCAATGTCAGATTCCTGCCAAGTGGCCTAAAAGCTCTCCACATCTCTCCCTTTTAAATTTCATAAAGAAGACTGCACATGTTTTAGGTCATTCTGACAAGAATGCCTTCCTTACCCATCAAGGAATATGCATTATCAAAAGCAATGCACTTCTGTCTTAGGTTGGTAAGACTCTGTGCAGAATCTTACCTTTCATTGGTTGCTAGCCTGTTAAATTAATAACTCTGTCTGGGGGTCCATTTTTAGTTTCAAACCATGTATTTTGGCTGCCAACATATTGATGTTGCTAAAGGCAAGTTTTATCACGATGGGAAGGAGTAAAAGTATTCCCAGGACAAGAAGGGCTAGCATGATCAAGCTATACATTCCATCCTTGAAGCTTGACCAAGATGGAAATGCTGACCTCAGGCCATGAATAATTTTATTAGCAATATCTGCAGCATCAAAGCTCAGCAGAGCAGCATTCTTTAAATTCATAATCTCACTATGCAAAGTTAAAACACCCAGAAAAGTGTTAGAATTATGCCAAATACCCTGCAAGTGTCTTTGAACTTTTTCCCAATTATAGTGACTATCATTATATATTTTAGAAGTAACACAAATACATCGGTATTTCATATGACACAAAAGATGGCTCCTTACTCTTAAACTCTGAAGTTCCTTCCAATAATTTGAATAGTATCATAAAGAGAATCAATCTGTTGTTCCAAATGCCTATCTAAATCCTTTTGAATCCTCAGAACATTAGTAACATTTTTTGTTAAATGATTAACAAAAGTAGCGCAAGAAGGGGCACACCCCTTATGATGCTTAGGCATGCCTATCTCTATGCTTTGAGTTACAGTTTATGAAACCTTTTTATTCCGAGTTTGAGGAAACACAGAAATACATCTATTCTTACTATTCATACTATTCTTGACAAAGCAAACAGGAATCCCATCACCAAATACATAGAAAGTCACAATCTTATTACAAATTGACTCCCCTGTTCAGGGAAATCAGAGATGTTGAATATTATTACTGGTCACGAGAATCTCTGGTCTGGACCACATTGCTGGATGTATCAATGGTGGGTCGGGACATAGGCCCAGAGGACTTCACCACATGTGGGAACCATCATCATCTTCAGTAAGGGAATCAGCAGGTAGGTGGGATTGTTCCATTTGTTACACCAGCCTCTCTGGCAGCCACTGTGCCCCATTTTCTTCCTGTGAAAAAATACAAACATGACCTCATCCATATATGAGCACAGGGTTGGGTCCATGCCATTTGCCTGTCATAGGATCCTTCCATTTCACTGAAGCATACGTAATGGGAGTATGAGGATGTCAAAATGCTCAGCTGTTGTACGTCCATGAATATCCAAATTCAAAAAATTTAAAATAAAAAGAGCATGATTTAAATAGTCTTGTGGTGTATGGGGATATAACTCCTCCTTTTTTATTTTATGAAGATACTGTTTTATAGTTTCACAATACCTTGTTCTTGAGGATTATAAGGAATCCCAATAATATGGGTAATATTAAACTGTCGACAAAACGCCTCAAATGCTTGACTGCAATAGCCAGTTCCATTATCTGTTTTAATCTGATTTGGAGCACCAAACACAGAAAAACACCATACGCAATGACTAATTATGGAGAGCCTTATTGGGGTGCCATGCCACCTGGCAGGAACTTGACATCAACCAATGTGAAGTTCCTCTCCCAGCCTTTGAGTGGGAACTCCTGTGTTAGCCATAATCCCCTCCACCTAGGGTGGAGTGCTCAGACCAAGGTGAAGCCCATTGTTCTTCAAGGACCTGCAGTTTCCTGAGAAATACTAGTCACGTGCTGAGCAACCAAACTGGTTCTGTGGAGAGTTTGCAGCCTTTGGGGGAAGGTCCCCACCCCCACACCCCACCCTGCCCATATATTTGGAGTCCTCCATTAAACCTTGAGACCTTGAACAGCAACTATTGTCTTGGTCTCCATCTCTTTTTGTTGCCTTCCCATACATCCCCAGCTTCCCTTCCAGGTAACCCGTTTGATGTAACTGCGGGCAGTTACAACTAATTGTGGGCCTGTGTACCAGAGGCTTTCCACAAAAATCTCTGGCCTGACCAGGTGTCAGGGTTCAGGAAAAGGGAAGAGTGCAAGCAGGAAGGGGGAGTCATGCCCCAGCCCTGCCTCTGGTGCTGTAGCTGGCTCCACCTCTGTCTCAGCCTTTGTGGTCTCAGTTACACCAGGTCACTGTGCAGCAGTGGTTGGGCCAACAAGAGGCTGACTAGCCATCCAGGAGTGCGGGGGAGGGAGCTTCAGGTGGCAGACCTCAGGAGAGCAGACCTCTTCCTAAGCAACAGTGTTACAGCTCTTATGACAGAAGCTCTCAAAGTAGTTCACACATCTTTACTCCTTCCAGATAGGATTCTTACATACAGTTTTGGGGTGGGTCAGGGTCTGACAGCAGGTACTCCTCATTCACTTGACTGAGAGCTTGGAGATAACTTATCTGCAAGTGGGAGGGCTTAGTGCTGCTCCTATGTAACTGATGGCCACACACCTCTCAGGACAGGGGTTGTTCGGGAGGCTGTAGCTATGTAGCAGGAGCCAGGGTCCCAAAGGGCATGTCCAAACGTGTCATGGTGGTGACAGTCATCTGCTGGGTCACTGGGGTTTTAAACCTGAGCTCTACCAGGAACCAGGCTGCCTATCACAGCTCACCACCCAACAACTAATTACATTTTTTTAGTTGCTTCTCCTGCATCTTAATCAGGGTTTTTATTTTTGTATAAACATCATGACTAAGAAGTAAGTTGAGAGAGTATTTAGCTTATATTTTTTACATTGTTATTCATCACTAAAGCAAGTTAGTGCCACGATGGCCCAGTGAAAGTCTGTAAAAATTTTATTTTACAGACAGAGGTGAAAGAAAAAATGTCTCCTGGGAATAATAATAAATATATGGACCTCCCCATATATTTAGAAGCAGAAAAATCTCACTTGGCAATTTCTTAAACTCTCCTATTTCCTTATAGCTGAGACATGGCCTAACCAAGCAAATATAGATATATAAAAATCCATCATATAACAAAAAATTCTGCTTTGCTTCAACCATTTATGCTGTTATGGTAGAAAAGGCATTCCAGAAATTCCAGTCACAGGTTCTAGTCACTGCCTTTCAGGGCAGATGGTTTCCAAACAATAGCCCAGACTAAGGATATTTACATCTGAAAAATCTTATGAGGTCCCTGCCAGAGAGATGAGTATTTGGGCTAGGTAGAAAGAATTTACATTTGAGTTGGTCCCATAGCTAGCCACCTTCCCCCCCCCCCCCCCCAAGCTAATCTAGTTCTGCCTTTAACTCTTGTTGCTTACAGACAGGCTATCTCAGGCCCACCTGAATAGCAAGGAAAGCTTTATGAGGAACTGGCCTTTTGTGTTACAGGCCTCATGCAGGAGCCTTTAAGGAAAACAACTTTTCTTAACCTCTCCAGGTGTGATTCAGGGATTCAGGATACAGTTTATACTTATTAACTCAGAAAGACTAAATTGAGACAGAGAGAGAGAGTGTGTGTGTCAGAGAGGCAGACAGAGAGACAGTAGATACTTTTGATTTACAGAGAGGCAATAGATTCTACCTAAGAGAGAGACACTCAGAGGAGAAATGAGTTAGTTAATTCAAGCTGCAGCCAGTTAGTTTTACCAGGCTAGAGGCTAGAGACTGCTACCAAAGCTAAACATTAGAGCTGATTGCCCAGGGCCCACGATGGCCCTGGGCTCAGGGCCTACGATGGCCCCAAGCATGGCACAGAGAAGAATGCAACCGGCAGACTAGGCAAAAGTACTCTTGAAAGACAGCATGAGCAAGACAGCTTCCCAAGTTCTACAATGCCGCCATTTTCGCCAGGAGGCTAGGCACAAGAACCATCCTTCTTCAGCTCCCGAGCTGGTGTGACATCAAGACCAAGATGAAGAAGCAGTTTAGCCACATGGGCCCTGGACTTTGGGTAAACACCCTGTATTGCCCGAGAAAGCCTAGCTAGCCTTTTACAAATGTATATGATGCTTAATTCGAGATGTTAACTTGACTGGACTATGAGAGGTACCTGAGAAATACACTCAGATTTTAAATCACCACTGTGGTCATGTCAGTTTGTCATGTTTCTGCCGGACCTGTGGTCGGTAACAGGACTGTAACTCAAGCAGGTCAGGAAGTAGGAGGTGATGCAGAGGCCATGGAACGATGTTTGTTATTGGCTTGCTTCCCCTGGATGTTTACCTTGTTCTCTTATAGAACCCAAGACCTATCAGCCCAGGGATGGCACCACCCACAATGCACCCTCACTGCTTGTTTGCCAACTGAGAAAATGTCCCACAGCTAGATCTGATGGAAGCATTTCTCCAACTGAAGCTCTTTTGTCTGTGATAAACTCCAGCCTGTGTCAAGTTGACACACAAAGCCAGCCAGTACAATTGACCCCTTGTCACCTTGACACACAAACACATCACTATTAAGCCTCCACCTTTTGTTTTCTCTCCAATATCTAAATAATTTTAAAAGTCTCACAGTCTTTACATATTAAAGTTAATCTCTTTAAAATATCTAATATTTTTTTAAATTTTAAAGTCTTTTAAAAATTTAAAGTCTCATAACTGTGGGCTCTACTAAAATATCTTCTTATTTCAAGAGGGAAAAATATCAGGACACAGTCACAATCAAAAGCAAAATCAAACTCTAACCCCCTAGCGTCTGGGATCTACTTATGATCTTTTAGGGTCTAGCTGCCTGTACTCTTCTGCTGCTGCTGCTCTTGGTGGTCATCTCATCATACTGGCATCTCCAAAACACTGCTGTCTTCTCCTGTAACTAGGCCTCACCAATAGCCTCTCATAGGCTCTCTTTATGGTGACAAGCCTCAACTCCTTTGCATGGCCCCTTCAGTCCTGGGCCATCAATTGCAATTGAGGCTGTACCTTCACCAATTGCCTTCCGCAGCCTCTCACAATGCCGAGCCTCACTTGCTCTTTATGACCCTTTCATGCCTTCAAAACCAGTACCACCTGGATGACTCTTACACATTACCAAGTCCAGCCACAGCACAAGGTACAACCTTGGCTATCTTTGGAACACAGCCTCTGTATTCTCAGAAAATACTTCCCAGAAGATTTCACCTCAATGATGCTGGTCCTTTCTTAATCAACACTAATTTCTTAGCTCTAGCTAACCAGCATCAATAGTCCCAGTAACTCAAAGATTCACTTTAATGGTTCTGGTATCTTGTTAATAACAGTTGAATTTTTAGCCCCAGCTAACTGAAACCACAGAATCTTCACTATCAAAACATGGTCCTGATAAGAGTCTTTAATCTTCCCTTGGATATTTCACAAGCCAGTCCTATACCATCTGCACTGTTCTTAACATTATCTTCCAGGCTCCTACACAACATCCCACAGAGCTCTTAACGAATACAAATGGATCTTCCAGCCCAAAGTTCCGAAGTCCTTCCACAGTCCTCCCCAAAACATGGTCAGGTTGTCACAGGAATACCCCACTCCTGGTACCAATTTGTCTTAGTCAGGGTTTTTCTTTTTGTATAAACTTCATGACCAAAAAGTAAGTTGGTGAGGAAAGGGTTTATTTAGCTTATATTTTATATTTGTGGGTGGGTTTGTGAACATTACTGCAATAGGATTCCTGCCTGGCTACAGGAGGTGGCCTCTTTAGGTTCCATATCCCTACTGCTGTAAGTCTCAGGTAAGGTCATTCCCATTGATTCCTGGGGAGCCTCCCCTATCCAGGTCTCTGCCATGTCCTTAAGATGCCCCCCACACTTGCCACTCTTGCCAGCTTCAGATTTCTACTCATTCTTATTGATTCTTGGCTATCTCTCCTGTCTCTCCTAACAACTGATCCTGAAGCTCCCCACAATCCCATCTTCATCTCCTCTCCCATCCAGTTCCCTCCCTCCATCTATGGACTCCTATGACTATTTTATTCCCCCTTCTAAGTGAGATTCAAGCATCCTCACTTGGGCCTTCCTTCTTGTTTAGTTTATTTGGGTCTATGGAGTATAACATGGTACCTGTATTTTATGCCTAATATCCATTTATAAGTGAGTACATACTCAGGATTATATCTCAAGTTCTATCCATTTGCCTGCAAAATTCAAGGTTTGTTTTAAATAGCTGAATAGTATTCCATTGTGTAGATGTACCACATTACTTTATTCATTCTTCAGTTGAGGGATATCTAAGTTATTTCCAGTTTCTGACTATTATGAATAAAGCTGCTATGAACATAGTTGAGCAAGTGTCCTTGTGGAATGGTGAAGCATCTTTTGGTTTTATGCCCAGTAGTGGTATAAAATGGAAACCTAGGGTTTCTTTGAAAAGTCGTTTGTGTCGATGGTGTTTTGCTGGGGCAGACATGTGAAAGAGTGTTTTCCTGAAGCAGAGACAGATAAAAGGATGTTTTGTTAAAGCAGAGATGTAAAGGAATGTTTTGTTGAAGCAGCCATGGGTGAAAGGATGTGTGATGAAGAATTCTTCACTAATGACACACGTGTATTGGTTCGCCTTACACTGTGTAGCTGAGCTCCATTTGTCATGACTCCATAGAGCAGCAACAAAACAAAACAAAACGGCCGAGCATGGCGGTGCATGCCTGTAATCCCAGCACTTGGGAGGCAGAGGCAGGCGGATTTCTGAGGTCAAAAAACAGAAACAAAAACAAAAACAAAACAAAACAAAACAGAACAAAACAAAACAAAACAAAACAGAACAGAACAAAACAAAACAAAACAGAAACACCCTCTGGTGGTGGTGGTCTGGCTGCTTCTTGCTGCTTTCATGGACTCAGGCCAATTGGCAGAGTGATGTCAGCTGATACAAATGACTCATGTGGAGTCTTTATAAGACAGACTCATATGGTGAGGTAAGACCTGTGGAGGACACGTGAGGTTTGGAGCGAGGTAAAATAGGACTCAACAGACAGTGATGGGGGCTTGCATAGCTAGCTTGGGTCTTGAGTCTTCTCTGATCTTCACTTTATTGAGAGAGGCACAGCAGAGAACTTCTCCTGGTGTCCCTGTTGGTCCTGGTTGCTTCTGGTTTCTTTAGAAAGTTAGTTATGTCTTTATTTTGTTTCTTTTTGTTTTGTTTTGTTTTGTTTTGTTTTGTTTTTCAAGACAGGGTTTCTCTGTGTAGCCCTGGCTGTCCTGGATTTCACTCTGTAGACCAGGCTGGCCTCAAACTCAGAAATCCACCTGCCTCTGCCTCCCAAGTGCTGGGATTAAAGGGAAAGTTAGTTATGTCAAATGATGTTTTCTTGGGGCACACAGGTGAAAGGATATCTTGATTTAGCAAACATGTGAAAGGACGCTGATGAAGGAGTATAGATCTGACCCCTCTGACAGTGGAGACAAGCACCGAGCATTTGTTTGGTTTGCTCCACCTAACTATTCCTCACTGAGGATATTCATGCATTGGTTCGCCTTAAACCACTTGTACACTGAGAGAGATTTGCCCAGGAGCTCTTTGTGAGGATCCTGTGGCAGCCTGCCACCTCTGCAGCCTCACCTCAGGCCAGCTGGGAGCTTTGTGATTTCTTCAAGATTGAACTATAGCTGCTGGTTCATGCCTGGTGTCTGCCTGCCTACAGGACTGCCTACAGCTGCTGAGTCATATTTGGCGTTTGCTACAGCACTGACCTGCTGCCAAAGAAGATCAAACACACTCCCAAAGAGCTATTGCTGGGCAGATCCTCTTCCCCCATATCCTAATAATGTTTCTCTTCCACTGCCTCTGTTGAGTGGTAGGCTAGAGGAGAGGTGGTATCCTTATTAAGAGTACATTGCAGCCGGGCGGTGGTGGCACACGCCTGTGATCCCAGCACTCTGGGAGGCAGAGGCAGGCAGATTTCTGAGTTTAAGGCCATCCTGATCTACAGAGTGAGTTCCAGCACAGCCAGGGCTATACAGAGAAACCCTGTCTCAAAAAAACCAAATCCAAAAAACCAAAAAATAAATAAATAAATAAATAAATAAATAAATAAATAAATAAATAAATAAAGAGTACATTGCAAAATGCCTATACTGGGTTTTTTGTTTTTCCATATGACATTAAGAAATGTTCTTTCAAAGTTTGTACAGACTCGTATTGGAATTTTGATGGGAATGGCATTGAAACTATAAATTGCTTTTGTAAGATGGCCATTTTCACTATGTTAATCATACCAATCCATGAGCATGGGAGAGCTTTCTATCTTATGATATCTTCTTCAATTCCTTTCTTCAGGGCCTTGAAGTTCTTGTATAGGCCTTTCATTTGTTTGGTTAGAGTTTTGTCAAGCCATTTTATTATTCTTGGCTATTGTAAAGGATATTATTTCCCTAATTTCTTTCTTTGCTCATTTATCATTTGTATAAAGGGGGGCACTGATTTTTTTTTAGTTAATTCTGTATCCATCCACTTTGCTGAAGGTGTTTATCAGCTGTAGTTCTCTGGTAAAATTTTTGGGGTTGCTTGTGTACATTATCCACAAATAACAATGTTTCAAATTCTTCCTTCTAATTTGTATCTCCTTGATCTCCTTTAGTTGTTTCATTGCTCTAGCTAGAACTTCAAGTACTATATTAAATAAATAGGGAGAGAGTAGACAGTAAGTTTCTCTCTATTTCATTTTCTGTTGGCTGTTGGCTTGGTATATATTACTTTTATTATGTTTAGCTATGTGCCTTGAATTCCTAATATCTCTAAGACTTTTATCAGAAAGGGGTGTTGAATTTTGTCAAATGCTTTTTCAGCATCTGATGAGATGATCATGTAGTTTCCTTTTTTTAGTTTGTTTATATGGTGGATTTCATTGATGGATTTTCATATATGAGCCATCTCTGTACCTCTGGGATGAAGCCTATTTAATCATAGTGGATAATGTGTTTGATGTGATCGTGGATTAGCTTTGCAAAATTTTTATTGAGTAGTTTGGCATCAGTGTTCATAACTGAAATTGGTCTTAAGTTATTTTGTTGCGCCTTTGTGTAGTTTAGGTATCAGGGTGACTGTAGCATCATCGAATGAGTTTAGCAGTATTCCTTCTGTTTCTATTTTGTGGAATAGTCTGAGGAGTATTGGTATTAGTTCTTCTTTGAAGGTCCAGTAGAGTCCTTCACTAAAACCATCTGGCTCTGGGCTCTTTCTGGTTGGGAGACTTTTAATGCCTGCTTCTATTTCCTTAGGGATTATAGGGCTGTTTAAATTGTTTCCCTGATCTTGATTTAACTTTGGTAGAACTCAGGTAGGACTAGCTCTGACATGGCAGCAGCCAAATAGCCAGGGGGCTGAAGCTTTCCTCTGACCACCTTAGACACCAGGCATGCACATGGTGTCAGATGTACAGGCAGACAGAGCACTAGTACATATAAAAATAAAACATTGCCTAAAATTTTAATGTAATTTTCATGTAAAAATAATATAATACAAAAACTTTTAAAAATGAAAGTTATACTTTTAAAATTCTTCTGAATCATTCAACCCATTCATTATTTGTGTGAGCATACATAAGTGTGTATGTATGTATGTAAAAGAGTGTTGTGTGTGTGAGTGTGAGTGTGGGAAAGTGTGTGTTTATGAGTCTGTGTATGAGTGTGAGTATGATTGTGTGAATGTGTTGCTGCGTGAGTAGGGGCAACTTGTGTGAGTGTGTGTTTATGAGGAGTAGGGTGAGTGAGTAAGTGTGAGTGTGTGCACGTGAATAGGCTGCCCACCACTTACTGTCTAGGTTCTAGGAGCCAAACTCCAGGCCCCATGGTTGCACAGCAAGCATCCAAATCCACTCATTTTATTCCTTTCCCTGTCTGTCCACAGCCTACAGAGCAACAATGGTGACTTTCCAGAAATGAAACCCAGCAATAATAACTTTAAGATGTGTTTTAGTAAAAATGGAACTGTGTTACCCACACAGTTCTAAAAGTTGATAATTTCAGTTTTCACTTTCTTTACATCTTTCTGCATCTTCAAATTCCTTTTTTAGATACTGTATCGCCACATTCAGTGATTGAATTAATTTTATTAGCTAGCCTATGACCATTTATGTTTTGTTAATTTGTTACCATAACAGTCAATGTTACAATGGACATCCTCCAAAAATGTATTTACTTGCATGAAAATATTTATAAATTAATTCACTGAAATCAATGAGTGTATGCAATTAAAGCCTAGTCAAGTGCAGCTGCATTACATCCATGAAAGTTAGTCAAGGACAGCAAGATGGCCCACTGGGCAAAAGGGCTTGCTCTGTAAATGTGGTAGCCAGGGTCCGTCCTCAGATTTCACACAAAGGTGGGAAGAGAAGAAAAAGGAAGTCTACAAACGCGTTCTCAGACAACCACACATGCCAAGTGACATAACAATGAAACTTTAAAATATTTTTGTTCCTTTTCCTTTATGGAGATACGGTCTCACTTTGTATCCCTGGCTGGTCTTGAAATTACACAGATCTGTCTGTCTCTGCTTTTCAAGTTCTAGAACTTAAAGGCATACAGCACCACCCCCAGCTAATAGTTTTCTTAAAATTTTAACTGACTGACTCCAAATTCTACTATTCTAAACAATATATGAGATGGCAGGCTTCATATCCAGTTTCATGTCATAGAGTTATTTAATGAATGTTCCCACGCTACTCATTGAAGAAAATACACCAGTGCTATTTTAATTCTGTAATAATGGTTGAAATGAGCATACAGTTTGAGACAGGGTCTCACTATATAAAACAGACTAGCCTTGAACTCACAGAGATCTGCCTGCTTCTTCCCCAATCCACCCCTGTATTAAAGGCATTCACTGTTCACGATCATGTCTAGTGAAATTAAGCATTTTTTAGATATTTATTGATTCCTTATTCTTATTTTTGCAACAAACTTTACATGTTGTCTGATGATTTTCTTTTTCTGAGGATTTATTTTAAATATTTTTATTTATGTGTGATGTGTGTTATCATCAAGTCTGGCTGCCTTTGGAAGCCAGATGGGGACATCTGACCCCTTGGAGCTGGATCTACTGGCCCTTTGTTCTGAGACACTCCCTGTGGATGCCTGGATCTGAACCCACGTCCTCTGGAAGCACACTAACCACTGGGCCATTTTTCCAGCACCCTGTGCCCGTTTTCTAATGATTACCTATTGATTGAGATGTATGGTTTCAGTTTTCCTTTTATTTGCATTTTGCAATTGTGTGTGTGTGTGTGTGTGTGTGTGTGTGTGTGTGTGTGTGTGAATGGCAATGTACATTATATGAATTAACGTAACTGAAAAAGAGAGAGAATGTTTACACGTTGGAGTGTAGACCAGGCAAGAGACACAGCAAGAAGGGGGTTTACAGGCTCTGTGCTCCAGAGGAGCAATTAGCCAGGAACAGTCCAGAAGCAGCCAGCACCTAAGTCTGAGGCGTACATCCACACGATGCCAGAGAAGTATGACAACGTCACGTTAAAAATACACCATTCAGTAGAAGAGTGTTACCCTCTTTTTAAAATAAATTATGGGACACCCACCATTAGAGGACAATTAATGTGCATCTTGTCCATGCCAGGTCTTCCAGCCAGCTAAATTCTCATCAGCCACTATAATTTATTAACAGTGAGGGGGAAAAGACATGAATCAGCTTAATGTGATATAAGTAGGGCGTTTCCATGACAACAAGACGCAGTCTGTTTTCTACTATTTATGTACGGTTTATTTTCTCCAGAGCCTCAGAGCTTTTGCTTAAAACAAATGGACTATAAAACATCTTGTTCTGAACAGCCCACCCCATCCTTCTTCGGGTGTGTGTGTGTGTGTGTGTGTGTGTAACCACATTTTTTTTCCGGCAGAGAAAGAAACCAAAGCACTTGATTTTTTTTTTTAATTGTGTTTATAGCAAAGGGCCTACTACCAAGCCTGGATTCTTCTATGGTTTTGCTGAATTCATTTTCTTTGTTGTTCTGTTGTATTGTTTTTCCACCCCTGAGACAGGCGATTCCTCACTGAAACCTCTGGGAAAACACCCAAAACACATGCTAGAAGCAAACTGAAGCTAACAGTGCTTCTCAAAGGAAACAATCTGTTCCGGATCCAGACTTTATGACTGGCTAGAACCAGCCTCCCCTTCCCTCCCCCCCCCCACCCCTCATAGCCCATTTCCCCCCTACCCCCCACCCCCGCTCACACACATACAAGGCAGTCTCTAGCTCTGCTCAGCCCACAGACAAGTCTAGGAACGAAACCAGGTTCTGATTGGTGACACTTTTTGCTTGCCAAGGGCATTTCTGATACTGTAGAGCCTGGAACCTAGGACCTTGCACATGCTGGGCAGGCACTCTAACCACTAGGCTACACCCCAGCCTCCACTAGGCTTACTTAAGCAATCTTACCTTGTGTGTGTAACCTTATCTCTTGTCTGAAATGCGCTGTGCTGTGCAAAGCAGACACAGCATGTGAAGGACTCCCATAACTTTGGTGGTTTTCCGCTTTCCTTTAAGGGTAAACAATTCAAATTCTTAGAACAAAGATGGATTTCGTCATTTCCAGGCCATAGAAGGCATCGTTTCAGGGGAGCAAAAGGAGGCATTGCAGAGCCCTTGTAACCACCTCTCGCTCCATCTCTCAGACAATTGCCACCATGGTTCCAAAGCTTTAAAAGGTCAGTGGGAGGGGCCGGGGGTTGGTCTCTTGGTGGGGTCCCTGCATAGCATGCACTAGGTCCTTTCTGCATGGAGCACTCAGCAAGTGGAGGCTGAGGATGAAACATTCGAGGTCTCCACAGCTATTCGATGAGGAGAAAGCCAGGCTGGACGACTGAGACTGACTCAAAAACAAACAGCAAAAGGCGGGAGGGAGCACGGAACACGGGAACTCAACTCGGCACTCGGTGTCTTTGTTTCTCACTAGGCAGGAAGGAACACGGCTTAGACTCGGAGTTATTTGATCTGAATCTTTGAATGTTGGGAGGTAGAAGAGAGGATGGGATTTGGGTTCACATAGTTTGAACTGGCCTCAAACTCTTGAACTCAGTGTCGGAATTACTGGGATTGCAGGCCTGTGCTACCTTCCAGCTCTCATTTAAATCTAAGTCATTGCAATCAGATCTTCATGGTCTACAGTTAGCCTTTTAGCATGGTTCATGGGGCTGGCGCCAACTTTTCCAGAGACAACAAGCAGTGCCATTCTTGAGCATGGCCCCGGCCGTGGAATCTCCCGAGACCCTCCTGCCCTGCCCAGGGGCTCTGATGACGAGCAGAGGCCCGTGTCTTATGACCCCTTAAAATCATTCAGGGCAGGCTGGCAAGATGGCTCAGTGGTTAATATTGCTCTTCCAAAGGTCCTAAGTCCAAATCCCAGCAACCACTTGGTGGCTCGCAACCATCTATAAAGAGATCTGACACCCTCGTCTGGTGTGTCTGAAGACAGCTACAGTGTACTTACATATAATAAATATATCTGTCCAAAAAAAGAGCCTTAAAAAAATCATTCAGGATGCCATGTACTCTGAACTTGAGCAGTTTTAAACCAGTTGTATTCTAGAATCCATAAGACCTGGTATCAGCGTCTGATATATCCACCAGTAATAATCACTGGGATTTATCAGGAAGAGATAAAGTTGATCTGATTCAGAATCACAAACTACAACTCTTGCAGATGAACTGAAGCAGGGGGTGATCTTTATTTACTTGGCACAACTTGTCTGCAATAAGGCCTTATGCCGGAAGAATTTTCAGCTTCCTACATGCCCCTTCCAAATCCTCTAGCAGATTCAGGCTGAGAGACACAGTTCCAGGGTCTATCAGCCGCTGGTCTTGATTGTTCTGGCAATCCTCAGGAGTGAAAGCGTGCAATACGTTGGGTGACAGTCATGGTTCCTTTATTTTTAGCTATAACCACACACACACACACACACACACATTTTCATAATTAAAAATAAACATTTTAATTTTAAAAAGAGAAACTTTAAGGCAATGCCCCCTTCGTGGTAGCTTCCCCATGTCCCACCCAGGGTGGTGCACCTCCAGTAGACCAGATAGTACTTTGAAATTCTCCTTTCTGACATATATGGGTAATCTCTGCAATCTTTACTATGAATCTCTCTCCCTCCTCCCTCCTCCCTCCTCCCTGCCTCCCTCCTCTCTCTTCCCTCCTCCTTGCATCCCTCCTCCCTCTTATCTTGCCCTTCACCCCTCTTTCTCTTTTCTTCCTAACCCATTGTGTACAGAGCCATATTGGAGTGTCATGCCATATGGTAGAAACTTGACGTTGGCCAAGGACAATTCCTGGCTTTGGGCAGGAATCTGACATTAGAGCATGATAGGGAAATATGTTACAGCAGGAATTTTTATCCTAGGGTGGAGTGCTAAGAGTGTATTTGACATTGGTCAAAGTGAACTTCGCCCAGCCTTCGTTGAGCACGGATTCCCATGGTTAAGTTCATTGTTCCTCCAGGTCTACGAACTCCTGAATTAAGCAGGTGACCCACCCAGCTGTCTGAGCAGTGGAGCCAAGGATAGCCAGACTTTCCTGGAACTCAGCCCGGAGTCTGGGGGGAGGGGCTTGCCCAAACTGTTAAAAGGCCTGACCTCAATTAAAGTTGGGGCCTCGATCAGTAAAATATTGTCCTGGCCCTTCTTTCTTTTCGCCCCTTCCCCATCTATCTCTCAGCTTCTGTTCCAGCAACCCAGTTCGTAGTAGCTACAGAATATACAACAGAATACAACACCATTGCTTCCTCTCTCCACTTCTTTCAAGCCATCTTCTTCTTGAGCAGATCTTTTAACAAAAAATAGCCATAGGTGTCTTTAACCCCAAAGCCATAGTGGCTATCTTCCAGTTTTATTGTAGCCCTGTGTCTTAGCTAGGGTTTTACTGCTGTGAACAGACACCATGACCAAGGCAACTCGTATAGGCAGCATTTAATTGGGGCTGGCTTACAGGTTCAGAGGTTCAGTCCATTATCATCAAGGTGGGCACATGGCAGCTTCCAGGCAGGCATGGTGCAGGCGGAGCTGAGAGTTCTACTTCTTCCTCTGAAGGCTGCAAATAGAAGACTGACTTCCAGGCAGCTAGGATGACAGTCTTATAACCCACACCCAGGGTGACACACTTATTCCAACAGGGCCATACCTTCTAACAGGCCCCTCCCTGGGCCGAGCAGATACAAACCATCACACCCTGGGAACCAAGGAAAGGGGTGCAAGCAACGAGCTGCGTGAAAGTCACCTACACACAGAGTGTCTTAATGCTAAGAACTTTGTCTTCTGCTGGGTAACCTGCCTAGAACCTTCTAGGTGCCTGGCCTTGAATCCTGTCTTAGTTTGGATTCTATTGCTGTGAATAGACATGTTCAAAGCAGCTCTTACAAAGGACAACATTTAATTGGGGCTGGCTTATAGTCTCAGAGATTCAGTCCATTGTTATCATGGTGGGCAGCATGGCAGTGTCCAGGCAGACATGGAGCTGGAGGAGCTGAGAGTTCTACGTCATGCCCACCTACACAGTACCATACCTCCTCCAACAAGGCCACACCTCCTAATAGTGCCACTCCCCATGGCTAAGCATTTAGACCACCACATTCTACTCCCTGTCCCCCATCAGCGTGTCCAAACACGTGAGTCTATTGGGGTGTGTGTGACATATTTAGCCATAGCATAATGCAAAATACATTTAGTCCAACTTCAAAAGTCTCCATATAGTCTTGACAATGTTAAAAGTCCAAATTTCAAAGTCTTTTCTGAGATTCATCCAATCTCTTAACTGTAACCCCCTATAAAATCAAAAAGCAGATCACATAACTCTAACATATCATGGCACAGGATATGCATTACCATTCCAAAAATACTAGACCAAAGGAAGACCAAAATCAGCTGGGCAAACTCCAAACTGCATCTCCATGGCTGATGTTCAACTCCTTTCAGCTTTGATGACTACAAAACAATTCTTTCTCTCTTTCCACTCACAGCTCTGGTATCTTAAACACTGAGTTTCCAAGGCAACGTCAGTGTTACAGCTTCTTGTGTCAATGTCTGGAAGTCACGCATGGTCTTCTGGGCTCCTCTAAAGGACTGGTATCACTTCTCCAGCTCTGCCCTCTGTGGCACTCTAGGTTCTGGTCGACTCCACTGCTGCTGCTGTTCTTGGTGATCGTCCCATGGTACCGTCATCTACAATACATTAGAGTCTTCTGCTACAACTAGGCTTCATCAATAGCTTCTCACAGGCTCTCTTCATGCTGCCAACCTCACCTTCTTTGCATGGCCACTTCAGTCCTGGGCTCTCACTTGCAACTGAGGCTGCACCTTCACCAGTGGCCTTTTCTTGCCTCTCACAGTGCCAAGCCTCAGCTGCTCCATGACACCTTCTAGAGCCATGTGACTGAAGCTGTTGAGTTCTGCTGCTTGCTAGGGCTGAAACATGCCCCACTGTCCTATGACATCATCACCAGCTTTCTGTTTTCCAACTCCCTCAGCAGGAACTTGCTCTATACCAGACTGGCCATGAACTCAGAGATCTACTTGCTTCTGTGCCCTGGGATTAAAGGTATGTGCTACAGTGCCTGGACCTAAAGTTTTGTGGCCACTATACCTCAAAATTCAGATCAAAAGCCTGTATCATCCCATGTCAAGATCCAGATCAAAAGCCTGTGTCTTCCAGGCTCAAGATCTGGACCACAGGTGTTCCCCCCATTTCTGAATTGTAGTTCATTCCAGATTAAAAGTCCAAATGAAAACAATAACTAGGTAAAACAAAGGCTAACATGGTGATCTCTTGTTCAACTGCAAACACCTAAACAGTGAGCCTAGCCTGGTAGAATCTTACCCTGAGGTCACCACTCCCAGAATTCCATTTCATATCCTTTACCCAGGATTTAGCTTCATTCTACTTCCTGGTGGCCCTTGCTCTTGAACCAGACATTTTCTATTTTTCCTTTCTAAGCTTGCTACTCTTGATCTAAATGCTCTTCAAAAGCGTGAACCACAGGGCAGACAGAGTATATGCTAGGTTTTATTGAGACCTCCTTCCTCAGTGCAACCAATCTGAATCTCTTTACTTTAGCCTCAGGCAGACTCTTAAGACAAGGCAAAAGGCATTCGCATTCTTCACCAAAACATAAGAATGATCTCCAGGCAACACATTAAAATTTCTCTCCTCTGAAACCTCTTGAGCCAGGCCGGCAAAGTCTAGACCACCCTCAGCACCACTGTCTTCCATGCTTCTACTAGACTGGCCCATTAAGCCCCACTTAAAGCATTCCACTGCTTTCCAAAGCCCCAAAATCCGCATTCCTCCAAACAAAAGCATAGTCCGGCCCATCACAGCAATACCTCAGTTCCTGGTACCAGTCTGTATCTTAGGGTTTCCATTGCTGTGAAAAGAAATCATTACCAAGACAACTCTTATAAAGGACAGCATTTAACTGGGGCTGCCTTGCAGCTTCCAACATTCAGTCCATTATCATCATGGTGAGAAGCATGGTGCTGAAGGAGTGCGAAGTTCTAGGTATTGATTTAAAGGCAGTCAGAAGGAGACTCACTTCTGTACGCAGCCAGGAGGAGACTGGATTCCACACTGGGTGGAGCCTGAGCATATGATGCCTCAAAACCCACCCACACAGTGACACACTTCCTCCAAGGCCACACCTTCTCCAATAATGCCACACCTCCTAATAGTGCCACTCCCTATGGCTAAACATTCAAACCACCACAAACACAAATCCTCCTTCCTCAATCTGAGCCTCAGGAATGCTAACCCAGCACCCGGCTTGATCTAACTTGCAGATTTTTGCATTCTTCAGTTCGTGAGACACTCCCATATCAAAATCTATCTCCTTGTTTTCTTAAGCTAACTCTGACTGGGTTTTGTTAAACAGCAGAGCCCCAGTAAAAAAACGGTCCTTACCTGAGCCCTCCCAGGGAGGGAGCATGGGCTACCGCTGGACTGCCTGTTGACTGCCTCCACCCCTGTACTTGCAGGGCGCCACCCTCCCGGGTTCTTGCCATTTCAGGCCCCTCACCATAGGCTCCATGCTGGATCTTCAGCCTCTGCTGCTGTAACTCGCAGCTTCCTAATCTTCAGGTCACAGCCCTATCACGTAATGATAGCAAGAATTGGAAAAACATAGCAAGAGAAAACAGTTTCTGAATACACAACAATCAAAGATAAATTGAAAATCAATTGCACAGTGACAAAACATTAATTCTGAGTCAACTGCGCTGTGAACTCCAGGTGTTTCTGTGGTGCCCACTTGCGTTGTGTTGGGTGTGGCTTCACTATAGCCATGTTCTGAGCAACAGCGTCTCCACTTTACACAGTAAGACAAACGAACAGTAGGACAGAGCCTGCCCTAAAACAGCTTGCCCAGAGTCAAGAGCATTGTATGTTAAGTGTATGTTAGTGGTGGCACACGCCTTTAATCCCAGCACTTGGGAGGCAGAGGCAGGCGGAATTCTGAGTTTGAGGCCAGCCTGGTCTACAGGGTGAGTTCCAGGACAGCCAGGGCTATACTGAGAAACCCTGTCTCGAAAAACCAAAAAACAAACAAACAAACAAACAAAACAACAACAACAACAAAAAGAGTAGGTGTTCTGGGATGCTGGCCCACCTCTTTAATCCCAGCACTCAGGAGGCAGAGGTAGGTGGATTTCTGTGAATTTGGGGCCAGCCAGCTGGTCTACAAGGCTAGCCCAAGACATCCCAGGCTACATATAGAAACCCTGACTCAAAAGACCAAAAGGGAAAAAAAAAAAAGAAGTGTAGTGTTTTAACCACATAGACATTGCTCTTACAAAAACATAATGGCTTAATTAAAGAGTAAAGAGAATTAATATTCCCCTACAGTCATTGCTCAACTGTAAAAAAATCAAACTAGTTAATCTTTCTGTCTTTAGATTTTGTAGTATTAGAATGTTTGATTTTAAAACTTACTACATGAGTTGCTGACTTGAGGTTTTGGGATTTGTTTGTTTGTTTGTTTGTTTTCTTTTTGTTGCTTTTTATGTCTAATGAATTTTGGCTTGGAATTAAAATATAATTCCTAGAAATTTCTGAAGTGGCCTAAAACATATTTCTGCCTTTTTGTGCTAAGATTTCCTATAAAGTAGGCTTTCTCAGCATACATAGTTCAAAAAATCAAAATAAGGGCCAACTCTGAAAAACCCTGAAGTTGATGTGTGTCCTGAAGTATCAAACCTTCAGCCAAGAGTTAACCTTTCATGTAAAACTAAGGATGTGTGGCACTGCAGAGAAGGGTTAGCTGTCAGGAGCACCTGCTGCTCTGTGGAGGTTGGAGGTTGTTCCCAGATCCAGCAGCCAGTGACTTCCAACTGCTTTTAACTGCAGGGGATCCAACGCCCCCTTCTGGACTCCCACGGCACCTGCACTCACATGCATGTATCTCCCCCAACATACACACAATATAAAGAGTAAAATAGATGTTTTAAAACATTTAGCTGGGCAGTGGTGGCGCATGCCTTTAATCCCAGCACTTGGGAGGCAGAGGCAGGATTTCCTAGTTTGAGGCCAGCCTGGTGTACAGAGTGAGTTCCAGGACAGCCAGGGCTATACAGAGAAACCCTGTCTCAAACAAACAAACAAACAAAACAACAAATAAAAAAGGAAAGATATATGTTCATCTTGTTACTGTGCATATTTGTTTTACCTTTATTACATAGTAAAATATGTATACCAAAGAACAATTTTAAAATAAATTTCTTTGTGATTTATCATCAGCTAATGCTTGATTTGTGTAACTGTGTCATATAACTAATATCTGCACTAGAGAAAAGGGGTAGCTGGGCAGGAAGGTTTCAGAAGACTTGGTCTGAGTATTAGCATGCTGTTTTGGGGGGGCTTTAATTTTGTCCTTTTTTTATTCAGCCCCTCCCCCATGTCTAGCACAGTGCTTACACCTGTGTCAATGTAACCCACCACCCTCAAACCCCAGGACTACAGGGCTTCTTGCCAGCTGCTTGTGTGTCCTACAAGTGCCTCAGAATCATCAAATCCATCCACATCTGGCTCCTCAAAACCTCCTCCATTGGTGTTCTTGGTCTCAGGGAAATGATGGTACTCAACTGTTCAACAAAAACCTGCCTGTGGTCCCCAGCTGTCTGCAGTCACTGCCATGCCCGGTGAGCAGGGCTCCATCTAGTCCATCCAGCTTCTCCGGCGCTCTGGAACTCTCGTCTTTGCTGCATCTAGCCGGCTTCGGGGCGCTCTCTCTCCTGTGCTGAAGTCCCAGTCGTTTGGGTCCTGTGTTAGCTTTATTCTACTGCCAGCTTCCTCACCACTCGGAGGCTAGAGGGAGTTCTCAAGAATGATTAGATCCACTAGTCCTGCTGACCCTGTCCCCCCACCTTCCTTGAACTGAAGCCTGGACGCTTCAGTATTGTTCTAAATCCTCCGTTGGCTACCCTTTCCTCTCTAGCCTCAGTGCCTCAGCTCAATGGAAAGTGCTACGAGTTCCTCTAAACCACAGGCCTTTCCCATTTTACCTCCGGATGCTGCCCTACTCTCACCACTCTCCTTTTCAATTTTGTGGGGAAAGAAGATATTTTTATGTGTACGTGCCTGAGCGCATGCGTGTAGGAGCTCTGGAGATCAGAAGAGGGTGTGGGATCCCCTGGCTTTGAGCCACATTGTGAGGATCCTGGAAACAACCTGGGTCTTCCATATGGGCTGTACTGGTGCTAAACCACAGAGTGTTTCTCCAGCCCCTCTTTTTTATTCTTAAGACTATTAATATCTTATTATCACTGTTATGTGTCATCATCATCTTCTTTGTCATTATCCCCGGGACACTCGTGTGCTACAGGGCACATGTGGAGATCAAAGGTCCATCTTGCTTGGGGAATTCCTCATTCTCACCAAGGTCTCACCTGAAGAGTGGAAACCTCTTGTCATTCCCACCCTAATTTGCCAAGCACTCTACTCTGCTGCATTAATTGGCCATTTACTTATCTGCCTCTCACTAATCACTAGGTTAACAAAGGAGGTGTCCATACTCTCGATCCTGAACAGAGACGTGCACATGGTGGGATTACTATCTGCTGGATGGATAAATGAATGGAGAGGCAGTCATGTCCTTCTGTATGGATGGAGACAGTTTAGAAACAGGGCAGGGGAAGTGACCAGAATGGAGAATAAACAGAGGCCTGGGGAGACAGCTCAGTGGGTAAAAATGCTTGCTGTACGGGCATGAAGAGATGAGTTCTCACCTCCAGAACCTGTGTTAAAAAGTCCTATGTGTCCTGCAGTCAGAACTGAAAGAGGTGGAGACAGGAGGGTTGCTAGGACTTGCTGCCACCAGCCTAGCTCCAGGCCCAGTGTAGGGACTGAAGAAGGTGACAGAGCAGGACACTTGACCTCCTTCCCTGACCTCTGGGTCCATCTGCCCTCATGCACACACTTGTGCATACACCACACACACGTACACACAGCCAGACAAAACAGTCAGGGAGCAAATACTAGGGAGATCACATGGCATTTTTATTTATTCTTTTTTTGTTTTGTTTTGTTTTGTTTTTCAAGACAGAGTTTCTCTTATATTTGAGCTAATACTAAGCTCAAAGAGGAACGTGTGCCATTCCTTTTATCTTGGACATCCTGATAAGCCCCTAGAAACAGTGGTCCCAGGACTTTGTTTATTGCCTTGTGTGTTCCTTGACTATTTGTGTTTAGTGCCTTGTTTGTTCCTTGACCTAGAACAGACCTTATTATTTGCATGTACTTAAAATGGTGCAAAAGCAGGCTGGGAAAAAACAAACCTGCTTCATTCAGCCTCAGCACTGGCTGGAGTCACGTTAGTGTTGTGTAATTGTCTTCTTCTTCTCAGTCCTTGCTCCCTGCCTTGAGACCCTGTTGACTGACTGGGCTGGCTTGGCCATGACAATATGCCTATGATTTAATGGATATTAGTTTAGATAATGGGCAGTGTGTGTGTGTGTGTGTGTGTGGTGTGTGTGCAAAAGACAACTTTATAGAGTCAGTTCACTCCCTTTGCCTTTATGTGGGTCCCAGAGCTCAAACTCTGGTTACCACACTTGTGAGGCACCCTAAGGGGTTTCCCAGTCCCACACCCTCCTTACAGCTTCCTCCCCTCCTGCCTGGAGCCAAGTTCTATTCTCCACTCACAGGAACATTCTTGAGCAAAAAATTCTCAGAATGTACTGACTGATAGTTGTCCGACCCTCTGGAAAGCCCCAGGTAGAATTCAAATGCATGTCATGCTTGCTGGCCAACAGATTTAAAGGTCAATACGCTTAGCTAATAAGTTTGAACTGTAACCTTGCTGATATAACCACCTGTGCCCCTAAAAAGTATAAAAACTGCTTGTAATTGCCATTCGTAGTCACCTTCTAGTCACCCCTCCCCCCTGAGGGACTAATTGAAGGTCAACCCCGACACGCCGGAAAATAAACCTCTTGCTTTTGCATCGGATCTGAGTCTTGGTGCCTCACTCAGGCTGACTGAGGGTTGGGGTCTTACACTTGCAAAATAAGCAGTTTTATCCACCAAGCCATGTCTGTCTGCTCCCACACCCTAATACTGTTACATGTAATTATACCAGCATCCAATCAGAAAAAAGGTCACTAGGGCCTATAACAAAGGGTTTGTTTATTTATTTGTTTGATGTTTTTGTGACAGGGTCTCTGGTATCCCAGACCAGCTTCAGTCTTGCTGAAGACAACCTTTACCTCCTGGTCTTCCTGCCTTTGCCTCCCAGATGCTGGGATTGCAGATTTGAAATCCTGCATGGGGAAGTTTTGGAAACTAGTGAAGATGCCTCCTATTTACATGTCTGATTTGAACAGGAGGTCCCATAAACCAGTATGGTGAGCGCTCAGGAGGGAAATGTGGTCCAAAGTGGGATAAATGAGCACAAAAGAATTCCATAGGGGTCTCTTCCTGCATACATGACCCGAGGAACCAACTTAGCACTGGGTTTCTCTGCGTCTGGAGCTCAGGCCTGCAGAGTGAAGCCTTCTTACTCCAGACCCCAAAGGGAACTCCCAGGAGGAGTTCCAGAGCCCACAGCAGCACCCATAAGTTGTCATGGCTGCACAGTGCCAGTCATGGCTCTATTCTGCTGATTCATTTCCCCTTCCAGACAGTGAGTGAAAATTTCTCACTACCAAGTCTCATCTAGCTTTAGGAGTATGCGGGAACCTTCTGTGTCAGCTCCCTGAGTGACAAGGGAGAAGGATTGCCTACATTGATAAAAACTGAGCAGGGTACAGTGGCACATCCTGAAATCCCAACACTTAGAAGGCAAGAAGATGGCTATGAGTTCGAGACCATCCTCGGCTATGTGGTGAGTTCCAGGCAGCCATGGTACAAAGCAAGATCTTATCTAAAAGAAGGAAGAGAGAGTCGAAAGCAGTGGTAAATATTCAAGTGAACCTTCCACAGTGAGAGTTGCCCAGAATGCTGAGAGGGTGAGCTTAAAATCTCTTGATTTTGTTACATCTTTCCAAGAAGGACTTCTTGTTCTTAAGAAGGCTATGGCTGGGAAGATTGCTGTGGGGGTAAAACACTCACCACCCAAGTGTTAGGGCCTGACTCTGATTCCCAGCACACGCATGTAAGCCATGTGCTGCAGAGAGTCTGTAATCCCAGAAGCAGGAACATCCTGAAGCTTAAAGGCCAGCTAGTCTGCCTACACAGAGAAGAAACAGGGGTCCTGCATTAAAAAGGTAGGAGACAAGACTGACATGGGGCTGTTCTCTGACCCCTGCATGTGTACTGTGTACATGGGTACCCCACACGCATACACACATACACACCATGCGCGCACACACACACATACACCATGCACATACACATACCCACACACCACACACACACATACATACACACTATGCACACACACACACACACACATACCATGCACACACACATACCCACACACCATGCACACACACATACCCACACACCATACACACACACACACATACCCACACACCATATACACACACACACACATATACCCACACACCATACATACACACACATACCCACACACCACACACACACACACACCATGCACACACAAAGATAAAAATAATGAAAAGGACACCTTTGGATATTTAATATTCTATTTCCTTATGGAAAGAGCAAATTGAGTTTCATTATTTTGGGGGATTTTTTTTTCAATTTTGGGGGCTTATTTTGTTTGGTTGTTTGTGGGGTTTTTTTGTTTTTTGTTTTGTTTGTAATAAAGATTTATTTATTTATTTTATGTATATGAGTACACTTGTAGCTGTACAGATGGTTGTGAGCCTTCATATGGTTTCTGGGAATTGAGTTTAGGACCTCTGCTCACTCCGGCCCAAAGATTTATTTATTATTATTGTAAATAAGTACACTGTAGCTGCCTTCTGACACACCAGGAAAGGCTGTCAGATCTCATTGTGGAGGTTGTGAGCCACCATGTGGTTGCTGGGATTTGAACTCAGGACCCTCAGAAGAGCAGTCAGTGCTCCTAACCACAGAGCCGTCTCTCCAGCCCTGTGGTTATTTCTTGTATTGGTATTTTCATCCCTTTTTCTCTCTGGCTCTCAATTTCACAAACACTTCATTCCATTGTGTTCTTGCTGTTATTATTTTTTGAAACAAGGTTGTGCTGCTATGGAGCCTGGGATAACCTTGAATTGTAATGTAAAATGGCCTCAGACATGAGGTAATCCTCCTGCTTCCACATCTTCAGTCCTAAAGTTATAAGATGATGCTATCACTCCAGACTTCAGGCCTTTCAAGAAAACTAAGCCAGCCCAAGTCCTCATGCACCACAGGGCCCACCCGCCTCCTCAGCTCACACAATCATAAAGGCTTCCTTAGGCCGTCTGCTCATGCTGCACCATAGAGCACCACAGGCTGGGTAGTTTATAATCAACAGGAATTTCTCCCAGGAATCTGGCAGCACAAGGTGTCTGGCTCCTGGGTGTTGGTGTGCTGAGGGCACCATCTCTCATGGTAGCCCTGTGGGCTTGGGGTGCTATCCTCAGTCCTACATGATCAGGATGCCAACATGGAATTTGCAGAGGGTAGACAGAGGGAACATGAACCTTCTATATATAGTACTTAACGATCTACAATGGATGCGTCCCAGATTCTGGATAGTTCCAATCCAACAGCTGCCAAAATATCCTGTGGGCATAGGACCTCCTACACTGCATCTGTGAGTCTGATCCTGGCTTCTGGGTTTTCAATGTTTGAACAAAGCCCAGAGAGGCTTCTGGTCTCTGCCCAGAGTCCTAGCATGTCTGCCTGGTTGATTTAATTCTGTGGGCACATGGAATATGAAAGTGAGTGTGTTAATGTTTCCGCATGTCCGGGTCAGCTGTGCTAAGTGCTTGACCAGTGTCCAGAACTTTTCTTATAAGACTAAGGACCCATACTCACCCTGGAGAATACCCTAGGCCTTTCTCCTTACAGCCCGTTCATACACCATTTTATTTTCTATTTCTGTGATACTCAGATGTTTCACCAGAGAGAATTTAGCATTATTGGTCATTCCCTTTTTGGCATGTTTCACTTAACATAATTCCCACAACGATCATCTATGTGAGTAATATTATCAGAATTTTCTTCCATTTATAATCTGAATAATATTCCACTTATACAAATATAACATTCCATTTATACCTTCATAATCCTAGCCAGATGCTTGCTTCTCCACTTTCTGTTGTTGTAATACTTACATGGCCATGGGCACACAACTATCTCCTCAGGACCTCATGTTGAACTTCAGATCTTTTGGATATATAGAACTGCTGGACTATGTGGCAATTCTGTTTTTAAGTTTTGAAGAATCCTTGATACAGCTTCCATAGAAACCGTATCTTTTTTTTACAGTCCCTCTGATGCTGGTTCTGTGGTCATTTGCTCCAGACCCATCTTCAGCGAACCACCAGTGAGCTCAGCACTTGGATTCAAGCCTCTCAAATGATTTGCTTCCTGTATATTCGTCATCTTAGTTACTGCTGTTGCTATGACAAAATACCCTTACCAAAAAAATAAAAAACAAACCAACAAAACAAAACAAAAGCCAAAGAACCCAACAACAACAAAAGGAAAAATAACGACTTAAGGGGAGAAAGGTTTGTCCTGACACAGTTCTAGCAGACAGGCCCACGGAACAAGGAAGCCATGGCAACAGGACCTGGAGACAGCTGGTCGCATGGAGGACTGAGGAGAATGTGACAAGCCAGTGTTCAGCTAGCTTACTGTCCTTCTTTTTAGGCAGTGAGGAACCCAGGAAAAGGCGCTACCTTAGGTGAGTCATTCCACCTCAGTTAACCTAAGCTAAGTAGCCTTCACAGGCTCACCCCTAGGCTAATCAAACCCACACAATCCTTCCCAGCTATGCCCGGAGGCTTGCCTCCTGGGTAATTCCTGATATTGCTGATCTAAGGTAACCATCACATTCACCATTTGTGTCTCAGAAAAGTGCCCCAAGAAGAGGTATTGTTGTGCTACTGTATCTCCCAAGTCTCCTGGAACGATACTGAACACAAGTAGCAATCCAATTAGAACAGGGTCTCAGCCTTCCGACTGCTGCAGCCCTTTATACAGCTCTTCATGTTCCAATGACCCCAACCATAACATTATTTTTGTTGCTATTTCATAACTGTAACATTGCTACATTACATGAATCATAATGTAAATATCTGGGTTTTCTGTTAGTCTCAGGTGACCCCTGTGAAAGGGTAGCTCAATACCCATCCCCCTCATCCCCCACATACAAATCAGGGTCACGACCCACATGTTGAGAGACGCTGAATTAGAAAGGTCTGTTCCTGCTCCATCTATATGACTCTGGCCGCGGTAGATTCATCATGATCCTTCAGACACAGCCTGGCCTTTACATAGGAATAGTTTCAACAAAATGCTTCCTTTACCTTACTCTGAGTCCTACTTGCTTTGAAGGGAGGGACAAACTCTGTGCTGGAGACAGGCTGAAGGGAAGTTAGTTGGATCTTCCTCAGTTCCACGCTGGGTCAACCTGCTTTGCTAGAGCCCTAGGCTGGGAGTGGGGAGGCCAGACAGAGTCTCTGGCTCTAAATTTTACTTCTATAATGTTAAGATGGTCCTTATTTTATGAATGGCTGTTGCCACTAGTGAAGCTGTTTGGAGGAGCCACCGAGAGAGAAAGGAAGAGAAATATACAGTGTTCATCAAAGTGTTCACATTGCTGGGGCCCAGCACCCTACCGCAAACAAAGCAGGAAGAAGCCCATATTCACCCATTCTATACACATCACCACACACTGTAGAATACACCAAGTCAAACCAAAGGCTCTGCGCGCACACAGAGGAAAACATGGCGGAGGCACGTCCCACCCAGATTAGCATCAGAGACGTGGATGCTCAGTGGGTCCCCGTGTACTCGGCTCCCACGTGCCACGCCTTCCAGCCTCAGCAGCAGCCACAGGCGTTTTCTTTTCTCTAACTCATATTTCCAAAACTCAAATGGAAAGCATCCTCATCGTGCCCGGAATTCAGCCACCGATTTCTGGCTGAGCAGGGACAGTGCCCAGATTGCTCCCGAGAGGACCCTGGCACGTTCAGAAGGAAGAATCTTTGACAGCTGGATGCTGGCCAAACCAAAAGAGCCGAGAAGCTTTCTTCCCACCGTGGACATTTGGACCATTTTATCATTTGCGTCACAATAAATATGCGTGATTTTAGTAAGCAAAGGAGCTATATTAGGATGTAGAGAGACACTCAGCGCTTGCAAGTGGCTGCTTTTGCAATGGACCTGAGTTGCATTCCCAGCACTCACCTTAGGAGGCGGCAGCAAGCCCTGGGGGATCCGGAGCTACTGGCCTCCACCTGCACCTTCACCCATGCACAGACCCACAAGTAGATACAGATGATGCATACATATAACTTTAAATAAAACCAAACCTTTTATTGAAAAAAAATACTTATGATTGGGAGACGGAACCTTGTAACAGAACGCCTGCCTGCTATGTGAAAGGTTTCTTGTCCATCATTATGATTGGTTGGATGGATAGATGGATGGATGGATGCATGCATGCATGCATGCATGCATGAGTAAACAGATTTAAGACACAAACATTTGGAGTTCTATTTCTGTGTGTGTGTGTATGGTTTTCAAGACATGGTTTCTTGTGTATCCCTGGCTGTCCTGGAACTTACTCTGTAGACCAGGTTGGTCTCATCTGGCTCAGAGTGCTGGGATTAAAGGCAGGCGTGTGCCTCCACCACCCAGCTTGGCAAACTTGATCAAAAATGTGTGCTTGGAAGAAAAAGCCCTGAGACCGGAAGTACAACTGGTTTTTATTCTAACTCAGGCAGTGGTTCTGTCTTTTCTGCATTGGCTGGGGTTCGACCTCACAGTCTTATCTAACTGGCTAGTCTGAAGAGAATTAGTGTGCAAGAAATGAAGGCAGAAAGCAAACCCTCCTGCCCCAAGGAGGGCCACTGCTTCAGGCTATCGAATCCCTAAAAGAGCAGAGGGCCTTTGTGTAAACAAAGGTTTTACTGGGAAGAGAGAATTAAGGCATTTGCATAAAAAGTCTTAGAGAGTGGTGATAAAAAAAAAACCAAAAACATAAACAAACAAACAAAACCCCTTAATTCCTTGTCCTCAGCTCAAGTTTTATAGTTCTTGATAGAAAAGATTCACATTTACTGTTTCTTACAGAGATATTTTATCACAGCAATAGAAAAGTAGCTAATACAGAGATGCATGTTATTTCTTTCATTGTACAGCTGCATAACAGAGTATGGAAAAGTTGAACCTGCCCAGAACACCAATAAGATAAATTGCTTTCTCCATGGGTTCTGGTGCTTTCTTTGTACAATATTCATCCCCCAGATACTTAAAGAACACAGCGTATTCTTCACACACACGGTGTGATCTCATGGTAGGTCATGTTAATCCCACTGGTGGAGAATACTACCACTAGGGCATCCTGACATATTTCCTGCCACATACCTTCAGCCTACGTGATCAAGCACATATGGTGCAGTTGAGTCAAACAAACTTGTCAGAGTTTGTCAGTCGCCCATAAGCATCAGCCTCCAGCATCCCAGGAAGTGTCCGTCCTTAGGCAAAGGCTTCCAGGTTAGAGGCATTTTAGTTTCGTGGGTCTCTTAGGCACAGTGATTAAAACTTAGGCCAGAACTTTGGCTCTCAGAGTCCCTGGTCTGTCTGCTTTTCCCACACTGAGTCACAGGCCCCACCCTGCTCTGAGGTCACCCTGGCCGACACCTATGTGAGCCATCTTCAAAATACTTGGCCCGATTCCATCGCTCCAGTTTTCCATCCTTCTGGTAGGAATTTCCAGGAATTGTGTTACGGGTCTAGATTTTGAAGTAGCTTTCAGAGGGTGTTGTTTATATTGTCTCCTAACATCCCAACAACTCTGTCAGAAGAAATTTTGCAGCAAAAAACAAAGATTCTTGGACTTGGACGCTTCAATCAAAGTCTGGTGGTGAAAAACAAACAAAAACAACTAGAAAGCAAGCTAGTTTTTCAATAGGTGGCGGGGCAGTGAGGTGGTAGTGTCCCAGGTCAGTGCGTACTGGCTATAAGATTGAAGAGATATCAAGTGTCACGTGGGAAAATGATTTCTAGTGTAATCACACACACACACACACACACACACACTTTGCAAACTAAACGTCTTTCGGTTTTGTTGGGTTCGGGTTTTGTTTTGTTTTGTTTGTTATTTTTGGAACACTGGGTATTGGAAGGATCTGGGGAGGCACAGTTAACCTGCCAGGACCAGGGGACACAAAGGAGAACTGTGGCGCCTGGCCTCAGGCTGCAGAGACGTAGGTGCTGCCCTGCTCAGGTTCTGACACAGCTGACACAGCACAAAGACTGGCTGGGAATACTGGAGCAATCTGATTGGAATCAACCGCCCTGCTGCGGGAAACCTGCTGGGATTGCCTATAGCAAGGAGAACACTGCCCTTCCTCCTGCAGCCTGGAGTCTCCCTCTAGTGCCCTGATTGGCAGCGTTTTTCAGGGCTCTGCAGCCGCCGCATGCATGGCTAGGGCAGAGTGCATAGCTTAGTAATTAGCTCATCAAGCACTGGTGCAGTCGCACACTAACATGGTCTGTCTTGCTCGCTGGGATACCTCAGTGCTTAGAAAGTTGCCTGGTAGAAAACACCGACGATAAGCATTGGCTCATGGAGGTGAGAAAGGGTGAGCTACGCTAGCTCTTTTCCAGTCTGCATGTAAAAGCAAGAAGAGTCCAAAATAGCCTCCGCTGTCCTGCCAAAATTTAAGCTCATTCCTGGCTCTATTTATATGCGCCCAGTTGCCTCTTGGCGGGGCTGTAGAAGGTAGCATATACAGCCTAGGGCTTCGGAGACATGCAGGTCCAGTGTAAAACCCCAGCCCCTCTAAGAGTTGAGATCCTTGGGCAAATTGCTCAGTATCAAAGGCTTGTTTCCTTCATCTACAAAATGCAGGCGACGGGGCTTGTGGGGCTTAAATAAGGCAGCCCTATGGGGCATGTGCTCCTCACGGGCTCCCACCCCGCCAGAGGGATGGGCTCGGGAGCAGCCTGCCCGGGTTTCCAAGCGCTGACCATGGTCCAAGCTGGAAGGGCCATGGATTCGCCCATGGCTGCCTGGCAGGCCAAAGGTTGGAGCAGCTCCGCAAGCTAGGCGTGGCACCGCGCAGACAGACTAGAGCCGGAGCTCCGCAGCCCAGGACCGTCCTAAGAATTGCACTGGAGTTTCCTAACAGCCCTGTTTCAAATTTCCTAATAGTGGAGTTTCAAAGCCACCTCCCGCCCAGCACAAACGAGGGTGTGGTTTGTGCTCATGTTCACACCGAAACAAAGGAAAACAAGGAGAATACCCCCCCCCCACGCACTCCCTCCCTACACGCCCCCCTCCCCCCCCCCAGGCCTCGCCCAGCTCCGGACATTTTCCCAGGCACCCGGCCGAGCTATGGGCATGCCCTAACGGCTGCTGCACTTCTCAGAGTCAGGGTGCAGCCACCGCCAAGGTTGGGTCCCTAGGGGCTCCGAGGACAGGGTCCCCGGGTGAGCTGGCCGGATTGCCTTGCCCGGCTAAGTCCCGACCCGCAGTTGCAGCCGGATCCTGGCTCAAGGCTTGTGGCTGGGCTCAAAATCGTCCTCTCCCGGGCTGGAATCCTGGGAATGTCGCTGCGGGGAAGCATCTGGCTGGCCTCCGGGTGGCGGGAGAGGTCAAATCTTTTTTCGGGTGATTTTGCACAAAATTCTCCTTGCATCAAGGGCTGCAGCCCTGGGAAGTGGAAGCCCAAGGAATGAGAAGGGAGCTTCTCGCTGCTTCTCCGGGCCGCCTTTGTCACGTCTACTCCCGATGTGCTGCCGGCGAAGCAGACAAAAGCCCGTTCCAGTTCCGAAGACCCCTTCCCCCTTCTTTGTCTCTGTGGAAGTTCCTTCCTCGGTTGCAAACCATCAATGCCACCCAAACGGGTCTTTTCAGCTGGATTGTCGCCACCTCGTGGTAGGATCCGGTGGCCACATTGGTCCTTCGTCCCTAAGCCCTCTTTGCTGTCTTCTGTCCCAAGCAGCAACCAGCTATGGACTGAACTTTATCATGCTGTTCTCTGGACTTAGGATGTGAGCTGGGACACTTCTGTCCCCTCCTCTCGGTTACACCGCTTGCCTCCTTAAAGAGAAACGAAGGACCTGCTAGTTAGAGAGCAGGAGTCACCGGATTGTCAAGCCTGTGGGGGGGCTCGTGTGAGGCGTCAATCCCCCACCAATTTCCCATGAGACAAACTAATGATTAAGAAGACAGACGCACTCTGTCTTGTTCCTACTGGTTAGTGATGCTATTATACTTGATGAGTATTATTAAAGGATCCCTGTCATTAAAGACTCCCTGTTATTATTGTTATTATTATTATTATTATTATTATTTAGCATTTATAATGTATTCCTTATTTTCAAAGCACACTGACTATTATCTCCCTGGACTTTCCAAACACAACAGAGCGGCAGGCAAGTGACAACTTCATAAAATAGGGAAACTGAGGCACTGTAATTAGTGCAGAGTTATTGGATTAATGAGTCAACAGTAGTCATTTCTCCCTGGCTGATTATTGCCTTACTCTGAACTGTGGATTCCAGTAAATGGTAATCCTGATTTGGGAAACTCGTTTCTCACACTCACTTTTACGACCGACTTGTAATCACATTAGAAACCCAGTCAGGGAAGTTTTCAAACTTATGAGTCATTAGATCAAACTCATTACTGGGCACCAGGACCATGTTAATTGTATTTTATTTTACAAGTCAAATCGCTGTCATTATTGTTACTTAGTATTTATAATGTATTCTGCTAAAATGTATATAAGGAATTCCAGTTTTCAAAAGGAGGTTGTAACATCAGTAAAATGGATATATTTTGATGTAGAGAACAAATAGCTTTCAAGGTAATTTCTCCAGTTGTTTGCTACCACAGGCATTAAGAAAAATTAGCTATATTTTATATGTCCTTAGATATTTGGTTGTTTCAAGACAGAGTTACAGGCCCCTTGCTGTCCTGAAATTCACTCTGTAGACCAGGCTAGCCTTGAACTCAGAAATCCACCTGCCCCTGTCTTCTGAGTGCTAGGATCAAAGATATGGGCCACTACCACCTAACTTCTATTATATTATTTTAATGCTAAAGCCTATCAGCTTCTCAGAGACAAGAAAGTTCCCAAGTTTTGTTTCTATTTTTAAAAACATGTCTAATCTTAACAGAGAGTCACTTGGTCCTAGTACTCCGTAGCATGACTGAGTACTCCCTTTCATAACTGAGTTTTCACTCCCAAGGCAGTAACAACATATGGTCATTTCAAATGTTGTATCAATATACAAAGATTTCTACCAATGTTCTGTCTTCACAGAAAGCAGTCACACTGTGTGCTCTAAATCCTGCCTTTAGAAGAAAAAGAATCCTGCATTCTGGAAGTCTCCAGTGCACAGTTTTGGGCTGTGTCAGGTTTGGAGGGTCCGGAAGTCTGTCCATCCTGGTGTTTGGATGCTCTTGACCCAGCCACACAGGAATCTCTCATACAACCTTCCTGAGTTTTTCTTGTTACCCATTTCTCACCTGAAATAGTACATTCCTAAAGGCATAATTTCAAAGAAGTTGCTCATTGGTTTAGGGGACCTGAGCCAACCTTCCCAACCTTCCCTTCTGCCCATTCATTCATTCATTCATTCATAAGGAATGCACATGTTGTGTATCACTATGCTGCATATTAATAATATCTCCTTTCTGAAATAAGTTGGAGTAATTCTTTTGGGGGGGGGGGATTTTTGGATTTGGTGTTTTTCAAGACAGGGTTTCTCTGTGTAGCCCTGGCTGTCCTGGAACTCACTCTGTAGACCAGGCTAGCCTCAAACTCAGAAATCTGCCTGCCTCTGCCTTCCAAATGCTGGGATTACAGGCGTGCGCCACCACTGCCCAGCTTCATAGTTAATTCTTGTTATTCTTCCTCTGTAGTGAGGGAACGGAAGCTGCCAGAAGATGCCTGTCATGGTACAAGTCAGCAGGAGTCTGGGGACATGTGTAAGGCTGTGTCTCAGTCAGGGTTTCCATCCCTGCACACACATCATGACCAAGAAGCAAGTTGGGGAGGAAAGTTTAATCAGTTTACACTTGCACATTGCTGTTCATCACCAAAGGAAGTCAGGATTGGAACTCAAGCAGGTCAGGAAGCAGGAGCTGATGCAGAGGCCATGGAGGGATGTTTCTTACTGGCTTGCTTCCCCTGACTTGCTCAGCTTGCTTTCTTATAGAACCCAAGAATACCAGCCCAGAGATGGCACCACCCACAAGGGGCCCTCCCTGCTTGATCACTAATTGAGAAAATGTCCCACAGCTGGATCTCATGGAGGCAATTCCTTACCTGAAGCTCCTTTCTCTGTGATAACTTGAGCTTGTCAAGTTGACACAAAAGCAGCCAGTGCAGGCTGCAGCTCCCGGCTACTCAGAAAATCGAAGCCTCCGTCACCGTCCTGCACCTCATATTTGGAAACATAAGACTTGAGGGTGTAACAGGTAAATATGGACGGGGGGGGGGGGGGTGTTAGTGTTGCAGATTTGGTTGGACTACTAAATTTATTCTTAAATAAAGCATTGTATAGATATAATCCTACATTGAGAGAAATCTTTATAACTGATACAGAATTGAAGTTATAATTTCTTACATTGGTACAGAATTTGTATATTGATACAGGTTTAAGGTTTCATTGGTATAAATCTTTGTATACTAATACAAGATTTGAAATTAATATTGTTATTCTTAGATAGGCTTTGTGCCTATGCAACTCATTTAAGAATACAGGGCTTAGACCCAGTCTTTCTATATCTGCTATTACAAACTGTTTGGGATGATTAATGCAAGCCCACAGCAGATAGTAACCTCATGGTTATATTAGATTCTGATTTAACTAGTGTTTTCAAAATTATTCAAATAAAAATAGCTAAAAGTAGTCAAGGTTTAACAGTTCAGATATACTTTATATATAGGCTCAAAAACATCTGAAGTCCACAGAATATGGCATTTGTAATAATTTCATTATAATTAGAATTTTGACTAAGAAAAAGAATTTTGACATGTCTGCTTCTGACAGCACCCTCTTCACTGTTCAAAGAAGATACTGAGCCTCATGACCTCCGTATGGAGTCGTTCCAGTGGTGCCGAAGTAACCACTGGGCAAGATTTGCCCTCATCCATCTACAGACAAAAAGTACTGTCCAGGAGAGCACACACGATGCTGGGTCAGAGTAGGCATTTCAGTCAGATTCCCTAGAGATCTGGGGGCAGGTCCAAGTCTGAGAAACACTGAAGCAGAGGGTCCTCAGGACTGCTCAGCGGTCGGTCGAGCTAATCTGATTCTGGGAGGAACCCTTTTGTCTTTCCTGAGTCTAAGCTGCCTGTTTTGTAAGAGGAAAAGAGGGCGGCACCCCGCAGGGAGAGCGCTACTGGAGTGGTCAGAAATCCTGACAGGTGCAGAAGTGCGTGAGGGACCAGATCACTACTAGAAGTTCACTTATGCGACAAGGAAGCCATCATCCATGCAGCATCGGTGGAGGACCTGCCCTGAACCCGACCGACACTGTAGGAGAAACATTGAAACCCGCACTGTAGGAGATACATTGAAACCCGCACTGTAGGAGATACATTGAAACAACTGTTCAGGAGATCTGGGCTCTGATCCAAATCTTACTTTAAGTGGCTGGGCAATTCCCTCGGCCCTCAACGTCTGTCTCCCCATCTGAAAAAGAAGTGGGGCAGATTGAAGGCCCACCTGGAAACCTTGGTTTCATTGGGTAAAGTGGTTTTAAGTGATTACACGTGAAACTGAGCTCACTTCAGGACAGGGTGTGATTAAGACTGAGTTGAGCGGATTTGGCTGCAACCGAGGCATCCGGGGCATGGACTCTGTAAGCTGAGTACAAGGAGCCTGAGTTTGGAAGAAAAGAAACCCCGCCTCCTCGGGTACTCACTAAGCCCCCTGTGGAGAGGGGCGCAGGCTGGAGTTTCTCTCTTGGCCATTAGGTGTCGCATCGCTGCCGTGATGTGTAATGTAAGGTTGATAGGGATGCTTCTGGAGAAAACCTTGGGAATGCCTAGGGTACACGGTGTCTGCTGGTGTCCCGGCCGAGCCTTCTAAGTGTAGGGGAGCTCAGAAAGGGTTGTCTTGGATCTAAGCAGGAAGCAGTACACACACTCCCCCAGCTCAGACTCACTCAGATGACATAAAGGGCCAACAAGAACGCAAGCTGAAAGCACAGAAGGTGCGCGCACACACACATGCACACACGCACACGCGTGCACACATGCACACGCGTTAGGGCATCAGCTGCCGGGAACTTCCCTTCACACAGTCTAGCCCATGTTTCACCTCTACTCTTCTGCTCCTCACTTGCTCAAAGAATGATCAGCAAGGAATTCAGACCCAAACCAGAAGTCTCACCTTCATGTCTCTGATCCTACCCTAACTGGCTTTGCTCCAGTGGTGGGAGACAAACGCTTTAGAAAGGCTGTGGCTGTGGCCTGGTCACCCTGTCTAAGCATGGGCAGGCAGTGCGGCAGACTCACGAGTGCCCCAAACATTTCCACCCGTGCCATGAAAGAGGAAAGGAACATCATTAAGACTCTGCCATGGAGCCGGGCGGTGGTGACGCATGTCTGTAATCCCAGCACTCTGGGAGGCAGAGGCAGGCGGATTTCTGAGTTCGAGGCCAGCCTGGTCTACAGAGTGAGTTCCAGGATAGCCAGGGCTATACAGAGAAACCCTGTCTCGAAAAAAACAAATCCAACCCCCCCACCCCAAAAAAAGACTCTGCCATGTGTCCAGTCCTGGACCGCTCAGACCCAGGCGCCATCATCCGGTGCAACACTGCTCCTGAACAATAGTTCTCAACCTGTGGGTCGCGACCCTTGGTGGGGTCAAACAAACGTTTTACAGGAATTGAATGTCACATATCCTACATATCAGATATTTATGTTAGATTTGTAACAGTAGCAAAATTGGGGCTGATGAGTTGGCTCAGCAGTTAAGAGCACTGACTGCTCCTCTGAAGGTCCTGAGTTCAAATCCCAGCAACCACATGGTGGCTCACAACCATCAGTAATAAGGTCTGGCGTCCTCTTCTGGGGTGTCTGAAGACAGCTACAGTGCACTTACACTTACACATAGCAATAAATACATATTTAGGCATGATCGAGTGGGGCTGGAGTGAGCGGGGATGGTCCTGAGTTCAAGTCCCAGCAACTACAAGATGGCTCACAACCATCTGTACAGCTTCAGTGTACTCATATACTTAAAAGCAAAAAGTAGCAAAATTACAATTATGAAGTAATCACAAAATATTTTCATGGTTGGTGGTCACCACATGAGGAACTATGTTAAAGTGTCCCACTTTAGAAAGGCTGAGAATCGCTGCTCTTGAGATGCACACAAACGAACCAAAAGCTTTATGAATCTGCCTAACAAAACAGACCTTTACTGCAGGAGATTTGAAGGCTGCACACCTTGAGTGTGCTCAGTTCTGTTTCCTGACAACCATGAGACAATGTATTGTTTAAGTTCTCTGGGCCTCCACTTCCATATCTGTAGATCTGAGAGGTTAAGTTTATATTTATGAGGTCACTTGAGCAAGCCTTGTAACATATAGACAAGAACAAGTTAACATAAATTAGATCTCATTTGTAAGTTTCTCATAGTTTTAACTTTGCATTGAAGTATTGTTTACACCCTGAAAAGTACGGGTGTCTGCAGTGCCCTGAGTTTTCATACTAAACACAGTAGCAGGCAGGCGGGAGGGGCCATCACTGTCACTCACACCGTCTCGACTGCACGAGCACAAATTAACTTAAACTTTTACACATGCTATAAATGGGACCATGTGCTGTGTCCTTGGCTTCCGTCACTAAAGTCCAGTTCTGTATATGGTGTACAGCACTCCGCCATATCAGCTCATGAAAATTTAGATGCTGAAAGGTTGGTGGATTTCTGGGAACTTGCCTGTTGAGACACGATTAAAAATTGTGCCTCTCTTGTCAAATTGGTATCCATTCTTGGTTGCTGTTTATTTTCATTTATGCTGGACCGAAAACAATTTTTAACATCTTTTCCTGTCACTTTCTAGAAAATCTAGATTTGTATAGGTACTTGTGTTTGGGCGAGGCAATCACAGGCCCCTTCCTGGTAGACTGGGTATGCTGAATAGTTTTATGTCAAACTGACACAAGCTGAAATCATCGGAGAGGAGGGAGCCACAATTGAGGAAACTACTACCGTGAGATCAGGCTGCAGGCAAGCCTGTAGGACATTTTATTACTTAGTGATTGATGGGAAGGACTCGGCCCACAGAAGATGGGGTCACTCCTAGGCTGGTGGTCTTAGGTTCTATGAGAAAGCAGACTGAGCAAGCCATGGGAGCAAGCCAGTCAGCAGCACCCTCCATGGCCTCTGCATCAGCTCCTGCCTCCAGGTTCCTGCCCTGTTTGAGTTCCTGTCTTGACTTCCTTCAATGATGGACTGTGACATGAAAGTGTAAGCCAGATAGTCCCTTTCCTCTGCAATTTGGTTCTGGAGTTTGATCACAGCAATAGTAACCCTAACTAAGACACTGGGCATGAAAAGAAACTTGAAAAAGCTGGGGTTATCAGAATTTTACTAGGCCATGAATGGTCTTCTGTTGGCAACTGTGTACCTATTTTTCATTCCTGCCCAGAAACCAGGGACTTGTTCATGCAGGTTGTTTCTGCCTCCAAAATCAAGCTGGTCGGCCACAGAACTGAAATAGCCATGTCTTCCTTGTCTTGTTAGTTATGACAAAAATACTTGAGAAAAACAACTTTACTTTGTTTATTTTTACTCATGGTCTAGGAGATTTCAGTCCATTTCTCTGGGCCTGTGGTGAGGCAAAGTGTTATAGAGGAAAGGCTCAACTGAAGCAAAGCTCAGCACATGATAACTGACAGCAGAGGCAGAAGATGGTTCTGAGGAGAACAGCCTTGGGGTCAACAGGTAGATACAAACAAGCATTTCAATCTCCCTACACTTCAGAACGGAAATAGGCAGGAACAAGCTTCCCAGAGACGCAGGTTAACACACTGAGTTCACAAGTGGACAAAGACTCCAGGAGGAAGGGAGCTCAGCTCAAACAGCGCAGCAGTGGGGGAGGGTTACAAAAGGGAAAGAGAGTCACATAGTGGGAAAAACAGACAGAAACAGGAACAGAAAAACTCTCTGGACCTGGAGGAACTTAGAACTGCCCTTGAGAGGGCGCTGAGTTTCTCAACATGAAGGACAAGTGAGATGAAACATGAAGGGCTGGCTGAGACGGCTCAGTGGATGAAGACAAGACGCTGGCTGCCAGCTAACCTTCCACTGCGCTTCCCAGAAAACACTGAAAAACAACAAGTAGATAAAGGAAAACAGTACACGGTGTGGGAAGGATGTTCAATAGAGAGATTTTTACAAAAGAATCAAAGAGAAATCTTGGAATTGAAAAACATAGTAAGTAAAAAGCAAAACAAAACAAAAACAAACAAAAAGTTTCACCAGCAGATGAGAATTTAGGGACTTGAACAAAAAGTACAAGGATTGAAACATTCAGATAGTAGCAAAGAAAAAATAAATAAATATAAATAGAACATCAAGACAGAGATGAAGGACTGGAGAGATGGCTCAGCAGGGAGAGCACTCGCTGTTCTTGACCTGGGCTCGAGTCCCAGAACCCATGTGGCAGCTCACAACCATGTATAACTCCAGTTCCAGGTAATCCAATGCCCTCTTCTGACTTCTGTGGTACACATACGGGCAAAATACTCATACAAAAAAGAAAATAAGTAAATCTTTAAAAATAATTTTTAAAAGATACAGTTGAAATATTAAGCTTATATCCTTTTTATACTTATATCTTACATATTAACTTACTCGTGTATATGCAGGCACATGGTACTCATAAAGAGGTCAGAAGAAAACTTGTGGGAATCAGGTCCCTCCTTCCATCATGTGGGTCCTGGGGCTTGAACTCTGGTTGTCAGACTTTGTGGTGAGAACCTTCACCTATTCATGGAGGCATCTTTCTGGCTCCAAACTTACTTTTAAAAAAAATACAAGAATTGATCAAGGTACAAACTAAAGGCATAGGAAACCTGTTTAATGAAATAGTAGTAAGCGATAGCGAAATCTTGGGGAACATGTAGACATCCCAGGATGGGCTTCTAGAACCCTGAGCAGACAAGAGCAGACAAGAACGCCACCACACTACAGCACAGTGAAGACACCAAGAGTCTGGCAGTGAAGGGAAAAATGGCCACTCATTCACAAGATGAAAGTCTAAATGTCACGGGAATATAGAGTGATGTATTTCAAGGTCTGAAAGAAAACTTACCAATCTGTACTATTATACCCAGCAAAATTACCTTTCAGAATCAAAGGAGAAACAAAGTTATTCCAAGATAAACATAAACTAAAAGAATCCATGACCACTAAGCCAATGTTGCAGAAGATGCTACAGGTGGGGGGGGGGGAGGAAGACAGACAATCATGGGAGGACATAAATATTGTACAACAGCAGCTAAACAAACAATAATTAGAAAAGAATGTAACATTAGAGAACAGCAAGTGACAAGAACTAGTTCATACTTTTCAACTGTGATACTTAATGCACATGATTTAAAAGACAAACTGGTTAACTTCATTTTTAAAATTAAGGTTCCATTTGTTTGCTGCTCACAACCAACTCATCTCTTGGGCTGAAGAGATTACACAGCAGTTCAGAGCTTGTGCTGCTTTTGAGCTCACCTACAATAAGGCAGATGTCAAGCCACAGTCAGAAGAGGAAAAATAGGTCTGGTTGTATTGAAAAACAAAGCAGTCAACCAAGAATATATTATGGTTGCAAATGTATATGCATCTGATATTGATGCATGTAATTTAGAAAAATTAAAAGCCTCAAAACACTAGAGGACATGAAAGGTTGACTAGGCCTCATTACAATAATAGTAACACCATAACCCCATTCCCACAGAGACAAGTCATATAGACATAAAAACTCAAAGAAATTTGAGAGTTAAATTGTGGTGTAGATCAAGATCAAACGGACTGAATAGAACATTCCACCCAACAACTGCAGAGTAGACATTTTATCAGCAGCTTGTGGAACTTTCTATGAAGTAGATCATATTCTAGGTATAAAGAAAGTCTTAACACATACAAAAAAAAAGTCTAGATAATAATCCTTGCTTTTATCAGATTATGATGAACTAAAACTAGAAACTAATAGCCAGAAAAACTATACAAACACACAGGAACTGAGTAATACACATCTGAATGGGTTGTTGAAGAAACCAGCAGAGAAATGATCAGTTCCTAGAACCAGGGGCTGGAGATATCATATGGCGCAGTGCTTGCCCTGCAGAGACCTTGGGTTCAGTCCCCAGCACTACAGAACTTGGGCATGATAGTGCATGCCTGTAATCTCAGCACGCAGGAAATGGAGTGGAGATGATTGTATTCAAGCTCACCCTTGGCTACATAGAGAACAGCAGGTCAGCTGAGATACATGAGATGCTGTCTCAAAAACAAAACAAAAAAAAAATTGAATCAAATGAAAATGGAAACAGCATATCAGAATCTGTGAGGTAAAACAGGGACAGATTGAGCCGGGCATGGTGTCACATGCCTGTAATCCCAGCACTTGGGAGGCAGAGATAGATAGATTTCTGAGTTCGAGGCCAGCCTGGTCTACAGAGTGAGTTCCAGGACAGCCAGGGCTACACAGAGAAACCCTGTCTCGAAAACAAAACAAACAAGCAAACAAACAAACAAACAAACAAAAAACAGGGACAGATCTAGGGAAATTTAAAAGTGTGAATGCTAATATTAACAAGATTAAACAGCCCTTAGCCAAACTAACCAGATAAAGAGAAAACACAAATTAATAAACTTAGAGATTAAAAAGAAGATATTATAGATACTAGTAAATCCAATTTATTCAGAAGGATTATTTTGAAGACATATACTCCAATAAATTTAAAATCTACCAGGTGGTGGTGGCTCACGCCTGTAATCCCAGCACTCTGGGAGGCAGAGGCAGGTGGATTTCTGAGTTCGAGGCCAGCCTGGTCTACAGAGTGAGTTCCAGGACAGCCAGGGCTACACAGAGAAACCCTGTCTCGAAAAAACCAAATCCAAAAAAAGGAAAGAAAGAAAGAAAGAAAGAAAGAAAGGAAGGAAGGAAGGAAGGAAGGAAGGAAGGAAGGAAGGAAGAAAGAAAGAAAGAAAGAAAGAAAGAAAGAAAGAAAGAAAGAAAGAAAGAAAGAAAATATACAAGAAATGAATGCATTTCTGGACTATCTAAACTACTAAAATTGACCTAACAGGATATAGAAAACCTATATATAATCAAGAAGGACTGGTGAGACAGGTCAACTGTTAAAGACATTCATCATTCAGCTGATGACCTGACTTTGATTCTCAGGACCCACACTGTAGAAGGAGACAACTTCTACAAGTTGTCCTCTGACATCCACATGATATCCCATGCTATGGCACATGCATGTACACATGCGCACACGCGCAAAGAGGGAGGGAGGGAGGGGGAAAGAGAGAGGGAGAGAGAGGGAGGGAGAGGGGGAGGGGAAGAGGGGGGAGGGGAGAGGAAGAGGGAGAGGAGGGAGGGGGAGAGAAAGAGAGAGAGAGAGATTCTGTACACACCCCAAAATGGGTGCAAGACAGACCAGTCTAAGGTACGTATTGACTTCAATCTAAGCTCAAGAGAGAGAGAAAGAGAGAAAGGAAGGAAGGAAGGAAGGAAGGAAGGAAGGAAGGAAGGAAGGAAGGAAGCGAAACTAGATCTAGAAAGTCCCTACTTCAACATAGTAAAGGCCGTATACAATAGCATGAGAGACCCAGAGCCAACAGCATGCTGAGTGGGGGAAATGTAAAACATTTTTGTACAGAGCCATATTGGGGCAGTCATGCACATGGTTTGAGTTTGACTTTGGTCAAGGACAATCCCTGGCTTCGGGCAGGAATCCTTATGCCTTTAGGACATAATAGGGAAGTAGGTTAAGGCAGGAATTTTTATCCTTGGGTGGAGTGCTAAGAGTGTCCTTGACTATGGTCAAGGTTAACTTCTCCCAGATAGCCAGGATCCTGCTCCACCTAGGGTGGAGTGCTCAAAGTAAAGGTTAAGTTCTTTGTTTCTCCAGGTCTAGGAATTCCTGAATTAAGTAGGTGACCCACCCAGCTGCCAGAGCAGTCAAGACGAGGACCTCCAAGAGAAGCTAGACAACTTCCACCGGAACTCAGCCCGGAGTCTGGGGGGAAGGGTTTGCCCAAACTGTTAAAAGGTCTGGCGCCATTAAAGTTTCCGGCTTTGGTCAGTGAATATTGTCTTGGCCATTTTTCTTTTCGCCCCTTCCCTATCCATCCCTCAGCTTCTGTTCCAGAAACCCACTTCTTAATAGCTGCAGGCAGCTATGGAATCCAACACATTTTTGCTAAAATGGCCATTGCCTCGCTCTTACATAGGGTAGTGCTTGAAATGTCAGCTAAGGGAAAGTAGGGGCAGAACTCACAGAATACGAATAAGAAAGGAAAGTATTGTTCCTATTTGCTAAGCTCCACGAAAACACTGGCAGCAAACTCCACAAAGTAGCAGAGCACAACCTCAGTTCAGCAGAAATGATTTCATGCATTAGTGATAGTGAACACGCTGAGAAAGGACTCAGGCTCGGGGGGTAGAGCCTATCTACAACAGCTCCAGACAGAATAGAAAGCACAGGAACAAACCCAACCAAGACCGTGAAAGACCTCAGCGGTAAGGAAAGGCACCACAGAAGACAGGAGTGAGCACAAGATGAATGAGCAGAATTTAGACCTTTGATGGCCGTACCGGTTCCCTCTCCAGAGACCACGGGTCCTGGGAGAGTGGAGGCAACACATGACAGGAATCATAAAGTCTCGTTCAATAGCCAACTTAATTCAGAGCATCAGCCAATTTATACTCTGAAGTTCGGAGCAGTTACATGACTAAAGCACACATGCACAGGGAAGGCACACATGGCAAAAACATGCTTCTCCCACAAAGGCACATGAATAACTGTGTTCCCACGCCACACGACTGAAAAGATTTTCCGAATGAATGCAGTTCCCACCACAATACCAATAACATTCTTTTCAGAACTAAAAACAAAAACAAAGAAACCCTTGAAACTCAGTGGAAACAGTCTGCAGGTAGAACAGAGCAGTCTTGAAGGCACCACAATTCCTGGCTTCAAACGACCACAAGACAGAGTCAAAACAGCACTGCACTGCTCAGGCATAGACAGACGTGTAGACAAGAGAAGCAGGGTAGGTGACCCAGGAACAGGGTCACACAACTGCAGCCGCTAAGACCGCCAAAAAGAAGCACTGAAGAAGACAGCATCTTAACAGACGCATGCTAGGGAAGGTGACTGCTCACAAGATTGAACCCAGAACCCTCTGACCCACACAAAACACACCTCAAAATGGGTCAAAGACCTTCATGTAAGATCTAAAACCCAATCAACACTACAGGAAAATATAGGGAAGAGCTTCGAGATGCAGCCATCACAGTGGCTTGCTGAGGGAGACTCTTGAGAGTTTGGGAGGTAACAGCAAGAACTGACCGTTGAGATCACATAGAACTAAAAAGCTTCTGGACAAAATAAATAAAAAGTAAATCACAAAAATCAGTGTGAAGAGGTAGCCCAGAGAACAGGAGGGATCTGTGCCAAATGTTCATCCAACTGAAGATAAGTCTTCAGACTATAGAAAGGACTACAAAAAAATAATTGAACACCAAAATAACAATGCTCCAATCAACAAATGAACTGTCAAAAGCATTTCCAATGAAGCTCAAATGACCAACACTGCGTGAAAGAACGTCCAACCCCTTCAGCCATCAGGGAAATGCAAATGGCCCTGGACCTAGGGCAGAGCAAGCCACATTGGAAGCCAAGCAATGGGCTCTCGACCTAGCTCAGCAGGTAAGAGCACCTACTGCTGTTGCACACTACCTCAATTCAGTTCCTGGCACCCTGGTCAGGTGGCTCATAACCACCAGGAATTGCAGCTCCAGGGGACCAGCCAGCCTCGTCCTGGCCTCCGCAGGCATAAGCAATCACATTTGCATATCCACAGGTGACAGTGAAGGGATGTAAGAATCCTCATACATCTTCAGTGAGGGTGTAGGTTAGCACAGTCATTCTCCATTTTTCTGCATTCCATTTCTAGTGAGTTTAATTGATGTTTTTAATTTAAATGTCCTCAGGACAGTTACCCACTAATACTGCTTTAGACTGGATGACCACCATACCTCATACCCAGACCCTGTGGGGGAGCGTATATTTCTTCCATACCTACTCCTCTTCGGTCTGTCTTTTTGTGGTGACTACATTATTATGTTGTTTTGGTTTTCGGTCTGTTTTTAGTCAGGTCTCACAATACCTTCATGGCTGTCTTGGAACTCACTATGTGAAATAATGTGGTCTGGAACACTCATAGCTCCACTGGGCTCAGCCTCCAAGTACGGGTAACCCCAGTGTGGACCACCAGACACGTGAGTTTTCTTATCACAATGATTGTTCCTCCCTGTATCAGCTGGCTATCTCAACACGGGAGAAATTGATTCGACTGTTCTCTATACAACTGCAGGGTCTGGCCTACAAAGCCACTATCGTACTAATTGCCTGGTATTAATACCAAAGATGGGAGGAGAAAGACCACTGACCCAAATCAACATGGCCAAATTAATTAAAGCAAGCAATTAATCAAAGCAAACTTTTTAAAAATTCTTATACATGAGCTTTCAGGTCTCCTCTTCTCTTCTCTTCTCTTCTCTTCTCTTCTCTTCTCTTCTCTTCTCTTCTCTTCTCTTCTCTTCTCTTCTCTCTCTCTCTCTCTCTCTCTCTCTCTCTCTCTCTCCTGAATTTCTTAGCTTGGCCTCCGGCTCATTCTGTCTTTTCTTTTATCTACCTTGTTCTCTCTTCAACCTGCACAACTGTCTGGTAAAACCGTCTCCTCTCTCTGCACTGCCACTCAAGTAGCTACTCTTTCCTCTCCTCGTGAAAGTTGGGCTTATCTTATTCTGTCAAATCTTTCTCTGATTTGCCACTTTGCCACTCAATTTGGCATCACCTTTTTTTTTTTCGAGACAGGGTTTCTCTGTGTAGCCCTGGCTGTCCTGGAACTCACTCTGTAGACCAGGCTGGTCTCGAACTCAGAAATCCACCTGTCTCTGCCTCCCAAGTGCTGGGATTAAAGGCATGCGCGCCACCACTGTCAGGCGGCATCACTTTCAAAGATGGATGCTTTCACAAACTAACTTTACCTTCATGGTTTGAAGCTGTGTGCTAAGGGCCGAGCCACATCACAAGTAGAGGCAGGCTTTCCCAGTAAACAACATAACATCTCAGGGTTCGCAGTGTGGTCAGATACTAACACTCTCCACCTATTTCTCAAGGCAGAGTTACAAAGTCTTTCTCCCGGAACCGGAAGTTTACCTCCTTAGCGCATCTGGATGGTCAGCAAGCCCGGGCCGTCCAGTGGCTCCCCGCCCAGCCTGGGCTGGCAGGCACACACTGCTGTGCCGGCACACACTGCTGTGCGGGCACACACTGCTGTGCGGGCACACACTGCTGTGCGGGCTTTTTACATGAATGCTAGAGGTCTGCACTCAGGTCCACATACCTGTGTGATAATCGCTTTACCAACTGAGTCATCTCCCCAGCCCTGAAATTTTTCTTTTAATATATCTTGTATAAACAGTCTCACACTTTGTGTGTCTGACTTTTCTCCCCACTGTTGGGGAGTGAACCTAGACCTTTGAACGTGCTTGGCCAATATGTGTATAGCATAGATTTCATTTTGGCTTCATTTTTGATAAATATTTTCAAGTATGAAATTCAGAATTCACAATTTTATTTTCTTTATTTTGAAGATAATATTGCATTGTTTTCTTTATTGCACTGTTTATCGTGGGTAACCTACTGTTACTTGTGTTCCACTGTGTGTGATGTTTTAGCTTTGACATTTGGGTTCTATCTTCTCTGGTTGCCTTCAAATTTCTTTATTTTGGGCTTTCAACACTTCTACTAGGATGTGTTTAGTGTCTTTCCCACACTGTCTTTCTAGCCCAGATAGCTTTGAGCTTCTAGGACTTGTGACTTTCCCCAATTAAATTAGAAATTCTCAGCAGTTATGTCTTTAAATTTTTATTCTCTCCTATTTTTGGTGTGCAACTCTTTGTGCTGCGTTAATTGTTTTCTCTGACTCCCTGCATTGCAGTTCAGCTGAGTTAACTGCTCTTCACACTCAGGCCTGCGCGGTCTGCTGATAAGGCTGTTGAAGGAGTTATAACAGTGTGCTTTTTAAATTCTAACATTTCTATTGATTCTTTTATAGTTTTCATCTAGCTTCTGACATTTTCCACGTATTCATCCTTTCTATACAAAATCCCTTAATATAGAACTCATAGTTACCTCAAAGTCAACTGCCTGATAAAGTACGCGCATGGGGCTATCCTTTGCTTTCATTTCCGTTGAGTGTTCTGTCTTTTAACAATGAGTTGTCTTTTTCCTTGTGCCTCTCTCTCTCTCTGTGTGTGTGTGTGTGTATCTCTGTGTGTATCTCTCTCTGTGTATCTGTGTGTGTGTATATCTGTGTTTGTGTGTATCTGTGTGTGTGTATCTGTGTGTATCTGTGTGTGTGTGTGTGTATCTGTGTGTATGTGTGTGTGTGTGTGTGTGTGATGCTATGAGACACTCTGGTGAGACAATAGTAGAAACTTTTGTAAATGACAATTACTCCTAGAATGGACACACTTCTTGGGCGTGGTGACACGTGGTGACACATGGTGACACGTGCCTACAGTCCCGGCACTTGACGAGGCTGCAACAGGAGGGATCATGAGTTTCAGGCCAGCTCTGGATACACAGTGAGACTTTCATAAGTTTCAGGGCTAGGCTTTATCACAAGACACTATCTCAGAAAAGCGGGGAAATGGAAGGATGGAAGGGGACGGGAGGGAGGAGGAAAGGGCCAAGGAAGGAAGAAGGCCCACACTTTTCCTCTGAGGAGCTATTGTGCAGGAGCTCTGGTCAGTCTATTCAGAGTTGAGCTTGGCTTGGGTTGGGATTTGGTGTTGCTATAGTTACCTTAAGTGCATCGAAGAATTTAAATTCCTCTAGTGTCAGTCACTGGTACCTTGTCCTTGGTCCTCATGGAGGATTTTTCTCAGGACTTCCTGCCCAGCCTCTCTCCTGCCCTTGTCGCTTCCCCAGCGGTAGGCTGCGTGGCTTGTTACTCAGCTTTACTCTTGATTGACAGCCTTGGGTGACAGTAGTCAGACCCAGTTTCAGGCAGGCTCTGTGGCCTGCCCTGGGGGCGGGACTCCCCAGTGCTCCTGCTTTTCTGCTCCCCTAGACCCCAACTTCATTTAAACTGGGACTGTGAATCCCTGGGCGGGAGACAGCAGACTCCGTGTGGGTCCCGCAGGACACTGGCTGTGACCGGGTTTTCAGCCTTTCCCAGGGTCAGCAGAGTGTTCGCTGGTTTATTTTGTTTTGCTTTTCTCTTCCTTCAGGAATGAGTGCCTCATGTTGGGGATAAGAAGTTAACACCTAGACAAAAGAGAAAAAGCCAGCATTGGCAAGTCCTGTGCTCTTGGTTGTCTAGCTAGGAGAACAACATGTTTACAGCTAGGAGACACTTTATTACACAGTATTAGAAGCCAGGTGTGGTGGTGCACACCTCCCAGCACTTGGGAGCATGAGACTGGAGAATGGAGAATCTGAGATCAGCCTGGAATACACAGTGTAAAATAATAGCAGTAAATAATAAACAAAGGTGAGATAATGTGGGTGTTACTCCCATTGTCTCTGAACTGTGCGTGTCACAGAGCACCCAGGAATGGGTGCTATTTCTCTCTTTCTCCTATTGGTGACTGGCACTGAAAATTACCAATAAACACACGAAATGGGAAATTCTAAAACTTAATAATCTTAAGAGATTGTATCTGATTCAAAGAGCTGAGGACTACCACTCAGGTCGATGAAGACCTCTGGAAGGTTCTACACCTGGCACAAATGCAGCCTCCCTCCCTCCCACCACCACCATGCTAAAGAACCAAATTGTAAACTGTGAAATATGGAATTCACCGTATTTTCATTGTTATACAAGAGATAACCTGAGGAGTTTTTAATAATGTCAAACTGGTGGTTTTTAATTTAATGTGAAAACCAGCAGGGGGAGGCACACAGACGAAGCTCACACACTTTGGGCTGTGCGTACACACACCCACATCTAGACTTCATACACATGTATGTACATTTCTACAAGGTTATGCCAACACATTCCTAAAGCCTAAGCCTGTGTTGACTGTAGAGCTGCCAACTGGCATTTATTGAAGTAAACACATCTTTGCTGACCAGCTTAGACAAAGCTTCATTGAAGATACCTCAGATCCTCTGTTGAGGAGCCTTCCCCTTCCTGAGGTCCCCCCTTCCTGGCCCAAACCAGTCAGAAAGCCACTGCTGGCGGCAAAGTTGCCTGGAGGTCTGAGGCACTCTGTGTGGGAATCCTCAGTTAATACATGGAACTGAAGAGAGAAAGGAAAAGATTCTCATTGCTGAGCTGAATTCCAGAAGCCTGCTCCTTCCAGAACTAACAATGAGGAGGCAGGCACACAGGAGAGCCAGCCAGCACCGTGATCTGCTCCTCCCACGTTCCCTGGCTAGGATCATTCCTGTGTGTTCTCCTCCCAACAACTGAAACTCCACTGTGTACCGCCGAAGACCTGTGGGCAGGTTACATCCCCTTCCTCTAGTGTTACGGTCTTTGAGCCTACTAAGGCTCTACCAAAATAGGCAATAGAGCTTTGGAAAATTTCAGGCCTCCGTCCCAAGGAGACAGGCTGTTCCTCACAGAGTAGGGGCTTGTCCTTGATCAGGGTTGACCAGAATCAGGATGGGCAGAGCTTCTAGAGACAGCAGGGCCAACTCCCTCACGGCCTCTCCATGACACGTGACTCTCATTCCAATTTCATAGTTTTCCTTCGTGCTTTTTTCACAGTCTCAGTCACACTCTGCCGTGGGAGGAGACAGAAGGGCTTACATTCTGAGGTCTGGCTCGCCTCCAAACATGCTGCCCGATTCTCCCTAGATTACCCTAGAGGCAATAGTTAGTCTCTGCTGGTTTTTCCAAGAAATCGGCTCATGTCAAATGCTGGTGAGTTTAAAAGAACTGACTTTAGCTTTGGTAGGTACAGGAGGGTCTTGTGTTCATTACCCCCCTCCTCTCCCGGCCCCACCCCTTTAAAAGTTCTTCTTCCCTCACAGTGATGATTCTCTTTCTCCTTTGATCACCACCACATGCTCACAGCTTACACGCTCACAGCTTACACGCTCACAGCTCACACGCTCACAGCTTACACGCTCACAGCTTACATGCTCACACACTCACATACTCATGTACATAATAGGCTCCACACAAGAGAGAAACATATAGCATTTGTATTTCTCAATCTGATTTCAAATTCCTGCAATGTCCCGATATCATTTTTTTTCTCAAATGAATAGGATTCCACTGTGCACGTGTACCTCATTTTTTGTTTCCATTTTCTGTTGATGGGCAATTTGTGTGTTTCTGCTTTCTGGCTTTTGTGGGCCAGAACTATCCATGGCAAATACACAGCAGGAATATACACGGATCTGCAAGTATCTCTATGATGTGCTGACCTAGCATTGACTCTAATCACGTACAGTAATATAGACACAGTTACAATATACTTTCTACCAATCTGTGGGGGTGGAAAGTCTTCCCACCTTCTGATGGCTTCTCCCGATCCTCTTTTCCCTATCTTAAACTTTTAACTTTAGAAATCTTTCTCTTCCTTAGTTAAGCTTATTCCTAGTTTGTACTTTCTTGTTTGTTGGTTGGGTTGGGGGTTGTTTTTGGTTGGTTGGTTGGTTTGGTTTGTTGCTGTTGTTTTTTGAGACAGGGTCTCAGTTTGTAGCTTTGGCTGTTTTAGAACTTGCTCTATAGAGCAGGCTGGCCTCGAACTCAGGAACTCACAGAGATCCATCTGCCTCTGTCTCCCAAGTGCTGGGATTAAATTCATGCCTCACACTTCCTCGCTGTCTTTTTTCTTTTACGCTGTTATTAATGGGTCATTTCACCTCTTTGCAAATACCTACTAAGTTCTCTGTGTTGAATTTGTTTCCTGCTCTTTTTTTGCTGTTTTTTGTTGTTGTTGGTGGTGGTGGTGGTTCTAGTGGAGTCTTCAGGATCTCTTAAGTATAATATTGGTAAATAGCAACAATAAGCCGACTCTTCCCTCTCCTGATTTCACTCCCTGGATCTTCAACCTCTACCTCGTTCTCTGCTCCATCTCCCTAGCTAAGGCTTTGAGTATTGTATTGAATAAAAGTAGACTAACAAACACCCTTCTCTTGGTTCAGATTTTAGAGGAACTGCTCTCAATTTTCCCTCATTTAGTGTAACATTTACTGTAGGTTTGTCATATATCACTATATTGTTTTGAGTTACATTTTTTCAATTCCTTTCTTCAGAGCTTTTATTATGAAGGTATGGCGAACTTTATCAGAGGCCTTTTCTGTATAAATTTTGGCGATCATGGAATTTTACCTAAAGTCTATCTATTGCTGAATTACAAACATTGATCTATAACTGTCAGAACAATCATACATCTCTGGAGTAAAACTGACTTGGTCATCATAGTGTATGATCTTATTTATTTAATGCTCATGAGTACACCACCATTGCTCTCTTCAGACACACCAGAAGAGGGCACCAGATACCATTATAGATGGTTGTGAGCCACCATGTGGTTGCTGGGAATTGAACTCAGGACCTATGGAAGAGCAGTTGGTGCTCATAACCACTGAGCCATGTTTACAATCTTCTTAATACATTCTTGAACTTGCTCCAAAAGAATTTTATTGAAAATTTTTGTGTTTGTGTTCACTGGGAATATTGGTCTATAGTTTTGTTGTTGTTGTTGTTTGTTTGTTTGTTTATGGTTTTATTCAGTTTGGGTATCAGGGTAACACCAGCTCAGTTTAATGGGTTTGGTGGTGTGCCTTTACTTTCTATTTTATGAAATAGTTTAAAGAGCATTAGTGTTATCTCTTCTTTAAGGATTTGGTGTAATTTGCTAGTGAATCTGTCTGGATCCAGCGTTTCTTTGTTGGAAGATCTTTTTTATTATTATTTTTTAACTGCATCAGTCTCATTTGTTGGGTGTGGTAGCACCTGCCTTTAGTCATAGCAATTGGAAGGCTGAGCCGGGTAGAGCTCTGAGTTCAAGGCCAGCCTGGTCTGCAGAGGGAGCTCCAGTGCTACATGGAGTAACTCTTTCTCAAAACAAAACAAAGCAACAACAATAAAAAAAAAATTAAAAAAAATTTAAAAAACTAGAGAAGTCAATCTCATTGGCTATTATCGATCTCTTGATTTGATTTTGGTAGGTCATGTCTGTCTGGGTATTTATCCCTTCTATAATCTTCCAGTTTTTTAGATGTTAAGCTTTCAGAGTATTCCCTAATGATTCACTTTCTATTTACTAAGGAAAGTCTGTGATGGAACCGTGAGTTTGCTGACTTGATAAAATAGAGGTGACTTGATTTGTTAGGTCTAGCTATCCAGATTGCTCCAAGGATTTCCTCTCTGCCTTTTGAGTGCTGGGATTACAGAAGGGATGTCACACCTGCCTAGTATTTTCATAGATGCTGGGAATCTAAACTCTAGTCTGCATGCTTGCACAGCAAGGGCTTTATTTACTGAGATATCTCTGCAGCCCTTACTTTTAATTTCACTAATTTGAGTCTTTTCTTTCTTTCTTGTGGTTAATTTAGTTATGGGGCTTGTCAATTTTGTTTATTCTTTCAAAGAACAAACTTTGACTGTATGTTTCTACTTAAATATTTTCTTACACACACTAGAAAAGGGGCCTTGAAATAGGGAGGGAAGATGATTTATAGGAAGGACACTAAGAAGGGTCTGAAAGTGGAAAGGTGGACATGGTAAAATAGAGGTGAACACACAGGGAAAGTGGAGGTGAGCATAGGGAAAGTGGAGGTGAGCACAGGGAGAGTGGAGGTGAGCATGGGGAAAGTGGAGATAAGCATGGGGAAAGTGGAGGTGAGCACAGGGAGAGTGGAGGTGAGCATGGGGAAAGTGGAGATAAGCATGGGGAAAGTGGAGGTGAGCACAGGGAGAGTGGAGGTGAGCATGAGGAAAGTGGAGATGAGCATAGGGAAAGTGGAGGTGAGCACAGGGAGAGTGGAGGTGAGCATGGGGAAAGTGGAGATGAGCATGGGGAAAGTGGAGGTGAGCACAGGGAGAGTGGAGGTGAGCATGGGGAAAATGGAGGTGAGCATAGGGAAAGTGGAGGTAAGCATGGGAAGCAAATGATACAGCAAAGAACTGGGTGGAATGGGGGTCAGCCAAAACAAAAGTATCATGAAATGTCCTCTAAATATTTATGTTTATACCCATATATCATGAAAGAGGACATAAGAGAACAGGAACTGCTTTTATGAGCCTATGGTACTAATGAAATTGAGGCTCGAGATAGACAGTCCACGGACAAAGGGCAAGAAGTCCAGCTCACTGGTGTGGAGCCAGGCGTTACAAGGCAAGGACCTAACTGTCTAGTTCATATGTGAATTCATAAGGATCTGATTATGCTTTGATCAACAGAAAGGGAGACTTGTTGGAGAACCCTGCTATAAGGTCACAGTCCACCACATCCTGCTAGGACACCCTCTCTCAGCAGGGCTTCCCTTTCTCTGCCTAACGTTACTTGGACAGTGTCTCTGATGACAGATGCCTGACCTTAAGACTGACCCCAAGCATGACTCAGCACACAAGTCACACTCTAGCCTCCTGCCCATACGATAATTAGATGCTGTGCAATGACCAATAAGCCCTTTCTACCCATATGAGAATTAGGTGCTGTGTAATGACCAATCAACCCTTTCCACTCATGATATTTAGGTGCTGTGTTATGACCAATCAGCTCTTTCTATTCACACCACTAGGAGCTCTTACATACCCAATCCCTAGAACAATAAAGTAAAGCTGTCTCACTGAAGCTGTCTCCAGAAGTCCTTGCATCACACTCACAGTGGTCCAAACACTTTTGTGCCAGTCCTGCTCCCTCCGCCAAGGACCCTCAAAGAGAAGAGAGACCCACAGCTGTAGCGTGTGTTTCATCTACACTACTTTAAGGTGAGTCACACGTGTGCACCTGCCCAGGAGCTATCTCAGATCCACAAATAGACACACACACACACACACACACACACACACCAGTTAATCTTGAAATGCCTTAGCTGACTGGGCACTCTTAAATCTTCCCCTGCTACCCCAGGCTCAGTCATGGCTGGTTGGCTTTATCTCCTCTGCTACTAGATCCCCTTCTCTTCTCTCAGTCCCTGATTTTCTCTGTGTCCTACCCACATAATTCTCGGTGTCCCATTCTGTTTTCAGTCATTGGCTATTGGCAACTTTATTGATAGATCAAAAACCAATTGAGGACAAGGACCTTCAGCGTCAGTAAACACAGATACCTGATTAAATCAAAGTATCAGAAGCACCCTCTACATTTCACCTTTTCTGTTAAAAACCAAAAACTCTTCTCTCAGACATACATTGATCAGAACCATAACAATCACGTAAATTACAAAGTATGACATACAATTAACATCTAGTCCATCATATTTTCAATTACTCTACCATCATTCCTAACTTAGTTACAATTCTATCCCTGAATAATGTTTAGATTTTAGCCTGTAACCCCATCTAAAAACTATGTTTTTAACTCTATATCATATCTTTAATGTTAAACAACTTACGTTTGCTTATGGGATTATAATTAGTCTTTAACCCTTCCAGAAATCCGAGAATGACTTAAACATTACCTAGGTTTACTGGAAGCACCAATCACATCTTCTCCAACAATTGCAGAGACAGCTGACACCTGGACAACCCCAGATTCCTTATAACGTTGGAGCATCTGTCTTCAGCTTTGGCCCAGGATCATCTGACAGACCTTTGTAAAGCAGGATTATGAAGGGCAGCTTACCTTGTCTTGGCAGAGCTATCAGTCGACTATTCTGCACAGTGTGCCCTTTTCCTGGACAGTATTTTGTCTGCAGATGAAATAGGCAATTTCTGCCCCGTGGCTGCCTTGCCACAATGAGCAACCTTGCCTTCAGGCAAAGATGCTCAATTCTTTGAAGGAAAATTGGGAAACTGTCAGGGGCATGTCTCACTGTCAAATGATCCTTAATAATGAAATAACATTGAATGTCATATTCTGTGGATTTCTGATTTTTTAAGACTATCTATGTAAAGAATATTGAACTGTTGAACTTTCGCTACTCCTAGCCATTTCTATTTGAGTAAGTTGGAAGTACTTTATTATAATTAAATTAGAATCTAACCTAACCACGACTTTATTATCTGGCCCTGAACTTGTGTTACTTAATCATTTTGTTCTTAAATGAGTCACATAGCCACAATGCCTATCTAAGAGTACCAATATTAATTTCAAATTTTGTATCAATATATAGATTCATACTAATGAAAACCTTAATTCTATATCAATATATAAATTCTGTACCAATGTAAGAGATTGTAACTTTAATTTTATATTAACTACAAGGATTTCTAACAATGTAAGATTATAGCTACACAACAGTTTGTTTAAGAAAATTTAGGAATACATCCCATCTATTTCCTCTGTGTACAAAATTATGACCATTCCCAAATTATGCCTTAAAATGACATCCTATGTAATTTGTAAAATACATAACCAGACACCCAAACCCAAGTAATTGGGCTGAGGATTCTCCATAGCTTCTTCCTGGTGATTTAGGGACAATGAGAAATTCTTTAAAGGGGAGGGGAAGGACAGAAAATTTAGAAAAGTGGTTAGACTTAAGAAAACTAGCTTTAGTATCTGTTATTCAGTCTCTGTATCTTAAAAGGCTCAGGGCTTAACAGAAGTTCTGACTGGATCTGTCTGAAATTTTGAATGAGGAAATGATCTGGAATCAGCAGCAATCTCTGAAGTTGTTTTGGTCAGCATCAGGAAGCAGGGGACCAAGCAGGTCATCTCTGAGGATGAGTGTTGCCAAAGCTGTACATTCTGTAATATATGAATCTCACAACCAAAATTTCAGTATCACAAAGATTTTTATATGAATTGTGCAGGGTGGAAAGATCAGTTAAGGTGAAATTTTGCTCCTTGTTTGAGCAGATGAAAGACAACTGTCTTTTTTTACAAATTAATTTTATCAATAACGAAATGTAATCAATCTTTATTTATGCCATATGAAGGAGGGCATGAAGAATCTTAGGGATTCCATAACCAACAATATTTATTGTCTCATTTTAGCTGGAATTTTGGCTAGGGACATTTTTATGTCTAAGCTGTTCCCATGTGGAAGAATCAGCAGATCAATTTACCTGTCTTGTTTGATTTTTCTCAAATTTTTCAAGATCTTCGGGGGTCTTCCCCTATCATATCTGATCCATATCACTATCGAAGGGTTCCAGAACCTCTTTTCCTTTCCTGTTAACACAAATACAAAACTTTTCTCCCCAAATAGCATGTCCTTGGTCCAGTAACAGGAATCATTAAGGGTATAGTTTGACCTCTCACCAAGAGGAAATTAATGCAACCACCAAATTCATAACTACACTCATTTTGATAACCAAAACAATTCAAAGCAATTAAAGCTATCTAAGTGAATATCATCTGTTGAGACAGTGCTTCTACTGTGCTCTGCCCCAACCTTCATGAGATCAAAGCCTAAATTATTTGTATATCTGTGTGAACTTGAATCCTCCCTACTATGAAGATTAGTATTCCTGTGGGTACATAGTGTAGTATGTCTCTTTCTCTATATGTAATTCTCAAGGCCTAAGTTTCTGCTGTCTGAGATAGGCTAGGGTCCCTACATCCTGCTTTCAACATAATTTTTTTCTTTAAGATCAAAAGCCTCAATATTTATATAGTTCTATATTTAACTTTAATTTAAATTCCTTCCTACTTGCTGAATAAGTCTATTTATAGGCTCTGATTTTTATCATACTAGGTTGACAATCCCAGAAATCCTGTGCTGACAATGTTCAAAGATCCCAGGAAAAAGTCCTGGCAAGACTTTTACATATCTTTAAACCATTTGTTCATTCACTTCCCCTAACGCCTCTCTTCTGTGGAGTGTAATACCTGCTATGCCTATCATCTGACTCTCTGCTCTCCTCTTAAACTTTTGGTATCAGTTTCAAACCATAGGAAGAAATCTGCATGTGGCTCGGAAAAAAAATCTGAATATTCCTTTCTATACTTAAAAATAATTAAGTCAGATGTATAAATCTCTATCCTTTGTTTATCTGGTGGCTGGAGACGGGCAGCTGTGTTTGCTTTTCATTGTCTTTCTTCCTAGCAGGTAAGAAAGATTAGCTAAAGGACACTGGATTCTAGGGGAGGAGGACTGAATTAGATCAATCTATGTACTTTAAAGATATTTTAACAGCAGAATGGAATTCAGGGAAGGTGTTACATTGACAAAGAGGTTTGGACTGTGAAAGACTATGGGTTCCATCAAAATTGATAAAGATCTGTGCTGGAGATTGCTTCTAATGCTTTGATTCAATCTGGAAATCTGCGTGTCCAAATGCTAAAGGTCCTTGTCCCCACTTAGTTTTTGATCAATTAATAAAGATGCCAGTGGCCAATGGCTGGGCAAAGGAAGATGGGGCAGGACCCTTAGAGCTGCTCAGGCTAGGATGCAAGGGGGGGGGAGAAAGGAATTGCCATGATTCAGGAGAGAGATGTGGAGAGAAGTAGGAGCTGCTGGAGATAAAGCCAACAAGCCAGGTAAAAAATTGGCTTCCCTGAGTGGGTCTTGGGTGCCGGGGGAAGGTTTAGGAGTGCCCAGCATTTAAGATAGGCAAGATGGTTTAAAATTAACTGGTGTGTGTGTGTGTGTGTGTGTGTGTGTGTGTGTGGTGTCTGTGTCTGTGTGTCTGTGTGTCTTCCATTCACAGATCCAAAGAGTTCCTGGCTGGGTGGCTAGAAGTGTGTTGCCTGCCAGGAGCATAAAGTGATATAGTTAAAACTCTACACTACAGGGGCTGGAGAGATGGCTCAGCAGTTAAGAGCACTGACTGCTCTTCCAGAGGTCCTGAGTTCAAATCCCAGCACCCACATGGTGGCTCACAACCATCTGTAATGAGATCTAATGCTGTCTTCTGGTGTGTCTGAAGACAGCTACAGGGTACTTACATATAATAATAAATCTCTAAAAAACAAACAAACAAACAAACAAACAAAAAACCTCTACAGTACAGATTTGGTTGGCGGGCAGACTGGAAAACCTTGATGCTAAAACGGACATTTGCTGAAGGACACTGGATTATAGAGGGGAAATACTGAATTAGATTATTCTATATACTTTAAAGATGTTTTAGTATCAGAATGGAATTCAGGGAATGTGTTACACTGAGGAACAAGTTTTGACTATGAAACATCAGGACTGCAGTTATGGGATAAGGATCATCGCATCAATAGATATTTATCAGGATTGTAAAGTTTAAGGACATTCAGACTAATGAGCTTACATTTCTGTTGTAACAGTTAAAGTATATACAATATTTAGCTGAAACAGAAAGGGGGAAATTTTTTAATAGAGCAACATGACTGTTCTGGCAAAGAACCACATCCAAAGACCTTCTGTGTGATATGGCTGGAATGCAGACATGACCTGGATTACAGAATGATCTGGCTGGAATACAGACACATGACTTTAGTACACACCTTTCATCCCAAATAAAGGAAGTAAGGTACACTTATAGAAGGAAGCAGCCATGTTTGAAAGTGATGTCTATTTGAGGGACAGAGAAAGTGATGAATCGGAAAAGGATTTGACACAATAAGTGAAAAACAGGATAAACCCAACTCTCACATGAACAAAGAGGAAAGAGAGGTCACTTAAGAGAGCAGCTTGGACCAGGCAGTGGTGGCACACACCTTTAATCGCAGCACTGGGGAGGCAGAGGCAGGTGGATTTCTGAGTTCAAGGCCAGCTTGATCTACAGAGTGAGTTCCAGGAGAGCCAGGGCTACAGAGAAACCCTGTCTTGAAAAACAGAAAGAAAGAAAGAAAGAAAGAAAGAAAGAAAGAAAGAAAGAAAGAAAGAAAGAAAGAAAGAAAGAAAGAAAGAAAGAAAGAAAGAAAGAAAGAAAGAAAGAAAGAAAGAAAGAAAGAAAAGAAAGAAAGAAAAGAAAGAAAGAAAGAAAGAAAGAAAGAAAGGAAGGAAGGAAGGAAGGAAGGAAGAAAGAAACAACGAAACAAAGAAACAAAGAAACAAAGAAACAAAGAAAGGAACAAAGAAAAAGAAACAAAGAAAGGAGCAAAGAAAGAAACAGAGAGAGAGAGAGAGAGAGAGAGAGAGAGAGAGAGAGAGAGAGAGAGCAGCTTAAGGTATGCTTTTTTCCAGGATAGATTTACAGAGATAGGTTGCAGGTGAAGACAGAACAAGCCAGATAATGAGAAGAAACCAGAAGTTTAGAACAAATTGCTAAAATTAGTTTGAGGCCAAGTGGAACAATTCAGCCAGAAGTCAAGAGAAACCAGTTTGAATCAGTTAGCTGAAGAGGAGTTTGTACCAGAACAACTGAGCTGAACCAGCCAGCCAGAGTTTAGAAAGAGCTAGAAAGGGTGAGCTTCTTCAACAGTAAATCTCAGAGACTGAAACATTCTAGGCCTCTCTGGCAGTTTAAATAGGTTTGTCCCCCATAAATTCACGTGTTTCAATGCTTGGCCATAGGGAGTGGAGCTATTAGGAAGTGTGGCCCTACTGGAGTAGGTGTAGCCTTGTTGAAGGAAGTATATCACCGTGTAGATAGGCTTTGAGCTCTCCTACACTTAAGGTCTGCTCAGCAAGGAATAAGCCTCCTCTTGGTTGTCTAGCAAAGACAGGCCTGTCTTGCTGCCTGTGGATCAAGATGTAGAACATCTGCTCCTCCAGCACTGAGTCTGCCTGGAGGCTGTCATCCTTTCCACCATGATGATAATGGACTGAACCTCTGAAACTGTAATCCAGACTCAATTAAATGTTTGCCTTTACAAGAATTGTCTTGGTCATGGTATCTCTTCACAGCAATAAAATCCTAACTAAGACAATCCTAGGTTAGCAGACTGAGGCTGGAGGCTAAGATGAGATTGTACAGAGGCTACAAACTTCCAGGTCTCGGTCTAGGGATAGTTAGAAATACTCTGGACTCAGCCCAAGCTATGTTTTCATAAAGCTTGGGTACAGCTCTCCTCTCCTGTCTTCATCTGAGGAAATAAAAGTTGCCTTTACAAGCTTGTTTCACAACAACAACAAAAACATGGTATCCCACAGTCATGACATAGCTGTTGTATCTATGGAGTCATGGCCGTGATATGTAGTATCTATGGAGTCATGGCCATGGTAGCTACCTGTGTAGGACCTGCATAAAACTGGGCCCATCAACACCCCATCATAGATGGGGGCAGGGTTTGTGAAACCCCTGTAAGGAGAACCCCCAAACAGTCAAAGACTACAGGGGAAAGGAAAACCATAGTCCTCCCTGATATAATTACTGGCACATAGCTAATGACGCCCCAACTCAAATATATAACCCTATAATCAGCAGCCCCAATTAAATGCAGTGAGTCTCAAGTACACATGAAAAGACAGAGTAAAGGAGAAACTTGAAATAAAAGAAGATATTTGGTGGGAATAGGGAATACTGAGGATGACTTTGATCAAAGAACATTATGTATATATGAATATATAATATAATAAATATATTTATTGTATATAAAATATGTATAAGTAATTTTTTAAAAAGTACTGGGAACAGAACTGAAAATAAATAAAAATTTAACAAACAAAGAAACAAAAACCCTGCGGTAGTTCTGTCTGAAAGATCAATTGTTTTATCTTTACTACTTTCTAGTAAATTTTAAATTTCACAGTTTCTTCAATGACCCACAAATTTTCTGAGGTTGTTTTCCAATCTCTATGTATTTGTGTAGTCTCTGATTGGTATTAATTTATAATTATATTGTATTATAATCTGATTAAAATGCATAAATTATTCCAATTATTTTGTATTAGGTAAGTATTGATTTATGGCCTAAGAATCTGGCCTATTTTTCAGATGGTCCCATGGGCTGCTGGAACAAATGTCTCTATCTTATTACTTTTTTCATTTATTTTGAGATAGTATCTCATGTAGCCCAGGATATAGGTAGTTCTTATGACATTTAATTTGTACTGTATCTTTCCAGTTAGACGAACGCCCCCATCAATCTAGATTCTGTACCTTTTTGTATGTTTGATTACATTGTCATTTGGCACAAATACTACTATGCTATAAATATCTGCTTTTGCTGCCCCTGAGGAATACATGCAGATCGAGAAGCACTTTGACATGTCTAATCTCATTTGATATGGACTTTTGGCATATTGAGAGTATTGCCACATTAGGATAGGAGAGTGGTTTATCCCTGTAATTCCAGCAGTCAAGGAGCAGAGGAAGGAGGATGAGGAGTTCAAGGTCAGCTGGAGATTTACAGCAAATCCTTATTTCAAAGAACAAACAAATCTAACAAATAAGCAAACTCATTACTTATATAAGCAGTGTATAGCTCAGAGGAGCCAACCATTTGCTTGAGGTCACCTACCAGGCCATTGCCAAAGAGCCTCAAAGATCTCATATAAATGATACCACGGCTTCCAAATCCATGGGTGTCACCTGTTGTGATGTGAACATCCCTGTGTTGGTGACTTAATTCCCACAGCTCCATGTGCCAGGAGGTGAGTCCTTTAAGAGCTGAGCAGCTCTCAGGGGCCCTGAGTGAATTTACTTGTTAACTGTGAGAGTCCATTGATATCACAGGAGCAACTTGCTGTTTAAAGGATTAGCTTGCCTCCCTTTCCTCCACCCCACCTCTCTGCACACCTCCACCTGCACCCTTATCCTCTCTCTTCCTCCCTCCCTGCTGGGACGATACAGCAAGACGACCCAGGCCCCCAACCTTGCACTTTCCAGCCTCTAGAACGGCAAGAAAGAATCTGCATTTTTAAATAAATGGCTCGGTCTTAGATATCCCATTACAGTAACATAAAACAGTCCAAGACGCCAGTCTGCTAGGCTAAGACCCATGATGTGACCCCAGCAGCGCCCCACTGCACCTCTCTGATCAGCAGGAGGCCAGCTGTTCTGATTTGCTTGGTTTTTTGCAATTTATGTTCTCCAGATTCAAGGGCATCCAGCCCCACAAGGTCGAAGAACAAGGATTCAGGAACCACTTTTGAGACAGGGCCGCATAAAAGGACAGTTGACTCTCTGCCTGTCCTTGGAGCCTGGTCTCTAGGGAAAGGTGAAAGGGTACCCTATCTGCTGCTCCCATGCCTGGTTCCATGCCCCTGTCACCTGGCCTGAAAAGAAAAAGGAATACAAAACTGATTAATACCCGTGAATGAACTTCAATATGAGTATCTCAAAGTGAACTCTTGTGGTTATTATTCTAAGTCCAGAGATAATAGTGGAGACCTCTGAGCTGCACACACCAGTCCACCCAGAATGCCCCACACCCATTAAAAGCAGCATTATTAAAAACAGCAGCTACTGGGCGTGCTTAGAAATGACTCTTCTCCAGTAAATAACTTGGAATGTTTTTATTTTAGAATATCAAAGGGAGTCTGGACCACATTATAGCTAATTGACTACATATTTCCGAGAGCAGAAATAAAGCTATATTTTAGTTATAAGGATCGCAACCACAATGTCTTTAATGCTGGTTACCAGCTTTTTGAAAAGAAGAGCGGAATAGGAGTGGTGGAGTGCAAGATGTAAGTGGTGCATGAAATTTCAGCCTCACTCTGAACTCTGAATGTTACTTCTAGGTCTAGAGGGAGAGAACGGGGAATGGGGACTGTAACACAAGCATTTGGGCCTGACTCAAGGACAGCAGCCTTGTGGCTGTGGTCCCCCTCGGTAGGTCTGTGGCAGATAGATATATTCTTAAGGACAATTCTCACTTTTGCCCTCTCCCTTCCTCCCTCCCTCCCTCCCTCCTGTTTCCCCTCTCCAGGCCCCCTAAATGGGAGATTGTTATAGCTGGCTAGATTGCTAGGAAACAATGAATTCTGAAAGTTGAGCACCCTTAAAAGAGCTATTCCTGAAGTTAAGAAGCAAGTAGATCTTTCTCTTCGTGGTTTTCATAATTGCTTTGTGTTCCACAGTAATAGAGCTTAATAAGCATTATTTACTTTATGACCCAACCAATCATTCTCGGGCTTAGCTGGAGCTGTGGGGGATGAGGGAGTAGATGTGGAGGGATGAGGGGTTTGAGGGAGTAGATGTGGGGGATGAGGGAGTAGATGTGGAGGGATGTGGGGGATGAGGGAGTAGATGTGGGGGATGAGGGAGTAGATGTGGAGGGATGTGGGGGATGAGGGAGTAGATGTGGGGGATGAGGGAGTAGATGTGGAGGGATGTGGGGGATGAGGGAGTAGAGATTCCAGGGAAGCCCCCTTGCCTGCAACCCCCCATTGCTCCCCAGATCTCAGGGGAGGGGCTGCCAGTGAAGCCACGCCTAGCTCCCTCACCCCCGCCAGGCTGGTGTCTTCTCTGTTTACTTTGTTGGTGAGGAAATCACTTAGCTGGGAACTTCTTGAACTATGGCTGTGGGTGGCCTTGATGAAATGCTCTAGGAAGGAAAGAAAAGAGAGAAATCTTAATTATCCAGAACCCTTGGACAGTAAGGATGTCAGTGGAAATTTCCCACACAACCAAGAATTCCTTTTGATTCTCAGCTTTCAACTTTTAATATTTACTATTTCAGATGGAAAATTAAGCCAAATGAATCACATCCTTCCTTGGGTTCTTAAACAATGGTCATAATTCAAAAACTTCTACCTGGGTTTTAAAAGGATGGTTAATTACACTGACTTGTAATACAAAGATGACCTCCCTGGTTGCAGAGACATGCAAGCTGATTTATTTTTATATTAGGTGACCCAGATGTGTGTGTGTGTGTGTATGTGTCCTTCAGTGATTTTTTTTTACATAGTCTTTTTGGAAATCTCTATAATGACCATCAACACACCTGCTACCAGCCATTTCCTCCCCTGTCCTAACATGTGGCTTCTGTGGGGATTAGAACACCTAGGTTCTCCACACTGAGGATAAACATTAGCAGGGTTTAGGGTTGACACGGGGACAGAAAGTAAGACATGTATGTGTCCTCCCAAGCTTCTTAATGACTGTCAACTTTCTTCGGAGGGACTTGGTCAGAAAGCTGACTTTGAGAAAACCAAGAGATTATTGTAGCATTTCTCCAGTAGGATTGATTCAAAACTAGTTGGGGTGTGCCTGGATTCACTACTTTTCTGTTGCTGAGATAAAACACCATGACAAAGGCAGCTTACCAGAGGGAACATCGGGTTTATTCGGGCTTATGGTTCATTGCACTGGGAATGGTGGTGGTGGTGATGGCAGTGGTGGTGGAGGGATGGGGGGGATGGCAGTGATGGGGAGATCTGGTGGTCGTGGTGGGATGGCAGTGGGGGGGATGCAGTGGTCGTGGTGGGATGGCGGTGGGGGGGATGTGGTGGTCGAGGTGGAATGCGGTGGCGGTGGGAATGGTGGTGGTGGGATGGTGGGGGGATTCGGTAGTCATGGTGGGATGTGGTGGTGGCAGAGGAATGGTGGGGTGGCGGTGGTGGTAGGAAAGATGGTGGTGGAACAGCTGAGAGCTCACATCTCAAAGAGCAAACAGCGAACAGAGAGCAAATTGGGAATGTCACATGGCTTTTAAACCTCGAACCCATACCCAGTGATGTACTTTTCAGCAGGGCCACACCTCCTAAGACCCCCAGAGAGCACCACTAACTAGGAACCACGTGTGCAAATGCCTGAGACTACGCAGGGCACCTCATTCAACCCACGGGAGGCCAGCCATAGAGCTGGAGCCCAGCATGCTTGGAACCCTGGATTCATCTCCAACACCATTTAAAAGAGAGCAAAGGTAAGATGGTCAGGAGAGATATCATTTATAAGAATTTTCTTTTTTCTGTTGATGAATCTAATATGTACCATTTTTTTTAAATAACCAGATTTTACAGATACATACAATGTTGCAAAGAAGTCCCTTTACATTCCCCTCTTCCTTTGCCATCCTAAATAAGTACTCATGAAAAGTATACAGGTTTTTGCTACTCAAATACTAGCATGTTGTAACTTTTAAGAGCATAAATTAGAATCTGCTCATGTCTTACAACTTCATATTTCAATATATGAATCTATCTTAAATATTTCGTACATCGGCCTAATTTTAGTTACTTTCTTACTTTTAGTTACAGCTTAGTATTCCATTTAAGAAGTTCCATAATTTATGTAAACAGGGTTCTCCTGCTCCCTCCCCCTCCCTTCCCCTCCCCTCCTCCTCCCCCTCCCTCCCCTTCCCCTTCCCTCCCCTCCTTGCTCCCTTCTCCTCCTTCTTCCTTGTTCCTGTTTGTCGGACTACCCCTGCCTCTCTGCCCTTTGGCTGTCATGACATGCACATCTTCCTCCACACACCCTCCTACCTCTATACCCTGCCTCAGACCTAAAACAATAACGTCGACTGGACAGCAAAGCGGAGTCTTGGAAACTGTGAGTCCAGCGCTGTCCTCTTTCCTTAAGCCCTTCCTCTGGGTATCTTGTCACAATGTCACACAACTGACTAACAGGGCTTCAGTAAGTTCCCTGCTTGGTGGCTGCTCATACATAGGGACATGGCTGGTTCCTTACAGTGGTAACAACTCCCCCAGCTGCTACTGTGAATTTCCTGTACTGATCTAATGGATTCGAACTTGTTTCTCTCAGAGTTTCCAGTGTATCATCATATTATATACAACTTATGACCCCTCTTGCAACGCACATGATTTTGTTTGGCTCCCCCTCTTCTACGTTTTTTTAAACAGAGGCCCCCTGTCCTGCCCAAGCTAGTCATTAAATCCTGGGAGAAAGAAAAACTTTACCTCACCCTCCTGAATAGCTAGTATTACAGGCACAGGTCACTGCACCCAAAATTTTATTGGCTGTTTTTAATCTAATTGTATTAGCTTCATTTGTTTCCAGAAAAGCACGGTGAGCAAAGGAAGTAAAAGTAGATAGTCTTCTTTTGTTGGTTTTCTTGGCTTTGGGTTGTTGTTGTTGTAGCTCTTATTTCAAGACAAGGTTTTTCTGTGTGGCCCTGGCTGTCCTGGAACTCACTCTTAGACCAGGCTGGCCTCGAACTCAGAGATTTCCTTGCCTCTGCCTCCAGAGCTGGGATTAAAGGGATGCGCCACCACCTGGACTGTTTCATTGATTTTTTTTTTAAAGATTCATTTATGTGAGTACACTATTGCTTTCTTCAGACACACCAGAAGAGGGCATCAGATCCCATTACAGATAATTGTGAGCCACCATGTGGTTGCTGGGAATTGAACTCAGGACCTCTGGAAGAATAGTCAGTGCTCTTAACTGCTGAGCCATCTCTCCAGTCCTTGTTTTGTTGATTTTAATGGTAACATTTCCATTGTTTCTCTGTTAATTATGATGTTGAGTCATAACATGACTCGGGGCACATGTACCTGTCATACTGTGGAAGTATTCTAGTATTCTTATGTTTTACAAAGGCATCAAGAACTCTAATTGCTATATGCAACCTGATTCCTAGGCTATGTGTGACCTGAAGCAAGATTTTTAGCTTTGCTAGGCATTAGCAACCTCATCTATAAATGAAGATGATAGGCCGGGTGGTGGTGGCACATGCCTGTAATCCCAGCACTCTGGGAGGCAGAGGCAGGTGGATTTCTGATTTCGAGGCCAGTCTGGTCTACAGAGTGAATTCCAGGACAGCCAGGGCTACACAGAGAAACCCTGTCTTAAAAAAAAAAAAATGAAGATGACAGATAGGTCTTGGGTTATTGGCTGATATAGAGGGCTGAATGAGAAGATGTATGCAAACATGTCAGAGAGTGCCCACTACACAGTAAGTACAAAATAAGTGTTCTTGCAAGTGTTATTATTTCACTGTGGATGGCTGTTCAAATTTATTACATGCTTATTATATATCTTTTAAGGCAATCATGGCTTTCCCCCCCTTGACTATTCATACAGTGAATTACACTAATAGGTTTTCTAAAATTGAATCAGCCTGAAATGAGTCCCACTTTGTCATAGTGGATTAATGGATTCTATTTGTTAATAGTTTAATTAGATTTTTTACATTATGTTTAAGAACAAGGCTACTCTGTTGTTTAGAGGTGCCGAGAGCGCATGACTATGTTTAAATGTGTGCAGTGTATGGTGTGTATGCCAGTGTTCTGCTGCGTAAGAGATACTATGACTCTCATAGAGGAAAGCATTTCATTGGGACTTGCTTAAGGCTTCATTGTTTTAGTCCACGATCACCTCAGCAGGCGGACATGGTGCTGGCGCAAGGGCTGAAGGAAGGCAGCAGGACGAGAATGTCACTGGGCCGGGCTTGGGCTTTTAAAACCTCAACGCCCACACTCAGTGACATTCTTCCTCCAGCAAGGCCAAGCCTCCTAATTATTTCAAATAGTGCCTCTCTCTAAGCACTCAAATCTTTGAGCCTGTGGGCCCATTCTTCTTCAGTCCACCACAGTTTGTGTACCTGATGTCTATACAGTGAGTATTTGTAGTATAGAGAAGCATTAGGAGTAAGACAAGTACTTTTGTAGGCAGTCAGGATCACAGGTCCAAGGAAAACAAAATAGCTATACATCCTGGTAGATCCAACAGCTCCCAAAGAACTGAGGTCTTATAACAAACTACGTGATTGATAAGCTCTGACTCATCAAGATGTGGGGTGGTCACCAGCTCTAGTTCTTTCTACTTCCTGGCTTGCCTTTCCCTGTGCCTTTTTACCCAACCCACCCAGCAACAAATCAATATTTCCCATACCACAGGTTCAAGCTAAATAGTAAGGTTCATCCCAAATCAGTGCCTTCTTTATATGCAGTAGGAGCCCGTCAGACTCCCTCCGAACACAGAGGAGGGCCTGGGTCTCCAGTACGGATTAGCAGCCCTCCCCAATACAGGAAGCCATCGGCATCGCTCAGTGAACCTCACTTGTTCTTCCAACGTTCTGGTTCATCAGTCCTCATGCTCACAAGCCACTGGCTCAGCGGCTGCTAAGTTGTCTGGCACCTAAACCCACTAAGAACCGAAAATGGATCCTTGGTGATGGAAACAAATATTCTTCGTGTCACACAAACCACAGGACACAAGAACTAACTCAACAAGGCAACTTCTTTTTGTGAAGGGGGCTCTTCATGACCCCAAACACACTACAAAGCACACCGGGTCAGAAAGTCCACGCTGTGTCCCTCCCCCATTGCCTAGGTCCAATGTCAAAGGCTTTTGAGATTGGCTAGTTTTAAAATAGAAGCAAAGAAAACATGGGAAAGGGGAAAGTGGTGGAGATTGCTTTAGGCTATAAAGTTCTAGTAATTCAGAGGGGCCATTGTGTAAACAAAAGCTTTTCTAAATGAGGGAGACTGTAAGATCTGAATCCCTTTGCATAAAAGTATGATCCATGAAACAGATAAAAGAAACACAAAAACATTTCTCAAAATAGTTGTTAAAGAACCCCACAAAAGTGTGCAGTGTGCGGTTCTTTGTGTGGGAGTCATGTGTGTGTAAGACACATCTGTACTTATGTAGAGTGTGGTGTGTGTGATGTGTTGTATAAATGTGGACAGTGCTTGTGTGCAGTGTGTAATGTCCATGATCTCTGTGAAGTTAGGGCACCAAGGCTGTGTTGGCTTCATTCAATAAGTAGGGGTATTTTTCTCTTATACGCTGGATAAGTTAAATCACAAAAAGAACATTTCTTCCTCAAAGGTTTAAAATTAGTAACTTGTTGAGTGATCTAGGACTGAGTAGTCCATGGCAGCCCTGTCAATTTCTTCCACAAATTGCATTTGAAAAAAAAACTGAGTCAATTTTAGTAAGAATGTCTTTGAAAATCATCCATTCATTCTTGTGTATTAGAAAATTAGAAACAGCTGTTTTGGATATAATATCAAATAATAGTGCAGTATATTAAAAAGCTGTCCTCAAGTTAGTATGAAGAAAAAGAGAAGAGTTGAGAAGCAATTTTGGCACTGAGAACACCATAAAATGGTCAGCAGGGGGACAACAGGTCCCCCTGGGGAACTGCTTTATCTTTAACAAATAAAAATAGAGAAATATGTGTTCGGCGTACTTACCATGGCTAGATAGGTGGTAAATAAGTACTCAAAAGTGAATATGATCCTGATCGGACACTAAATTCTTCCAACATGGCCGCTCTTGCTTTCTTTGGACCCTGCTCACAGTGCACATGCGCAGATGGAAGCTAGGGGGACTGTGGTGCTCTGGCTTTGTGGAATCAGAAAGACTTCATTGAGAGGCCACGTGAAAAAAGAACAAAGGTTCTGAAAGACTGAGTGAACTCGTTAAGTGCCCACCTGGACTGAACCATGGGGCATGGGCTCTGTGTGATCCTTGCTGAGTGGGAAGGCAGTACCGGCTCCAGACTCGGGGAGCACTGGACCTATATCCTTCCGGGGCGCACAGTTATCTTCTTCCACTCTGAGCTTGAGAAGATGGTACGGTAGGATGTGCAGAGGGGTACAAGCATTCCCGGGCCCCTCATGATTGCTGACTTGCTTAATTTCACGAAGTCTCTTCCTCGGCTTTGGTCTTCCCAGAACCCGGGAAGCTCTGCTCCTGGGCTACGAATTGCTGACAGTTCTGCCCTGGCATTAAGGGTCACTTCTTGAATATGGAGGCTGGAAGACCAATCCTAAACTCTCAAAGAGCTTAGATGGGCATGAACGTCCCATTTTCAACAGTGACAGTCCAGGTACTTTGTGTTGCCGTTGTTTCCAGAGAATGTATCTGTGTCGGGTCCTCCAGAGAATCTTAAAATGAAATGGGCTTTATTTGGTTGGCTTCGCAGGAGAAATAGGTCCCTGGTGCCTGTTGAGAAGATGCTGCGGGGACAGCAAGTTGTGATAGTTGATTTTATGTCAACCTGACTGGGCCACCGGGAGTCCAATGCTAAGCTGTGGACTTCTTCCTGGCTGCTCCTGGCCGACTCACCGGCTCTGGGATCCCTCAGACTGTTCTCTAGGGGAGTTTCTGAAGCTGCTCTGGGTTTCCAGTGAGCACATGTGGTAGTGGAAAGAGTTTTAGAGCCAAGCAGGCCTTGATTCAGAATTACAAACATGCCAAGTTTTCTGTAACCTTGAACTGGCTCTGAAAAAGTCAGTCACTGATCTGCAAAGTCAGTCCTAGCAGATGGAGTTGCACAGGGGACTAAAGACAATGTGCAGAGTCTCTGCCACTCTGAAATGTTGGTTCTTAGGTCCGTCTTATGCTTTTTGAAAGTATAAAATGAAAGCGCCAGGGGCCTCCTGGACGACGTCTCACACTAAGGTCCTCTGCTTCTGCCGTTAAAAAGGAAACAGAGTTTGGGATCAAAATGAAAATCATCCAACACTCTAATACTGGGGATTGCACTACAAGTTATGAAGTGCAGCCACGAGAAGCAGACTGTTGTGTAGATATTTGTTTAGTATCTGCTGGCACAGAACCAACCGCTGCTTCATTCCATCAAGATAGTCTGGACTTGGAATCAGGGCATCCAGATGTTTCCATGTTCCCTTGGAATGAACAGAGGTTGACCCTTACCCTCCCACTTTCAGGCAGCAGGCACTCGGGCAGAAGGAATCAGAGTTGTTGTGCTCAGTGGCCGTCTCTGTGAGGGAAGGGGTGCACATTTTTTAACACTCCTTCAATAGAGAAATGAGCTCCAGTTCCCCTCCCCTTGATTCAAAGCCACCCAGCAGAGTGCAATGGAAGAGAAGTTATGCTAGTTCTTGGCCTAAATCCTGAGTGGCTGTTCCTCCAGGAGGATCACATGGAAATGCCCTGACACTACATAGAGAAGAGGACCCAGCCAAGTCAGCTGTCCAGGCATTCCGGTTAAAGATCCAGGAATGTGAGAAAGTCCATCACAGACCCTCCATGCCAGAACAGCTGCAGCTGAGTACCACCCAACAGTTCCAGCCAACACCTGGTTGAACAGAAGAATCCTTTGACTGAGAGGGAAGAGCGTGTGACCCCCAAAACAATGAAATACAAAATGGCTACTATTCTGAGAACTGGATGTGGTTTTGTTTATTTTTTCCATACCAATAAATGACCCTGAAGTAAAAGTCTGCTCTTGGAACTGCCTTTGTTAGGGGCCCACACAGCCCTAAGAATTTGAAATGACTCAGTCCCTTGGGTCCTTTATTGTATAATGAGATTATACATGTCCAGGGCTACTTTGCCTGTGCTCCAGCTGAGACTCAGGGTGGGTATGTAGGGAGGGTGACACCCAAAGGCTGCCTCTCTGATTCAAATAGAAACTGACTAGTCAACTCCAACCCTTTGCCCTTGATCATCATTTTAAAATCTGCAGCAGTAAGGCTATGGAGAAGAAGAAGAATGGCATGTGGAAAGAAAAAATAGAGGCAACTTCAGATTGGTTGGCATCTAGTCAGAAGTCAGGCTAAAATCAAATCCTTCTTGTGAAGAAATGATCTAACCTTTAGCCACACTTAGGAAATGCTGCTACCCATTGTTCAACCTAACCCCATCTTAGCAGATAAGTCAAGACAAGGAGCTACTGGGCCAACAGAACCCATGTAATATCTTACCTTTCGTGCTTGAGATATCAGCAGTAAAGATTTTTAGGGAAATATTTTTATATTCCCAAATCCTCTCCACCTATGATAGCCATGGAACCCATTACCAGGCAGTAGACCTGAGCAACCAATTAGCATCCAAGAGAGGAGAGGAAGTCCCTCCCCCAGGTTTGCTTCACTTCCTGGCCCATTATTTCTTTCCAGCTTATTTCTGACATTAGCTGCATAGATTCACTGATTTGGTTAGCAAGCATTAAGTGTAGGAAAAGCTAAGAACTATGCTTTACTGAAATAGGCATTTCACCTGCTTGAGGCACAACACAAGACACCTGCTTCCATAATCAAATCAATCAAAGGCCACGCCCCCATTCCAGGGATGAGGGATGTCTTGACGCATTCACCATGCCTGCACATTCACTTAGAGCAGTTGTTCCCAACCTCCCTGATGCTGTGACCCTTTAATACCATCCCTTATGCTGCCATAACCCCCAACCATTATATTATTTTGTTGCTAATTCATAACTGTAATTTTGCCACTATTGTGAATTGTAATGTAAATGTCTAATCTGCTGGATGTGTGATATGTGACTGACTCCCAAAGAGCTTGACAGGTTGAGAACTGCTGACTTACAGAAAGTTCATCCTGTCTGTCTGCTGGAGAAAAGAGCCACTCTCCACTTACCAGTGAGTGATGCTCACTCCTTCACAGTGAAACTGTTAATATCAGGGCATCTATTAAAATCTTTTGCCAAAATAAATGGGGCTGTATACAGAATACAATACTTGCCTAGCATGCTTGAGGTCCCTAGTACTGTGAAGGGGCAGCGGGAGGAGGTGGTGGTGATGGTGCTGCCTGACCTTGTGTACTACAAGAATCACCACTGAATGGGTGGTTCACTAACAATTTGGCTGTAGTCTTCTAGTACAAGGAGAATAAAAACACCTTGCTCCTCCTCTTCTTCCTATTCCTCACACCCATGTAATATCTTACCTTTGGTGCTTGAGATATAAGCAGTAAAGATTTATAGGGAAATATTTTTATATTCCCAAATCCTCTCCACCTATGATAGCCATGGAACCCATTACCAGGCAGTAGACCTGAGCAACCAATTAGCATCCAAGAGAGGAGAGGAAGTCCCTCCCCCAGGTTTGCTTCACTTCCTGGCCCATTATTAACCACTTGCTCCGCCCCCTGCCCCCTTCTCTAACAAACATGAAAGTTTTTGCAGTAATACATTGCTCTTGTTCATGGCCACTTCAGGACAATAAAACATGATCTGCCAACCTTGGAGAGTACATTCGCACACCAAACTGAGAAACAACAGAAGAGTCGTGAATTTTACGGTAGATCTTAGAACCAGGCCAGGCACCAAGACCATGGATTCCAATCACCTCACCATATACAAAGGAAACAGGTCTGGCAGCATACTCACTCACGCTGGGCAAAATGTAGGGGCAATAGTTAAGGCCAAGTCCTCAACCCAAATCTCTCCCTTCACATTTTCATATACCTCTCTGCCTCTAAACCAACTGAAAAACACTCGAATAACTTGAGGGCTTTATTTTTTGCTTTGGGGAAAAAAACCAGAAACATTTCTTGTTAGCCAAGGCAGACTCTGACAGAGCTTGGCAGCTGGGGAGTGTCTTTCTAAATCTGGAAACAACGAATCTCTTTTGAAAGTGGGAGAAACAATTTGTACCTCTTAAATGTGAGGAGATGTATTTCTTTGTGTGAACAAAATAACTTCAATGGAATTGCTCAAGGTAAATATTGGGCAAAACCGTCCACAAAATAAGAGATACAGAGCTTGTCAGCACAGTTTCCAATGAGAAGATAAACCAGGAAAGTTAATTTCCATTTGCAAATATTTTCTCCAAATTGTCTCATGAAAATGTATATAAAAGGATTTGTGTGTCATAGAAGTTGACTATCCAATTATTTGATAAAGAAAACAAGTTGAAATGAGCTTAAGAGAAAACAAATTGTTTACCTGATGGCACAAGATTTGCAATATTACTCTCTGGGATTGTAACTGAGGTCCCCAAGTGCACTCTGTGTTTATTCACATACATAAATGATGCGAAGATAATGATGTCATGTGTGAAGGAACACATAGATCCTCATTTATTTCTGTTTATTTTAAAAATACTTATTGCAGGTCATGATTATACTTATTTCTGGGCATACAAGGTACAGAAACATCTTCTAATTCTCACAGTCCAGTGGAGAAAGACAGACTGATGAACGGGTGGGGATGGTAAGCCAGTCCCTGTGCCGGAAGAATGTATGGACCCTGAGCAGGAGATGCTCCTTGCGTAAAAGTAGGAGTGGCCTGGGGTTTAAAAATGCACGAGCTAGTGTCTAAAGACAATATGAGGGGGAAGGGATGAAAATGAGAAGTGAAAAGACAATACTGAGCCGCTATCTCGGCGACTGGGTGGGTGGAGGGTCTGAGGGAGGCAGTATCCTGGTCTGCTTTCTATTGCTGTGAGGAACATCATGTCAAAGGGGTTTGTATACACAGCCTGACTGAGGGAAGCCAAGACAGAACCCAAGCAGGGAAGGAACGCTGAGGCAGGCACTGAGGCAGAGGCCAGGGGAGCACTGCTTCCTGTTTTACTCCTTGTGTGTACCTTTCTTGCGTTTGTATAGAGCCCAGAACCACCTGCCCATTAGGTAGCAACGGATTAACTCACATACATAGCAAGAACTAATCAAGAAAAACACCCCAACAGGCTTGCCTCCAGGAAGGTCTGAGGGGCACCTTCTCAGGGGACATTTCTCCTTCCCAGATGACTCCTGCTTGAGACAAGTTGGCAAAAATGTAGCCATCACAGGTGGCGACAGAACAGCTTCCAAGGGCCACATCCTAACTGCACGCTTAGGCTGCTCTCGCAACAGGGCCATGTTTGCATGAGATATTAAAGCAGTAGAACCGGCACATTCCCACACTTTTGCCCCTAACTCTGCACCGGCAGCCTGGCCAGCCATGCACTGGAGGTTTATGGAGACTCACTGGCCCAGAGCTCCTGAAATGTCTCCACCAAGCTCACTAGGTTCCCAGTGGGAGTCACTACCGCACCAACACCACACTTTAAATCCCCCATAGCCTTTGTGGTGCACATCTGGCAAGCCCCGGCTTTCCTGCCATACCTTTCTCTCTTGAACCCAGATGAACTGCCCCGTGAAGGAAAATGCAACACAAGCGTAGTTCAGAAACAATGGTCACTCAATCTTTGGGTGCAACAACTAAAACCTAATCTTGTAAGCCTTATTAAAATCTGATCCCTCTGGTGGTGGATCCTTGTGGATCCACCATGATGCTAGGAAGCTCTGGCAGCTACAACTTACTCCTCTGCTGCCAAGGTTCCAAAAGGAAGTAACTCTCTTCTGCTTCCTCTCTTCCTCCATCCGACCCAGAAGTCCCACCTACTCACCCAGTGATTGGCTCCTTTATTCATTAGGGGATTGGTTCACAAAACCTGACTCACACCTTCCCCTGGAAGAGCGAGCAGCACAGAGCCATGCACAGCAGGGAAGTCTGTGCCAATACCCCAAGGTGCACTTCATACACCTGACTCACTCCCCGTCTGGCCAGTCCTACCTGAGAAAGTCAGCACATGGACTAAGAAGGTGCTTTCTAGGTCCTGAAATTCATGACACAGAAGGACCTGTGACCTTCTGAAACATCATTCTCAGAGCCTAGACTCTGGGCAGTTACGTTGTTACTACAGTGCTTAGCAACAAGATTTCCTCTCACATGATCAATCTTTGAGCTCTTCTTTGTTTTTGTTTTAATACTGGATGTTTGCTTTGGATGTTTGATTACACAAAAAGTAAGGAAACTAGAAAGAAAGCTATTTGTGGTGGTTTGAATATGCTTAGCCCAGGGGCTGACACTTTAGGAGGTGTGGCCTTGTTGGAGGAAGTGTGTCACTGTGAGAGTGGGCTTTGAGACCCTCCTCCTAGCTGCCCGGAAGCCAGTCTTCTCCTGATTTCTTTTGTAACAAGATGTAGAACTCTCAGCTCCTCCTCCTGCCATGCTCCCACCTTGATGATAATGGACTGAACCTCTGAACCTATAAGCCAGCCCCAATTTTTTTTTTGAGACAGGGTTTCTCTGTGTGGCCCTGGCTGTCCTGGAACTCACTCTGTACACCAGGCTGGCCTTGAACTCAGAAATCCACCTGCCTCTGCCTCCCAAGTGCTGTGATTAAAGGCGTGCACCACCACCTCCCAGCAAGCCAGCCCCAATTAAATGTCCTTATAAGAGCTGCCTTGCTTATGGTGTCTCTTCACAGCAATGGAAACCCTAACTAGGACACTAATGAACTTGAATTTGCCCTGGTGTCTTAATTACTTTGCTATATTATTGCTAAGAAGAGACACCATGACCACAGCAACTCTTATAAAGGAAAACATTTAATTAGGGCTGGCTTACAGTTCAGAGATTCAATCCATCATCATCATGGCCAGAAGCCTGGTGGCATGCAGGAAGACATAGTGCTGGAGATGGAGCTGTGAGTTCTACATCTGGATTCACAGGAGGCAGAAGTGACTGTGTGCTACGCTAGGCCTAATAACCCCTACATTGACACACTTACTCCCTCAAGCCACACCTATTCCAGCAAAGCCACACACCTATAGCACTACTCCCTATGGCTGAGCACTCAATGGCCTGAGTCTATGGGGCCATTCCTATTCAAGCCACCACAGACACTGTTTTATTTATAGTCCAGTCTCTAGGTTGCTACATCTGACAGAGCAGAATGTGTTCCTATGGACCTGATGAGAAAGATACAGTTTTTACTAAGTCAGGGCTGGCTCTAGATATGTAATAGATTTTTTTGCATGGAAAGTTGGGGTTTGTTCTTGTTTCCTGAACGAATAGGAAAACAAACAGCTTCTGCCTGAAACAACTTTGAAACTGAGCCTTCAGTGAAGTTTGTCTTGGTTGTTTATGAGGGCTGGAATGACATAGCCCCCACAGTCTCAGGTTTTTGAATGTTTGTTCCTCACTTGATAACACTGTTTGGAGATTTTTCAAGGGGTCTGTACCTGTAGAAAGTGTAACACTTGAAGAGTACTTTGGGTCATGTCAAGTTCACTCTGCCTCCTGTTTGTAGTTCAAAATTTGAGTCCTCTGTTTCCAGCTCCAGTTGCCCCAGCCCTGCCCTTACAGACTCCTATCCCTATTGAACTGCAAGCCCAAATAAACACTTCCATCAGCGACCTGCCTTGGCCATGGTGTCCCACAACAGCAGCAGAAAGGTGAGACCGCATCTCTAGTCTAGTCCCCTTTGGATAGCCAAGCCCCCTTCTCTCCTCCCAGCCCCCCTCTGTCCTCCAAGCCCCCCTCTCTCCTCCCAGCCCCCCTTCTCTCCTCCAAGCCCCCCTCTCTCCTCCCAGCCCCCCTTCTCTCCTCCAAGCCCCCCTCCTCTCCTCCAAGCGCCCTCCTGGGTGACTTCCTGCAGTCTACAAATAACCCACACAGAACTGGATACAAAAATCCACCTAACCATCTCCTGGCATTCCTGTCTCAGCCATCAGGTGCTTCCTTTACTGTGGAAAGAAATGGTTTCACAGGACTTCTCTGCATGGATTTTTATGCTGTGTTAGGCAGGGAGAGCCTGCTTGTTTTGAGGGCTTTCTTGTTTTATAGAAGTTCACCAGAGTGTTTCATGGTTCTGCAAGTTATGCCACACTGGATCAAAGGCCAGATGCATAGGAAGCACTCCCTTGGCCTGGTGACACCTGTTCTTCTGAATGCCTCCCCCCCGCCCCACCACTACAGTGCTTTCATTGGTGTCTAGGGTGCTCACCACCCAGAACTGTTTTTGGGTTTTTTTTGTTGTTGTTTTGTTTTGTTTTGGATTTGTTTTTTTCGAGACAGGGTTTCTCTGTGTAGCCCTGGCTGTCCTGGAACTCATTCTGTAGACCAGGCTGGCCTCGAACTCAGAAATCCGCCTGCCTCTGCCTCCCAGAGTGCTAGGATTACAGACGTGCGCCACCACTGCCCAGCCCCAGAACAGTTTTTAAAGATTTTTTTTTTAAGATTTATTTATTCTTATATCTAAGTACACTGTATCTGACTTCAGACACACCAGAAGAGGGCGTCAGATTTCATTACAGATGGTTGTGAGCCAACATGTGGTTGCTGGGATTTGAACTCAGGACCTTTGGAAGAGCAGTCAGTGCTCTTAACCACTGAGCCATCTCTCCAGCCCCTAAAGATTTTTTTTTATTTGATTTGATGTGTAAGACTTTGGCTACATTTATGTCTGTGTACCCTGTGCATACCCTGTGCCCTCAGAAGTCAGAAAAAGTTCTCACATCTCCTGAAACTGGAGTTACAGATGGTTGTGAGCCACCATGTGGGTGCTGGGAACTGAACCCAAGTCGTCTGGAAGGACAGCCTGTTGCTTAGCCACTGAGCCATCTCTCCAGTCCCAGGAACTTTTTATTTGTTTGTTTTGACACAGGATCTCACTATGATGGGCTTGGAACTCAGTATGTACACCTGACTGGCTCTGAATTCGGAGATCCACCTGTGTCTACCTGCCTGCCTGGTGCTGGAGGTAGAAGCATGTTAAAGGCATGTGTCACCACAACCAGCTGCTGCTGCTGCTGCTGCTGCTGCTGCTGCTTCTTCTCCTCCTCCTCCTTCTCTTCCTCTACCACCTCCTCTTCTTCCTCTTCTACCTCTTCTTCTTCCTTTTCTTCTTCTTCCTCTTCCTCTTCTTCCTCCTCCTTTTGAAACCCAGGCACATTACTTGCAGTGTATATGCCCTCCCTCCCTGCTCAGCTGGCAGTGGCCATACAGGCCCTTTGAGCTCTGTGCCTTTACAACACTCATACTTGAATATCTCACAGGTCCCTGATATGTCTAAAGCAAAATGGAGTACTGACTGAGGCCCAGTCACACCATGCCAGAAAAAAAATTGACTTTTTTTTCCTCTGTAGTTTCTCTGTGTCAACCCCAGTCTGGTAAAATCTCTTCAAGTGGCATCTAGCCTCCATCCCACAACCACCCCTCTGCATGGGCATAAACATCACCTTCCTAATGGGCCAACACACTCACTCTGTCTCTTCTCAACCCACTGTTCACTGGTGAGCTTGAGCAGTTTTATAACATACAAATAGCACCAAGCCACTCACCTGCCTATACAGACAATAACTGGCTAAAGCCCGTGGGATTTCCTATGTGGCATCTAAGACTCAGGCAGCATCTCACCCTTGCACGGCTTCTGAATCTCATGTCACCCAACTGGATCCATTGACCAACATCCCTGCCTCCCTAGCTCCTCCCTCGATTCCTTGAAAGTTCAAAGGTCAAGTATCTTGGGACATTTATCTCTGGTGTCTCCAGAGGGGACCCGTATCTTGGCTACTGGACTGGTTCAAGCAGATATATAGCTTGGTGGGATTTGTACTTTAGTCTTAGGTAGTATGATTAATCTCTTACTAAAGGGGTCTAGCTCTCCCCCCCCTTTAATCTGAAGGAGGGCTCGTGACTATTCCCGGAGGCTCTATAAGAGTCTGGCTCTTATCCCCAGAGGCTACATTCCAAGACTGCCAGTGGATACCTGACAGTACTGATAACACCACACAACGTTGTCCTCTGACCTCCACATATGCAGTATGGCTCTCATGCCCACACAGACACATCACCTGCACACATATGCAACAATAAACGTTTAGTTAAATTCCTCCTGTTTATGAATTGGCCTAACCCTCTCAAGTAACTTTTATTCAGTATTACTATCCAGCTTCTCTGACGTAGGATACAAAGTGAACTTCCCTCCGGCTTGTCTCCATGGGAGATGATGGCTCACTGAAACACAAGTCCTAAAGTCAGGCAACACGGGGGCCGGGGCTGCCTCTATCACTTAGTGAGATCCTAAGAACTGTAGCCGTTTCTGTTTTATTTAAAAGCCTTCTGCTACCATATCCATCACTTCCACCTCTAGATCCAAAGCCACCACTGTAGGGACTGCCCAAGCTTCTTCCACCAAACTTCCCCCCTTCATGGGTCCATAATTTGGTTGTTGCTGTCCACTATAGTTTCCAAAGTCATTACAGTTCTCACCACCACCATAGTTCCCTCCTCCAAAATTTCCTCCTTCACTGTAACCATCGTATTCTCCTCCTCCACCACCTTATCCACCACCTTGGTTTCCATATCCTGGTCCACCACCTTCATAACCTCCTCTACTACTGCAACCAGGACCACCACCATAGTTGCCACCATCACCTCCAAATCCACTATTCCACCATAACCACCTCCGTAACTACCTCACTGCCACCACCTCCACCACCATAGCCTCCTCTTCCACCAAAGTTTCCTCCATGACCCATAAAGTTGCCAGGCCCACCTCCACGACCTCTCTGTGATCCAGCAGACTGTATCTCTTGTTTAGAAAGGGCCTTTCTCACTTCACCATTGTGCCCATTAATAGTGTGGTATTTTGGGCCAGGTGGTGGTGGCACACTTTAATCCTAGCACTTAGGAGGGAGAGGCAGGCAGATTTCTGAGTTCGAGGCTGGCCTGGTCTACAGAGTGAGTTCCAGAATAGCCAGAGCTACACAGAAAAATCCTGTCTCAAACAAAAAACAAAAACAAAACAAAAAACAAAAAGCAAAAAAAAATAGTGTGGTATTTCTGAACAGAGAGAGAGAGGAAGAGCTAGGGAACTTTTACTATAATTGATTGATTTACTATTACTGTATTGGCATCCCTAACTTGTGTTTTAAATATATTTAAATCTAATTGGCAAAATAATTAGGTGTTGAGAGTCTGATCTACCAGGTAATTTGGGGCTCCACAGTTGGGAAAACATAAGAACTGGCGGCGGCCCGTGGGTAGTGTGACATGTGTGAAATGTGGGTCTGCTGATGGTGGAAGCTGAGATGTTGAGAAAGCTAGCTGGAAGCGATTGGCTCAACGGTGACAGTGAGAGCTGCGCTGAGCGAGACCCTGTAGAGACCTAGTGAGGGTCAGGAGAGGCAAGAGAGATGCAGGGAGAGGCTGAGACCGCACTAAAGAGTCTGTGGCTGGCTGCCCTGGCCATTTGCGGGAACAGATATGGCGGGTTATTTCTAATTAATTCCTGTTACACAGTTCTTGTTGATCATCCCACAGTATGTCATCTCCAATGTGCTGGAATCTTCCACTGCAACTATACTTCACCAATAGCCTCTCATAGGCTCTCTTCATGGTGCCAAGCATCAACTTCTTTGCACGACCCCTTCAGTCCTGGGTCTTCAACTGCAACTGAGGCTGCATCTTCACCAGTGGCCTTCTCTGGCTTCTCACAGTGACAACCTCAGCTGCCCTCCACGACCTCTTAACACAGATTCTTTGTGCTCTCAGAAAACACTTCCCAGAAGATTTCACTTCAGTGATGCTGGTCTCTTCTTAATCATGACTAATTTCTTAGCTCCAGCTAACCAACATCAATTATTCCAGGAATCTCTCTTATTCTTGACTCCAAGGCCAGAGTCACATGACTGAAGCTGCCAAGTTCTGCTGCTTGCTGGGGCTTGAACATGGCCCCCTTGTTCTATTACATTATCACCAGCTTTCTGCTTCTGTTTTCCAACTCTGTCATTGCCCAAGCTTGGCTGTCCTAGAACTTGCTCTGTAGACAGACATTGAACTCCGAGATCTGCATGGCTCTGTCTCCTGATGCTGGGATTAAAGTCATGCATCACAACACCTGGATCTAAGACTTTCTTTACTTGGAACTTGCTCTGTCCCAGGCTTGCATTTAACTACCTCTCTCTTCTGGAATTAAAGGCCACCATGCCTAGGCCTAAGCTTTTCATGGCCACAATGCCTCAAAATCTAGATCAAAAGTTTGTGTCCGGGTTGGTGAGATAGCTCAGCAGTTAAGAGCACTGACTGTTCTTCTGAAGGTCCTGAGTTCAAATCCCAGCAACTACATGATAGCTCACAACCATCCATAATGAGATCTGATGCCCTCTTCTGGTGTGTCTGAAGACAGCAACAGTGTACTTACATATAATAAATAAATAAATCTTTTTAAAACAATTTGTGTCATCCATTTCTGGATTGTAGTTCATTCCAGATTAGAAGTCCATATGAAAACAATAACCAGGTAATAACACCTAACATGACATAACTATTCCTTGTTCAGCTGCAAAACACAAACAGTAAGTTTAGCTAGGTGGAACCTTGCCCTGAGATCACCACGCCCTTTGATGTGTTTATCTCCTTGAACACAGGACTCAGCTCCATTCCACTTCCTGGTGCCCCTTCATTACTTGAACCATACATTTTGTATTTTTCCTTTCTACGCTTGCTACACCTGATCAACGTGCTCCTCGTGAGAGTAAACCGGAGAAAAAGCCTGTGCTGTGCCTTTCTGAGAAGTCCTTGGCCAACGCAGTTAATCTGAGTCTCTTCACCTTAGCCTTAGCCTAAGGCAGACTCTTCAGACAAGGGCAAAAAGGAGCCACATTCTTCACCAAAATATCACAAGAACAGTCTTTAGGCTACATACTAACATTCTTCTCTGAAGCCTCTTGAGCCAGGTCTCCATAGTTCAAATCACGCTCAGCACCAATGTCTTCCACACACCTGCTAGGAATCCTGACTAGGATGGCCCATCAAGCCCCACTTAAAGCATTTCACTGCTTTCCAAACCCATGTTGCACAGTCCACATTCCTCCAAACACAAACATAGTCAGGCCTAGCGCAGCAATACCCCAGTCTCTGGGGCCAACTTCTGTCTTAGTCTGGGTTTCCATTGCTCTGACACACCATGACCAAGACAACTCTTATAAAGACAACATTTAATTGGGCCTGGCTTACAGATTCTGGGGTTCAGTCCATTACCAGAATGACAGGAAGCATGGCAGCATCAATGCAGGCATGGCTCTGAGGAGTTGAAGGTGCTACATCTTCATCCAAAGGAAAAGACTGTCTCACTGGTAGCTAGGAGGAGAGTCTCAAAGCCCACCCCACAGTGGCACTTCCTCCAAGGCTACACCACCTAACAGCACCACTCCCTATGAGCCAGGTATATTCAAAACACCAAAGTAACCCAGACAGCTCATCCAGACATCCATCATCCTGAACTCCCAAATCACTTCCCCTCACCACCACTCCGCTGTGGAATCTTCTTCCTGGCACTGTTGCTCAGAGCTCAGTTCCACACTACTTGCTTCTCACAAGTTTGTGATTCAGGGCAAATCACTTCATCTCTCTGAACACCACTCTATCTTCAGTCAAACAAGGAGCAAAAGATAATTAATCTCTAAAACATCTAAGTTTTAACTTCTTAAGGCTCTGTGGATTTCAGTCAGCAAAGAGTTTCAAAGAGGGCAAGGAAGTCATTTGGAGGCCAAGGAATTTCAAGAAATCAAGTGCTCAGTGAGCAAATCCATTTCAAAGGTAGGTGCGCCAGCCTGTGCATACTTGTGTGTGCACCCATACACCCACCTACAGCACACAAACACACACACACACACACACACACACACACACATATATATATATATATACATATATGTGTATACATATATGTGTATACATATACATATATATATATACAATGCAACATTCAAATACATACATATACACAAGCACACACATAAACACAAACATATACATATACACACAAACATATATACATACACACAAACATACATACAAATATTCATATACACACCTATACATACACTCAAACACACACATACACAAGCATATACATAATCACAAACACACATACACACAAACATATAAAAAAACATATACACACAAACACAAACACACATATTTATACACAATACAATATTCAAACACATACATGCACATAAACACATACACACAAACACATACAGACACATACACACAAACACATATATATATACAAACATACACTTACCCATACATACACACAAACATACACATACAAACACACACACATACACAAACACACATATACATGCACATAAACACACACAAACACATAAACACAAACACACACACATACACAAACACACATATACATGCACATAAACACACACAAATACATAAATACAAACACACACACATAAACACACATATACATGCACATAAACACATACAAATACATAAATACAAACACACTCACAAACACATGCATAGACACACACACAGACACACGTACACACATGAGTTCATATTGGCAGTCTACAGTGAACATCTCAACTGGAACAAGAACACGTAATAAGACAGTAAGGGGCCCATACTCAGCATGGACTGGAGATGCAGGCAGAGAGGCAGGGAGACCGGAATGTCGAGTACATCCAGGTTGGCAGAATTGAGACTCTCATTGGTAGTGGAGAACGGTCACTGCTGTGTACGTGACCCTTGTGGATGTGAGCCAAAATCCAAGGGACCTCTGAAAAGATCACGCGGACCTCCCAACAGCGGGGAGACAGCTGCCCCTGGGCCAGGCCTTCCTGGCTTTTTTTCCTTCCTTGTTTGAGCTGGGCCTCAAAAACACAAAGGCTAACATCCAACAAGAGATCTGTTTCTGTTGTATTATCTTGGCTACCTAGGAGACTTCTTTGGCAAGCTCTCTGTCGATTTGTCCAAGCCTGGGGCCTCTTTTTCCTGGAGTTTCCATCACCTTGTTTGAAGAAAAAGAATCTAAGCAGTATTATGCACTGTCAGAGAGGTCATTTGTTCTTTCAGTGCTAGGGTCAAACTAAGACCTGAGCATGCCAGGCAGGCTCTACGCCACTGAGCTGCGTCCCCAGCCCCACTGCAGCCTGAAATCCTCCAGTTCTTTCTTTTGCTCATTTTCTGTAGCAGACAGCAGCAACGCTGCCCAGGATGAGACCAGAGAAGTCACAATGGCAGTGACAGCGATAAAGACCATCCCAGCAGCTGCTCTCTGTTGCTGCTTATGGCTACCGGCGCGGCCTCACACATCTAATTATTAGCTCAGTTGTTAATAGGAATGGCCAATACTAACATGCCATATGATTACGTAAAAAGACATTAAATGGTTTCATATCTATAAAACACTCAGCGTACCAAGACCCTACATTTGTCATGAACTTTTATGCACCTAACGATATTTTCAAAAATTCATAAAATGTTTCCAGTAATTTTTACAAGGATGAGTCAACAAAACTATCATAGGTACTGACACACCTTTTTTCTAAACTAGAAAACATTAACAAAATTAAGTATATAGAAAATTTATAATAATAAAACTTTACATCCAACTCTATACATTGCTCTGAAATATGGAAACAATTACTATAATTAATCATTTATTAATCCATAAGGAATAAATTTTAAAGACTGATTATATTTTTATTCATGTATATAAGTATGTGTGTGTGTGTGTGTGTGTGTGTGTGTGTAGCTAGAGTGTGGTGATTTGAATAGGTACAGCCTCCATAGACTCATGTGTAAATGCTTGGCCCACAGAGAGTGGCACTGTTAGGAGGTGTGGCCTTATTGGAGTGGGTGTGGTCTTATTGTAGGAAGTGTGTCACTGTGGGGGCGGGATTTGAAGTTTCATATGCTCAAGCTCTGCCCAGTGTGGTGCAGTTTCCTTCTGCTGTCTACAGATCAAGAGGTAGATCTCTCCGCTCCTCCAGCACCATGTTTGCCTGCATGCTGCCATGCTTCCCACCATAAACACACAAGAACCTCTGAAACTGTAAGCCAGCCCCAATTAAATGTTTTCTTTTAAAAGAAATAAGGCATTTCTGTGGCCATGGTGTCTCTTCACAATAATGGAAACTCTAGCTAAGATATGGAGTTACAGGAACCTGTGAGGCATCTGGCATGGATTCTAGGAACCTAACTCCAGCCCTCCACAAGAGCAGGAAATGCTTCGATCACTGAGCCATCTCTCTGGTTCCATCATAATGTAATTTTTTTATAAATTAAAAAGGAGTTTCATGAAGCACATTTATTAAAAATTGTCAAACAAGGCCAGCAAATTGGCTCAGAAGGTAATGGCACTTGCTGCCAAGCCAGACACTGTAAGTTCAATTCCCAGGTCCCATGAGGTAGAAGTAGAGCGTCAACTCCCACAAGTTGTGTTCTGCCCTCTATGCATGCATGCCTACAGATACAAACACACATACACAAAAATATATTTAAATGTTAAACCAAATATACTTGTATGTATATATGATCTGTTTGAGAAATCATGTAGCCCAGAGTGACCTCCAACTCTCTACCCTCCTGCCTCAGCCTCCTGAGTTCTGGGAACACAGGCCCCCAGACCTTAGCCATATTGCAAGCTAAATGTCATGATGCATGTGCCTCTCGGGCCCCAGAACCCAGCACATAAGCATTACCGCATGACAAAGCAAGAGAAAGACCCGACCCCTCAGAGTTCATAGTTCTGGGAGCGTCTCCAAGTGTGCTCACTTTGCTTTTGGCTTCTCGGATTCTGATCCTGGCTAACTCTTCTGCTAACCGAAGTGTGCCAACCTGGGATGTGGCTTTTGTGTTTCAAAGCTCATCCTGAGAACGGTTCGGGACTCTACTCAGGTCCTGAACACCCAGTTGTGGCTGGCCAGCTAACAAAGACTTTATTGGCTTGAACCCATGCCTGAGTGGTCTTCTCTGGTGGATACCACACAGGAGCACCACACCTGGCTCCCGGAAATTTATTAACCAAAATGCTATGAAACTCAGGAGCTAACAACAACAACAACAAATTCTACTCAAACCCACAAGAACACACATGCACGTGCACGCACGCACACACACACACACACACAGATTCTATTAGAAATTACCTTATATGGTGTGGCTGTCAGTTCTGTGCAGTCTGCAGAGTTGTTGCCATTCCATCCAAGGCTGTGAGAGCTTGAAGTCCTCAGCACAGGTGGTTGGCATGTGAAGCTGGAAACTGTCCCATAGCAAGAAACAAAAACCACAAAAACAGAACACAAACAATAGACACTAGTACGTCCAAACACACTCGCCCACGTCTGGTATTGAACAAACAACCAAATGCAACTTCTGATGGAGCAGGGTTCTGTACTCTCTCTCTCTCCAGGAGAAGGAGCACTCCGTCTCCTTCGTTCCGGAAAAACACGGTCAGGCTCTCCTGACCGTCTCTCACCCTTGGTGCGTCCTCCAGGGTCACAGCCTAGTTCTAAGGCATCCCCTTCCGCAGCCACTGGGTCCTTACGGCCCACAGCGGCAGCTGGAAGAGCGGGATTCCACGTCTGCTCTGTTCAGCTACGAATCGAAACCAAAACACAGACACAGCAGCTCCGCACTCAGACACTCAAACTCATACAAACATACCTCCAAGGGGTCTTTGGGGTTCCTGGCTGTTACGGGGATCCTGGACGAGCCCCCACAATGTAGGACCCCTGAACGGGGAGACCCCACTCGAGTCTCTCTTCGGTGCACACCCAAGGAAAGGCGAGAGACCGGCTTGATGCAAGAACACGAGGCAGTTTAATGGCGGAGCTCCATGTCAACACGTGTCTCATGCAAAAGATAGAGAAGTCAACCCCGAAGCTCAAAAGTTAGGTGTTTATATAGGAAACGTCAAGGGGGTTTCACACGCTTTTACATGATTGGTCAATTCATACATTGAGGGAGGAATTGGCACACAATTACATCAGCGGGTAGTACGTGCAGGACTGCGCATCAGCAATGTAGGAGAATGGGAGGCTTATCTTCTGTTAGCAGAGGGCCTGGTTAACATAAAACTACATCAAAGAAGAGAGGGTGAGGGGAGGGAGCCCAGATGGCCCGTGACTCAGCAGAGGTTGCTTAGGCAACTTCCTTATCTTTATGGTCGACTAGTTCCTGGAATGTCTTAATGACCTTGGGTGGATCATCCTACTATTTTAACAACCTTGAGAAGGCCCAGCTTGTCTGGGCTTGTCTGGGCTTGCCTGGGCCTGTCCCTTGCCTGCCTTTTGCCTGGGCTGTGGATTCTGTGAGGTCTTAACTCCGTTTTGTTTCTAACTTCCATCACTACAACCTTGGGCTGGAGAATCCAGCTGGGAAGGAGCAGCAGTCACCAGTGTGGGCTGAGAGCATTTGCTACAACCTGAGGACTCCTCCCAGCAGCAGCACCTAGGCGGCCATTGCTGGGCCTCCTCACACGGTCCCACTGCTCTGACTCAGTGGCTTCGAGCAAGGGCCCAGTGCCCCACTGAATCATGGGAAATAAATTCTGTGGTTAAAAGCAATGATATGTAAAACGCAATAGCTTGGGATAAAATTATCGGACTATTCACACAACAGATAGGGCAGCGATCTTGCAAGCAGGAAAAGCAACTCCCTATCTCGTTACTGCAAGTGCTGCGCTTTTCCTGATAGGAGCAGGCCCCGTGTAATGAACTCGCTGCCGTGGAGTTGCTGAGTCCAGGACTCCCTCCATCCTTGACTCTCTGGCTACGTGCTCCTTAGCCCACTGGGCAATGCCAGCAGCCTGGAAGGGATGGCTGCCATTGCAGAAACATTCATTTTACCTGACTGCCGTTGTGACATTGCAGCCCGAGCCTTCCTTCCCAGGCTTTCAGAGGAGGCAGATGCCATGGTGCTCTTTGGGCTCGTTTGGAGAGGTCTATGTAAACACTGCTTCCCACACACCGGTTTCCAGTTGTACACCCACCAAGTCCTTCACTGTGTAAGCAAACCATTAACTGTAACCAATGAAATGATGGCACAAAACATCTGACTGCCTAGCATGTCAGGCAGAGAACAACCACGTGCTCTGCTCGAAGTCCAGTCCAACAGAAGGCTGTCTCTTTACTGCTGCCTGTCACCTTTCCAAGGTGGTCTGTACAGCTGTGGTCTGTCTCTCCTTCAGGTGACACCTAAAAATCAGGAGAACCGATTATAAACCGGCCTCAAGCATTTTCTTCCACAGTCAACAGAGGTCGTAGGCTCAGGCCACCAATAGCGTGGGCGAGAGTGTTCACCGCTGGCCCGCTTCCTCAGGCAACTTGGCCTTAACCCACTCCAGTCTCCCTCAAAGCTTTCACGCGTTTCACAAAGCCACTGCAACGTTCACACTCGGTAGGCCAGACAATGCCCATGTGAGGAACAGCTCTTTCACATGGTAACTTGGTAACTCCCCAACAAGTCTCTAAGGCATAGTAGCAGGCCACAACTTGTTCTCCAAAGGAGAAGTGTTATTCTCAGCATGTGCCATCACTTAACTAACATTTCCAAGGATCTGGGATGATTCACCAAAGCAACCTGCCAAAGACTCCTAGTGCATCCTTACATCTCCAGAACCACTCTATCTGATGAGTCACATGGCCCAATGATGAGTCACAAATGAGTGGAAGTTCGCGTAGCCGCCTGACCTGTTCTAGGGACTGCTCTCATTCTGAGTATTACTCAAAGCAGGCATTTTCTAACCACTAAGCAAATTAGTCAAAGATGAATGTCCAAAGGAGAAATACATTACCACCAAAAGCCCAAGAGACCCAGGAGGCCTTGTGCCTCTTAGTAGTGGGAAGACCTTGAACAATAACTTAACTGTCACCAGAGAAGAGAAATACCTTCATACCTCAAACGACTGGACCCTTATGACTCTCACCAAAGCAGCAAGTCCTCAGACTCCCCTGGGGCTTCTCCCCACTCTCCACACAGGAAGTGTGCCTAGAACTCATCTGCTGTGCCCACTAAACATGTCACCAATGTAATAGACCAGAGCCACGTCCCACGGGAGGGAAAGGCAGCGATGGCCCTGTGGAGTTGATTGCTGCTGGGCTGGGTGGGGTGTTCACTCCTGAGATGGCCTGGAGAAGACAGATTAGGCGAGGTCGACTTCTGAGATCTTCAGAGACAGGTAGAAAGAAAAAGCAGAAAAAGCACAAGCCAGGTCACTAGGTACACACCAGATGTGCGACAAAGTCACATCTTGAAACAGCTGCAGTTGGAGTCACTGCCGGGGTAAGTTTAAGACAGTCAGCTGTCACTCTTGTGAGTCACAACCTCTGTGTCTTTGGAGAACCAGTCAGGTAACTTCTCCAAGGATGCAGAAGGCTTTCAGAGTCCTGCTTCAGGAGAGGAATGGCTGTTGTCTCTTATCACAATAGCCCTTGTTCCCCACCTCAGGGAACCGCTTCTGGAATGTCTAGTTCTAGTTGCTAAAGTGAATCTATCCAGAGCATGCATTCTAGTCCTTGGAAAATAACCACTGACAGGGTTTAGGAGTAACCTGAGCCCATCGCGAGATGAGTCTGAGCCAGCTATGACTTCTCTGCTTCCTAATATCAAATCCCTCCAAACGTAAAAACAAGTTAGACATGTATTATCTTGTAATTTTTGTTGGTCAAAAACCTGGGAACAACTTCATTGGTGTCTGGCACGAGGCCTCTCATGAGGTAACAGCCAAGCTGTGGCCTGGGGCTATAGTTTTCTCCAGACTTGACTGGAGAGGCCAGATCTCCCAAATTCACTCCCCTGGTTATTGGTAGCTGAAATGTCTCTGAAATGTTCAGCCAAGGACCTCAGTTTCTCAGAGCAGCCTCCTTATAAGGAGTGAGCATGTGGCTGTGGGGGAATGGGGATCAAAAATAGGAATACACATTCTGAGTACCTTAGAAATAAATGTTGGAAGTCAAAGTTTCAAGTGGCAGTGTGCACATAAACCCAGCCCTTGGGAGGCCAGAAACAGAAAGATGAAGAGTTTATGGCCAGATGGGGCTACACAGGAAGACCCTGCCAGAGAACCAGGGTTCAATTCTCAGTGCCCACATGTCGGCTCACAACAGTCTATTCCAGAGCCTTGGAGGGCCTGCAAGTGGTCCACAGACATGTGTGCAGGAAAAACACCCATTCAGAGGGAAAAAATAATGCAATAGTTTTTAAAAACAAAAGAGAAGAGGTAAGGTGAAAATCAAAATGTCAAAATGAATGAGTGCCCACTTACATATTCAAAAGTCAAGGCGCAGAACAGTTAGAAATATTTTCCCTCCGAGTCTTCAGTTAGTGGCAAAGGCAATGTGCAAACCTCATTACAATTTCACAGGCTCATTCCACTCTGACTTCTCCCGGTGAATCCTTCAGTCGACAGTCTTGTTTGTTTAAAGATAAATTCCCATATATCCCAGACTGACCTAGAACTTTATATATAGCTGAAGATGAATTGTTCAGCTGGACTCTTTACCCTGAGATCTAGTCTCCTGCCTTTATTAGCTGATGCCAGGATCACAGATGCGTGCCCATTACAGATGGTGCTAGGGTTTGAACCCAAAGCCTCCTGAACGATCAGCAAACGGACCACCAACCGAGCCACATTCCTGTTTGTTTGTTTTTTTAAATTCAGTCTCACTCTGTAGACCTGACTAGCCTAGACCTTTTAGCAATCCTCCTGCCTCAGCTTCCCAAATATCAGGATTACAAGCAAGTGCCACCAGGTCAGCATGATTAGAACATTTATCAAAGTTGGCTTTTTCTTTCTTTACCTCTGTGGTTCCTACTTTTCTTTCTCCTTACCACCATTGAAGAGAAAGACTCAGAAGCTGCCACATTTATCTTCATGAATCAGTCTCAGACACCCTCAAACAGGAGACAAGACCTGAGGTACTTGTTTAGCATGTATAAGACCCTAGATTTTATGTCTCATTTTCTTTTTCTCGCTCCCTCCCTCCCTAACATGAGGCCACATGTTCTCAGAGAAAGATAATTCTACATGTGTCTCAGCCACTGTTCTGTTGCTGTAAAGAGACATCAAGACCATGGCAACACTTATGAAAGAAAGAATTTATTTAATTGGGGGTTTCCTTACAGTTTCAGAGGTTTCGTGTTGCGTGTAGTTTTTAAAAGCTAGCACCTTTGCCCAGGACTGGACCTCACTCTGGCCCTCCCGTCTTCCCCTTTGTCCTAGCTCTGGTGAGACCCTTGGATTCTCAGATAAAAGACTCACTCAACTTTGTTACTTTATAACTTTCCTACTAGGCACAATTGCCGGGTGCAGATATCTCCTGCCTGGAAAGGCATACCCTTACCAATTTATTATCTGTTTCTCCCTCTGCCCTAAACTTAGCTGCTTGTGTCACCCAGCTCCTGCCAAACATCCTTGGCTACCCCCCTGCAGCAGAGGCCACGGGGCCTAGCTCCCACCCCACCCCCACCCCCAGACCTTACGTGATTGTTCCATTCTTCTTCCTCCAAAGCACGGCTGGAAAAAAAGCCCCTCTTTTTGTATCTGCCTTTTCCTCCTTGGATCCAGAAATCCCACCTGTACCCTCTGCCCAGCAATTGCTCCCCACCTGCTTTCTTTATTGACAAATCAAGAACCTGTTGGGGAACAGGGTTAGCATCAGAACCTCCTCTTACAGTTTAGTCCATGCTCATCCTGGTGGGGCGCATGGAGGCAGGCAGACAGGCACTGGAGTGGTAGCTGAGAACTACATCTTGATCTGTAAGCAGAGTGAGAGACTGACCATGGGCCTGGCACCCTAGTGACATGCCTCCTCCCACAGGCCACACCTCCTCCAACAGGCCACACCTCCTCTAACAGGCCACACCTCCTCCAACAGGCCACACCTCCTCCAACAGGCCACACCTCCTCCAACAGGCCACACCTCCTCCAACAGGCCACACCTCCTAACCCTTCCCAACTAGTACCACTCTCTGATGACTCAGCATCCGAATATCTGAGCCACTCTTCAGCCACCACAGTATCATGCCTGAAGACCCATCGCATGGAAGCATTCCTTCCTGAATGTCTTTACATCTTACCTTTATCTTGTGCCATTTGAACAGGATCTGGTGACATTGATCGATAGCAGGACTCAGATATATTTGTTCTTTAGCAATATCTGCCTAAAGTTTAAGGCATCTGAGAACCTCCTTTTCAAAGAATAACTCACACATTGATAAATCACTTCAGTGGGTTTTGTGTTGGACCCTTTCCCCACTCAGCCCTTGCTTCCTGGAACTGCACTCTGTGAGCCCAGCAGTCATTTCTGTAAGTCTGGAAAATGCTTGATGTTACACCGTCTGCTCCTCAGAGACTATTCCAGTTTCCATGCCCACTACAATAGGTCATGACCTGCAAACACAGGATATTAATTTTCTTTATGTATCAGTAATAAATCTCAGATCCAAAATCCATTTGAGGCCAGCAAGATGGTCCCGCAAGTAAAGTCACTTGCTGCTGTTCTGTCAACCACAGTTCTATCCTCAGATCCTACTTGATAGAAGGAGAGAACCGACTCCCACAAAGTTGTCCTCTGATCTCTGTAAGCATACCATGGCAAGATTAAACATGCATGTGTGCACTCTGCACACACTAAATACACATGTGTATGCATGTGCGCACACACTAAGTAAATAAATAAATAAATAAATGTAATTTTAATTATTTAAAGAAATTAATTTTATTGTCTAATAACTAAACATCCCAGTTTTATGAGGTCAGTCTGCTATAAGAATAGTCTCCATTTGTCGCTATAGCAGCCCAGCCACCCTTGAGAAGCCTCAAGGATGAGGCAGATTTGGGTTTCAGCTACAAAATGGAGCCCTGGCCCTGACTTCTCATCTTTCTACCTCTGAGTCTATGGCATGTACTGTTCATCTGCTCCTCCGTCCCTCAGCCGCACTGGATGCTGCCTTGGGCACGCGCGTATCTTCTCAGAGGTTCCAGACACACTCGGCTGTCTTCCTATCCCCTTGGACAGGAAATGTCTACAAGTCTCGTGCCCTCACAGGAGACAGGGTACACACTTCCTCTTTCCATGTACCGTTGTTTGTACCTAAGGTCCTATGAGGTGACTGTGGGGGAGAGCAGAGGGTCCTGTACCGTCCTGCGCTGCTCCAGAGGCCTCTCGTACTCTTGGAGTGCTCGATGCATCTCAGGCGGGAAGAGGGAAGGAGGGCGGGAAGCACCAGCCGCCATTCTACTGTTCTAAGCCTTCCTTACTTCTTCCTGGACTTAGGGCTTTGAAACAAAATGTTCAAAACTATTTTCTCCCTCTCCCTTTCCCCTCCCCTCCCCCCTTCCTCCCCTCCCCTCCCCCTCTCTCCCCATCCCCTCCTCCTCCCTCCCCCTCCCTCTCTTCCTCTCCTTCCCCTTCCCCTCCCTCTCCCTTTCCCCCTCCCCCATTCCCTCCCCCTCTCCAGTCCTTTCCCCTGTCTTCTATGTCATGACCATAGAGGGAGTGGTTTGGGGAAATCATTTGTTTGTTTGTGAGACAGGGTCTTTCTATACATCTTTGACTGTCCTAAAACTCACTTTGTAGACTCTGCTGTCTCGAAACTCACACATTCACCTTCATCTGCCCAAACAATGCCAGTTGACCCCGACTAAAACTTTGGAACTATGAACCAAAATAAGCACCGCCTCTTTATAAGTTGATTAGCCTGAGTATTTGTCACAGTGACTTGAAGATGACTAGCAGGGGTCATGTCGAGAGAGAGAGAGAGAGAGAGAGAGAGAGGGGGGGGAAGAAAGAGAGAGAAGGGGAGAGAGGGAGAGAGAGGGAGACAGAGAGGGGGACAGAGGGGCGAAGAGAGAGGGAAAAAGAGAGGAGAGAGAGAGGGAAAGAGGGAAGGAGAGAGAGCAAGAGAGGGGGAGAGGGGGGAGAGAGAGGGAGAAAGAGAGGGGGGAGAAAGAGAGAAGGAGAAATAGAGAGAGGGAAGGAGAGAGAGGGAGAGAAGGAGAGAGAGAGAGAAAGAGAGAGGCAGAGAGGGGAGAGAGAGGCAGAGAGGGAGAGAGAGCTTGCAATGACGTGCCTGCAAACCAGGAAACATGAAGGGTTGCTAGCTAAACGGGAAGGCAGAATTCCTCTGCTGAGTCCTGAACCACTTGGATCCCAGAAGCCTGACCAGACCAGTACGAAGTGAAGAAGGGGCAGAGCCATGCACAGAGAGGCCAGCAGGCTGTTGGCGCTGTGAGGGCGAGCGCGTCAGCTATGAAATGCCATCCTGGAGCCTCGGAGCACTTGTGATTAGCAGGAGAGGGGTTAGCTAGTCTCTGGGAAGTCTCTGTAGTCGAGCTCTCTCTGACTGTAAACATCAGGAGGAAGCCACCACTGCTGGACAGCTGGAGCAGGGCGTCCCAAAAGCTGCTGTCTGTCCATGGGCTATGCTCCCCTGGCTGGGCTGCCTTGTCTGGCCTCAGTGGGAGAAGAAGTCTTGCAGAGACTTGCAGTGGGGGAAGGGCACCCAGGGGACCCCACCAGCTTAGAGGAGAAGGGAAGAAGAAGGGACGGATTGTGGGAGGACATGGCTGGGAGGAGGACAGTCAAGCAGGATGTTAAAAAAAAATTAAATTAAAGAAAGAATTGTCCTCTGTAAGGGAGGCAGAGACAGAGACTATGTGCTGGCGCGTTGGCTACCCTTATATTAAGTTGACACAAGCTAGCGTTACCCGAAAGGAGAGAGCCTTGAGTGAGAAAACGCCTCCATAAGATCTGGCTGTAGCGGGCTGGAGAGATGGCTCAGAGGTTAAATAAACTGACTGTTCTTCTGAAGGTCTGGAGTTCAAATCCCAGCAGCCACATGGTGGCTCACAACCACCTGTAATGAGATCTGATGCCCTCTTCTGGGGTGTCTGAAGATAGCGACAGTGTACTTACATATAATTAATAAATAAATAAATAAATAAATAAATAAATAAATAAATAAATATTAAAAATAAATTCTGGCTGTAGGGCATGTCCTTATCTGGTGATTGACGGAGGAGGGCTCCGCCCATGGTGGGTGGGGCCATCCCTGGCTGGGTTCCTTGGGCTCTGTGAGAAAGCTGAGCAAGCCAGGGGAAGGAGCCGGTCCCTCTCGTGGCCGCTTCATCACCTCCTGCCTCCGCGACTGTGCCCGATTTGAGTTCCTTCCTAACTTCCTCCCATGATGAACTACGGTATAAGCCAAATACGTGAACTGTCACATGCGCATCTCTGTGTGCACAGGTACAATAGTAAAATTTAGACAAAAAAATATATAAAAAGGTAGAAACCCATTCTGCTTTGCAGTGACAAGAGCAGGGATTAACACAGGGCTGTGATTAACGACTGCAGACCTCAGATGCAGGGTGGAGAGATGGCTCAGAGGTTAAGACTACTTGGTGGTCTTCCAGCGGGAAGGAGTTCTGTTCTCAGCAACCGCATCAGGCAGCTCCCAACCACCTCCAACTCCAGCTCCGGGGCTCGGGCCTCCTCCAGCACTGCATGCACATGCAAACAGACACACACATTTACACAAATTTATTTTAAAAAATAAAAAGTTTTTTTTTAAACTCTTAGCTATAAATCCAGGAACTAAAAGCTCACCCTTAAAACCCAAGCCCCTGGGAGGCTGGGGCAGGAAGATAGCACGGCCTGAGTGAGTTCCAGTCTAGTCTGGGCTATAGATGAAAGGCGGTCTCAAAAACACGCAAGGACAAATAGGTAAGAAGTGGACCCAGAAATGTGGCTGCAGAATAATGCAGTAATAACCTGCATGGCATGGAGAAGAGCCATGGAAGGAGTCCAGACACTCCAGCCCTCTCACACACACACACACACAGACACACACACACAGACACACACACAGACACACACACACAGAGAGACACACACACACACACACAGACACACACACAGAGACTCACACACACACACAGAGAGAGACACACACACACAGAGACACACACAGACACATAGACACACACACAGACACACACACAGAGAGAGAGACACACACAGACACACACACAGACACACACACACACAGAGAGACACACACACAGACACACACACACACAGACACACACACAGAGAGACACACGCATGGACACACACACAGACACACACAGAGACACACACACAGACACACACACACAGAGACACATACACAGACACACAGACACACACACAGAGACACACACAGACACAGACACACAGAGAGACACACACACACACACACACAGAGACACACACAGAGACACACACAGAGACACACACAGACACACACAGACACACACACACAGACACACACACACAGACACACACAGACACACACACACAGAGAGACACACATGGACACACACAGACACACAGACATACACACAGAGAGACACACATAGACACACACAGACACACAGAAACACACACACACAGACACACACAGAGACACACAGACACACACACACACAGAGACACATACACAGAGACACACACACACAGAGACACACACAGAGACACACACACAGAGACACACACAGAGACACACACACAGACACACACACACAGAGGCACACACACAGACACACATACACACACACACAGACACACACACACAGACACACACACACAGACACACAGAGACACACACACAGACACACAGAGACACACATAGACACACACACAGAGACACACACACAGACACACAGAGGCACACACACAGACACACAGACACACACACACAGACATACACACACACACAGAGAGACACACACACAGACACACACACAGACACACATAGACACACACACAGACACAGACACACACAGAGACACACACACACATAGACACACACAGAGACACACATAGACACACACAGAGACACACAGACACACACACAGACACACACACACACAGAGACACACACACACACAGAGACACACACACCCTCGCCTGCCCCATACCCTGCCCTAGTCCTTGGCGGTGACCGCATCAGTACTAAGAGTTCTATCACAATGCTCGTTTGGGCCTCTGGTTCCAAGATCTTCCAAGAAAAAGCTTCTCACGGCAGGTGAGTCTTCTCTGAGTGATATCCCAAATTTCCGTTGGCTGAGACAAAACATCAGAACCAAAAGCAATGTGGGGCAGAGAGCATTTATTTCCTAGCAGCTCTCGGGTCACACTCCAGCCTGAGGGAAGCCGGAGCGGGGCTCCTGCCGGAGCTGATGCGAAGACCACTGAGGAGGTGGCTTCCTGGCTTTCCCCCGCTCAGCCTGCTTTCTTCGTCCACCCAGGACCAAGAGCCCAAGGGTAGGGATCGTCCCCAGGGAGCTGGGACCTCCCACATCAATCATCAGTGAAGAGCCCCTCCCCCACAGACTTACCTACAGGCCACTCCTATAGAGGCATTTTCTCCATCAGCATGCTGTCTTTCCAAATATGTCTACATTTGTGTCAAGTTGACAAAAAAACCTACAAAAGCGGTCACTCCTGCTTCCCACACGAATGCCATAGTCCACTAGAACAAGCAGGATGCCCTCCTCGTGTTTGCTGTGGCTGTTGGGTGGGCACAACCTCGGCTCTGAGCTCCTCCCCAAACAGCCTCAGCCAACCAGACAGCACCGATGCTTTTGAGACTCACTCTAAGCCTTGCTTACCTGAAATCTCTCGTCTTTCCCTCCCTCTCCTCCTCCCCTTCCCTCTCCCTCTCCCTCCCCTCCCCCCTCCCCTAGTCCCTCCCTCCCCCTCCCCCCCTCCCCTAGTTCCTCCCCTCCCTTTCTCTCTTTTGTTTGTTTTCTTGTTGAACTGCAGATCCCCCTTCCTCTCCCACTGGGACGCTGAGACTGCAGGTATACCACACTATATCCAGCTGTTTTTGCAGTCTTTTTTTTTTTTAATATTTTTATTTTCTATATTCTTTGTTTACATTCCAAATGATTTCCCCTTTCCCGTATCCCCCCTCCCCATATGTCCCATAAACCTTCTTCTCTCCATCCATTCTCCAATCACCTCCCTCCTTTTTTTTCTCTGTCCTTATATTCCCCTGCAATGCTAGATCAATCCTTTCCAGGATCAGGACCTTCTCCATACTTCTTCATGGGAGTTTGTTTTTGCAATCTTACTCCCATATAATTCATCTCTACAAAACAACCATAGTAACCTTAAATCATGATTTAACTTCTATCTCCTAATAAAATAGTTCAGTTTTTACTTTTGGCCAAGATAGAGTAAGAGAGACTAGATCTACTTTCCTAAGCAATAAGGAAATGGGAAAAGAAAAAAGACAAACACAACAACAACAAAACGAACAAACAAACAAACAAAAACCCCTGTATTTCCAAGCAGCTGCTATAAAACTCTGGTCCCTAAGAGAAGACAGCTAGTAAGATGCGCCTGTGATTGCATGAGCTCACTGCCTGGAGGCGGTTTCCAGTCCCAATCCCTGGAGTTCATAAACTAAACACAGCTCTGTGGGTTACAGAAGTAGAGGGCTGGTTAAAACGATTAGAATTTGGAAGGCAGAGTCCAGGTGAAGAGAAAATGGGCAACAACAACAGAGCAAGGGCTGCACAGGGCTGTGGAGGGATCTGTCAAGTGTCCAGGGCTGCACGGGGCTGTGGAGGGATCTGTCAAGTGTCCAGGGCTGCACGGGGCTGTGGAGGGATCTGTCAAGTGTCCAGGGCTGCACGGGGCTGTGAAGGGATCTGTCAAGTGTCCAGGGCTGCACGGGGCTGTGAAGGGATCTGTCAAGTGTCCAGGGCTGCACAGGGCTGTGGAGGGATCTGTTGAGCTTCCAGGGCTGCACGGGGCTGTGGAGGGATCTGTCAAGTGTCCAGGGCTGCACGGGGTTGGGGACGGATCTTTCAAGCCTCCAACTAAGCTGTAAGCTGTACACAGAAGGAGAATTACCTCCTCGGCAGAACACTCACCTTCTGAGAGTGAGTGGCCTTCCTATTACCCAGACTTACAAAGACCTCAGAACACACCAGGTCTTGAAGAGACCATGAAAGAGGCTCAAAGAGACCACGAAAGGTGGCAGCTTAACTGTAAATAAACCATGAATGAAAGGCTGGACTCGCTTCCACAGAGTTTAGAAGGGAGTCTCAGAATAAGCCAAATGAGGCCAAGTTCAATGTGCATCACGACAAAATTCAACATCCATCAAATAAAAAGAACAAAATTCAGACATGAAGAGTGTGAATTCATAATGCTGGAAGCTACTTTTAAAAATTATAAGCCTGTACACAGGATTTCTGGTTTTGGCAGACTTGAAAATAGTCACAAATCCGGTCTTGATGAAACAAATGTGGTCAGCACAAAGTGACACAGAGGCCCAGACACTCCAGCCTGCGCAAGGCAGGTGACAGCCCAACAAGTATTATCCCTGATTCCAAACAGGTTTCTCAAAGGTCGGCTAAGAGTGAGGAATGAGTCTTTGGGGCTAGACCCACCCCTACTCCCAAGTTTGGGGCCACCAAGGACACTTTTGAAAAGGTGGGCAAGTTGCAAAATTAGTAGCTTACAGCCAGAGAAGGCAGAAAACCAGGACAAAATGCATTTCCCAAACTTAGTAATCACCTGGGGGAGGAAGCCAGCAAAACGAGGGCTGTGGCTGCCGGGGCTATGCCCGGGGCAGCCTGAGCTAACTCTGGGAAGTCTACAGACTCTCTTGCTGGAGGAAGTTCACCCTGGCTCTAGCAGGGAGGTATGTATAGTTAGGGAGCTCACTAGGGGAGATGGAGGTGGACGGAACTTGATACTTATGAAGAGCCTGCGGCACTCTCTCTCTCTCTCTCTCTGACTCCAACAGGAAGCAAAATGCATAGCCAGCTGTTAGCAAATGACATTTTGTAAGAACTGAAACTCAGAGCTAGCCGGAGGTTGTTTGTTTGCTTATGACAGCAGGTAGGCAGGCAGCCATCCTGGCCTTATAGACTCTGTGAAGGGGATGTTGAACTCCAGATCTTCCTGCCACGTGCCCCCACACCCAGCTTAGCTAAAGTGTCTTTACAATTGGGATAAGTGACAAACCAGGAACAAATTTAACTAGAAGATCTAGAAATGATGCACACAATTAAAATTATTAAAAATAATCTTATTTTTGTAAATTTGATTCCTCATATTTTAATTTAAAAAGTATACAGTATATTCTTATCTTATTTTTCTCTTCCCAACTCCTCCCATATTTATTCCTTACCGACTCTACTTCAGTCTCTTTTCTCTAACTTAAATAAATAAATAAAGCAAAATGAAACCAAAAGCCCTTCCCAACACACTCACACATAAAACCATGAAGTTCATTTTGTGTTGGACAGCTACTCCTGGGCATGGAGCCTGACAAATAAATTTTTAAAAAGAACAAAATGAAAATTCTAGACTTAATAACTACAATGAAAATTTCCCTGAATGGTCTCCACCACGGAATGGAGTTGGATTAAACTACAGAAGATTAAATGTGTAGTTTAAGATAAATTAACAGAACTTTTTTAGGTATGAAGAAGAGAAAGAAAAGCGGCAGGTGAATCGTGAACAGGGCCTTTCAAAGACATTGTGGGCTGCATGGAGTAGTCTCTGAGAAGGAGCAGCAGGAGAGAAAAAACTGGGGGGATGGGCAGAGCTTTGTTGGACATGATAACTGGTATACACTTCAGTCCCAGCATCCAGGGAGTAGAAGCAGGTGGATCTCTGTGAGTTTGAGGATAGCCTGGTCTACATAGATTTCAGGCCAGCCAGGACCACATAATGAGACCTTGTCTCAAACAAATCACAAATAGACTATAAGGAGCAAGTGAAGTCCTGGGTCAATGTGTGTTGTTTGACATGGTCATGTCCGTGCCAGGGACTCAAACCCGTGGTAGGACGGAGCCTTCCTTGGGTCTGAGTATGAACGTTGACAGTGTGTGCAGAAGACGCTCACTGTGGGTTTCTCTCCCCCAACCCCACTCCAGAACGTTTGTAGCCTGAAGACTGTTCTAAGAAATTGTTCCTACCTAAGGACTAAATCTGCCTTCTTGTCTCTGCCATATGTACCACCCTGCCTCTCTGTTTGTAATAATCCCACCTCCCTGTTCAGCTGTACAGAATAAATGCCCTGAGCTTCCAGTGGGCTGTGGCTTCTCTGTCGAAGAGCCCGGGTCACCCAATCCCAGCTTTCCTGTACTGTCTGTGTGTCTGTCCTTCCTTTCTTCATTCCCTCCCTGCACCACTTAGATGAGTCCCTGAGCCGTTTGAGATGTGTCAACAAGGAAAATCAGTCACATGGCTTAAAGTTCTTAGACCTGTGTCACAAGCTCTTACTCTCAAATATAAGAATTTAGCCACTGCACATACAGCAAAGTCAAGCAAGCCCATCAGTTGGCACCCTGGGTTTTAAAAAAGAAAAAAGAAAGCGAAAGGGAAGAGAAGAATAAAAAAATTGAAATTACTAAAAGAAAAATGGTGCTATGTATTCAGGAGAACAAGTCTGTGATAGAGGCAGCAAGTCAGAGACCACAGTCCAGAAGGCAGGCAGCGCAGAGCAAGTCAGAGACAACACCAAGTGCAGAAGGCAGCACAGAGCAAGTCAGAGACAACACCAAGTGCAGAAGGCAGCACAGAGCAAGTCAGAGACGACACCAAGTGCAAAAGGCAGCACAGAGTAAGTCAGAGACAACACCAAGTGCAGAAGGCAGTGCAGAGCAAGTCAGAGGCAACACCAAGTGCAGAAGGCAGCACAGAGTAAGTCAGAGACAACACCAAGTGCAGAAGGCAGTGCAGAGCAAGTCAGAGGCAACACCAAGTGCAGAAGGCAGTGCTGAGCAAGTCAGAGGCAACACCAAGTGCAGAAGGCAGCGCAGAGTAAGTCAGAGACAACACCAAGTGCAGAAGGCAGTGCAGAGCAAGTCAGAGGCAACACCAAGTGCAGAAGGCAGCACAGAGCAAGTCAGAGACAACACCAAGTGCAGAAGGCAGTGCAGAGCAAGTCAGAGACAACACCAAGTGCAGAAGGCAGCACAGAGTAAGTCAGAGACAACACCAAGTGCAGAAGGCAGTGCAGAGCAAGTCAGAGACAACACCAAGTGCAGAAGGCAGTGCAGAGCAAGTCAGAGGCAACACCAAGTGCAGAAGGCAGCACAGAGCAAGTCAGAGACAACACCAAGTGCAGAAGGCAGCACAGAGCAAGTCAGAGACGACACCAAGTGCAGAAGGCAGCGCAGAGCAAGTCAGAGACGACACCAAGTGCAGAAGGCAGTGCAGAGCAAGTCAGAGACAACACCAAGTGCAGAAGGCAGCACAGAGCAAGTCAGAGACAACACCAAGTGCAGAAGGCAGTGCAGCAATAGATGCAAAACAATGCAAGCAAACAAACAACAAAAACAAAAAACCATCCAACCAGCCTAACATGGTACTGCAAGCCTTTAATTCCTGTACTCAGGAGGCAGAGGTCAGCAGCTAAGGCTACACAATAAGACCCTGTCTAAAATGAAAAGGAGAGAAAAGAAAAAAAGAAAAGAAGGTAGGAAGGAAGGAAGGAAGGAAGGAAGGAAGGAAGGAAGGAAGAAAGAAAGAAAGAAAGAAAGAAAGAAAGAAAGAAAGAAAGAAAGAAAGAAAGAAAGAAAGAAAGAAAGAAAGAAAGAAAGAAAGAAAGAAAGAAAGAAAGAAAGAGAGAAAGAAAGAGAGAGAGAGAAAGAGAGAAAGAGCCGGGCGGTGGTGGCGCACGCCTGTAATCCCAGCACTCTGGGAGGCAGAGGCAGGTGGATTTCTGAGTTCGAGGCCAGCCTGGTCTACAGAGTGAGCTCCAGGACAGCCAGGGCTACACAGAGAAACCCTGTCTCAAAAAAAACCAAATTCAAAAAAAAAAGGCAAAAAAGAAAGAAAGAAAGAAAGAAAGAAAGAAAGAAAGAAAGAAAGAAAGAAAGAAAGAAAGAAAGAAAGAAGGAAGGAAGGAAGGAAGGAAGGAAGGAAGGAAGGAAGGAAGGAAGGAAGGAAGGAAGGAAGGAAGGAAGGAAGAAAGAAAGAAAGAACATTCCACCAAGAATTCTATATCCATACAAAATAAAAAAAAACAAGGTAAGTTCTATATGACCAGAACCTTACGGAATGTGTGGCTGGCTGACCTGTCATCCAAGAGATGCTGAAGGAAGGAAGTACCTCGGGCTGGGAGGGAAATATCAGATGGCAAATCACAGACACATCTGATAGAGACGTGACAGGCACAGCAGCAGACTGTGTGGACGGAAAGACCTCAGCCAAGCAAAGGACAGCCAGCCACCATGGGATGGACTTTCTGAAAGGATTCACTTCTATACACTCTGCAGTACTCATGCCAAAGCCAAATATGTGTCATGAGCCTAAGTATGAGGGCCAGGGAGATGACTCAACAGGTAAAGAAGCTTGAGGCCAAGACTGCCGATCTGACGCCAACATCCTGAACAGAGTAGAAGAGAACTTATTTCCAAAAGTTGTCCTCTGACCTTCACATTTGCACCATGGCCTGCATACACACACACACACACACACACACACACACACACAGATTCACATACAACACACATATACACACAATATTCACATACACACACAAGAATTCAAATACACACAACACACACATGCACATACATATACATACACAGATTCACACAATATACATAAACAGATTCACCCAGAAATGTACACACAGATAACACACATACACACACAAATACACACAGAGATACACACATAACACACATACACAAATAAATAAATTTAATTTTTAAAGTTCATAGAGACATGTGGCAGAGACTATTCATACACAAAATGTAATTATGAGAAATCAAGCGAGAGACATTCTACATGACTTGTTCATTGTATTCAGAAGACATCAGTGTATCGCTGGATGGAGGCACTGCCTGGAAACCAAGCCCTCGGTAGGTAGAGTCGGGATTGCTCCAGATCTGAGGTCAGTCTTTCTACAGACTGAACTGCAGGCTAGCCAAGGCTATGGTGTGTCTCCAAGAGGAAGAAAAGGTAAGTGATGCGGCCTATGACAAAGGGCGACTGGAAGATGCCCGGGTCTAACAGAACCGGAGACTCAGCCGGAGCACATGGCCTGGGTGGTGCTGAGTCAGACAGACAGGACGATGAAGGACAGACGCCGTTGTGGAAACTGGGAACTTCTGGAATATGTATTGAATACTAGATATTATGCCAGCTTTCAATGCCTGAGGTTGATGATTAATTAGAGAATATAATTTTCTTAGAAAGAAAAGTGGATCTGGGTCCAGCAGCACAGCTCAGCATGTCAAGTCCCTTGACACTGTGCCCAATCGCACACTGTTGGGAGAAGAGAGCCGGGTTTTGCAGGCTATCTGTGATCATTGCTCGTGCTCCACGGTGTAGCCACGCCCACATATCATACACATATCATAAACTTAGGGGAGAGGAGACCTTCTAGATGAACAAGTGGGTGAAGGAGCTTGCCACTCAAGCCCGCAACCTAAGCGGAATCCTGGGAATCCACATCAGAGCAGAAGGAGAAAACTGACTCCACAGAATTGTCCACTGTCTATACGTGCTCCGTGATGGACACCCTCCTCCCCACCGCAGACACGCATATCATGCATATGCATGACCAAAGTACACTATATGCATAAATAAAATTGCCAAAGGAAATTTTAAGACATTACAAGAAAAAGGAAGAGGAGGAGACAGGGAATAGGCAAGGCGATATAGGCCTATAATCCAAGGGTTCGAGAGGTGGAATCAGGGTAGTGAGTTCAAGGTCACCCTCAGCAATATATATGTGTGTGTGTGTATATATGTATGTGTATGTGTGTGTATGTGTGTGTCTATGTGTGTGTGTCTATGTGTGCATGTGTTTAGATATAGATAAATGTGTGTATGTATATGTGTGCATGTGTAATTATTAAGCAAGAAGAATTTCTTTTAAGTAAACATACCAGACAAGAATACATTTAATTGTTGTTGGGTTTTGTGGATTTTTTCCTTTCTTTCAGTCTTTCAGGCCTTAGTATAAAAGCGTTCTGATAGATGATCCTTCAGGGAGAACAAGATGACCCTGGGTGCCTAGGGTGAAAAGAAAGGGTTTGCAGCATGAAGCCAGGTGCTGCGTCACTGAACCTGGCAAGCCCAGGCCCGGCCCACGTCCACATGCACACACAGGTGTGCACACCACAGCAGGAGTGTGGAATGAACTTGGCAAGCCCCGGCCCGGCCCACGTCCACATGCACGCACAGGTGTGCACACCACAGCAGGAGTGTGCAAGTCAGAAGACAACTTGTGGAACAGTTCTGTCCTTCCACCCCGTGGGTTCCCAGGATCAAACGCTCAGGCACTTTCCCTGCGTCAGCTGCCTGGTCCTCACGTCCCTCAACAGGCTGACACACACGCAGTTAAACACAAACTGCCGCTCATGAACCAGTGATCGATATTGATTCCTGACAGCCACTTTCAAACCAAGCGAGCTTTATCTACTGAAGACAGCTCTGCTTGAGTGTCAAGTATAGGTTTGAAAGACAAGTGAAATAATATTTGACTTTGATTATCCTCCAAACCTGATCTCTCCTCCTCTGAAGATTACAGACAGTTTATTTGCCCATCTAATCAATTACGAAATTGTGTGTGTCTAGCTTTTTGGGGTTTCCCATTGTTCTCTGTGCTGTGGCCAGGACCTCCCCACCAGTGCCACCCACCTGCCAACATCAGAGGAGGGTGGCTTTTGCTTTTGTTGATGGTGTTTTCTCTGCAGTGCTTCTTTTTGTTTTTAAAATTAGGGTCTCAAGTAGAAGAGGCTGACCTTGAACTCCCAATTTCCCTGTCTTCCCCTCCCTGGCTGCTGGGGTTGCAGGCACAGCACAATGGCTGCTGTAGAGCCCATTATGTTTAACACTCCCATTTTCTACATTACATTTTTTTCAGTAACGATCGTGAAGCTGGATAGTCACGATGAGCAAAGAGAAACACAATGGAGTTCTTACATTTGTATGCATGAACATGCGTGAACATATATGTATGCTAGTAAAAACATAAATATTAAAACACAAAAGGGAATAAGCAATAGATTTTTAGTTAATTTATCCATTATAATGCATTTCTGGATTTAAAATGTATAAATGAGCCTTTATAATATGCCAAGTACAATCATAAATAGTAATAGAACATAACAACCCTAAAACACATAAATTTCTATTTTAAACATATGAATAGCTCATAGAAAATAGTACGAATTATCTGAAATTTATATTTGCCAAACAAAAATATGACACCTCAAATCCTATTCCACTGTGTTTGATTTTAATCACAATTAAAATGTATAATCACAGCCGGGCGGTGGTGGCTCACGCCTGTAATCCCAGCACTCTGGGAGGCAGAGGCAGGCGGATTTCTGAGTTCGAGGCCAGCCTGGTCTACAGAGTGAGTTCCAGGACAGCCAGGGCTACACAGAGAAACCCTGTCTCGAAAAAACCAAATCCAAAACAAAAAACAAAAAAAAATGTATAATCACAGTAAAAATGGAATTATTTCAGGACCTATGAAGTGACTCAATGTGTAAAGGTAGGGGTGTGGAGTTCTCCTTTTATCCTTTTTTAGATTTGCTTATTTCTGTATTTAAGTATGTCATGTATAGACGTGCTCTGTCTGCATGGATGTCTGCATAACACAGTAGGGCATCAGATCTCATTACAGAGAGCTGTGAGCCACCACGTGATTGCTGGGAACTGAACTCAGGACCTCTAGAAAAAACAAACAGTGCTCTTAACCACTGAGCCATCTCTCCAGCCCCCAGAACCATTTATTTCTAACCGTAACTTAAGTGGAGCTGTGAAATGCCCTCGGGAGTGGAGACACAAAACAAGCTCAAAGGATTCCAGACAATGACAACCCAATTCTTTTCCTTTAAATTGGATATTTCCTTTGTCTACATTTCAAATGTTATCCCCTTTCCTGGTTTCCCTCTGCAAACCCCCTACTCCATCCCCCCTTCCCCTGCTTCTACAAGGGTGCTCCCCCACCCACCCACTCCTACCTCACCACCCTAGCATTCCTCTACACTGGGGCATCAAGCCTTCACAGGACCAAGGGCCTCCCCTCCCATGGATACCAGAAAAGGCCCCTTCAGCTCCTTCAGTCCTTCCCCTCAGTCATCCATTGGGGTCCCCGTGCTCAGTCCGATGGTTGGCTGTGAGCATCCGCATCTGTATCTGTCAGGATCTGGCAGAGCCTCTAGGAGACAGCTCTATCAGGCTCCTGTCAGCAGTCACTTCTTGGCATCCACACCAGTGTATGGATTTGGTGTCTGCATGTGGGATGAATCCCCAGGTAGGGCAGCCTCTGTATGGCCTTTCCTTCAGTCTCTGTTCCACTCTCTGTCCCTGTATTTCCTTTAGACAGGAGCAATTTTGGGTTAAAATTTTAGAGATGGGTGGGTGGCCCCATCCCTCAGCCAGGGGCTGTGCCTAACCTCTGGATATGGTCTCTACAGGTTCTCCCTCCCCTTTGTGTGGTATTCCAGCTAATGCCATCCCTGTGGGGTCCTGGGAGGCTCTTGCTTTCCTGGCATCTGGAACTTTCTGGTTGTTCCCTCCCCCCAGCTCCCCATGCCCCATTGCTACACACCTCTGTTCAATTTCCTGGCCCTCTGTACATTTCTCCCATCTCCTCCCTTACCTGACCCTGCCCCTCTTTTCCCCTCCCCGTCCTCTCTTCCTCCCAAGTCCCTCCCACCCTCTCCTTCCCTTGACTATATTGTTCCCCCTTCTAAGTAGGACTGAAGCATTCACTCTTTGGTCTTCCTTCCTCTTGAGCTTCATGTGGTCTGTGAGCTGTATCTTGGGTATCCACGCTATTTGCCTAATATGCACTTATCAGTGAGTGCATACCATGTGTGTGGTCTTTTGTAACTGAGTTACCTCACTCAGGATATATTGTCTATATCCATCTATTTGCCTGCAAATTTCATGAATTCAATGTTTTTAATAGTACTCCATTATGTAAATGTACCACATTTTCTGTATCCATTCCTCTGTTGAGGGACATCTGGATTGTTTTCAGCTTCTGGTTATTATAAATAAGGCTGATATGGACATAGTGGAGCATGTGTCCTTATTACATCTTGAAGCATCTTCTGGTATATGCCCAGGAGTGGTATGTCCTGGTATGGCTGGGTACTCAGTTACTGCTATATCCAATTTTCTGAGGATTCACCAGACGATTTCCAGAGTGGTTATACCAGCTTGCAATCCCACCAGCAATGGAGGAGTGTTCCTCTTTCTCCACATCCTTGCCAGCTTCTCAGTTTTTGATCTTAGCCATTCTGACTGGTGTGAGGTGGAATCCCAGGGTTGTTTTGATTTGCATTTCCCTGATGACTAAGGATGTTGAACATTTCTTTAGGTATTTCTCAGCCATTCGAGTTTCCTCAGTTGAGAATTCTGTTTAGCTCTGTTCCCCATTTTTTGATAGGATTATTTGGTTCTCTGGAGTCTAATTTCTTGAGTTCTTTGTATATATTGAATATTAGTCCTCTATCAGATGTAGGATTAATAAAGATCTTTTCCCAATCTGTTGGTTGCCATTTTGTCCTATTGACAGTGTCCATTGCCTTACAGAAGATTTGCAATTTTATGAGGTCCCGTTTGTCAATTCTTGATCTTAGAGCATAAGCATAAGGTGTTCCGTTGAGGAAATTTCCCTGTGCCCATGTATTCGAGGCTTCTCCTGACTTTCTCTTCTACTGGATTCGGTATGTCTGGTTTTCTGTGGAGGTCCTTGATCCACTTGGACTTGAGCTTTGTACAGGAAGATGAGAACGGATCAATTTGCATTTTTCTACATGCTGACTGCCAATGGAATCAACACCATTTGTTGAAAACTCTGTCTTTTTTCCACTGAATGGTTTTAGCTTCTTTGTCAAAGATCAAGTGACTACAGGTGTGTGGTTTCATTTCTGTGTCTTCAATTCTATTCCATTGATCTACCTGCCTGACACTATACCAATACCATGCAGTTTTTATCACTATTGCTCTATAGTACTGCTTGAAGTCAGGGATGGTGATTCCCCCAGGAATTTTATTGTTGAGAATAGTTTTCACTATTCTGGGTTTTTTGTTATTCCAACTGAATTTGAGAATTGCTCTTTCTAACTCTACGAAGAATTGAGTTGAAATTTTGATGGGGATTGCATTGAATCTATAGACTGCTTTTGGCAAGATCACCATTTTTACTATATTAATCTTGCCAATCCATGAGCATGGGAGATCTTTCCATATTCTGAGGTTTTCTTCGATTTCTTTCTTCAGATACTAGAAGTTCTTGTCATATAGATTTTTCACTTGTTTGGTTAGAGTCACACCAAGATATTTTCTATTATTTGTGACTATTGTGATGGGTGTCCTTTCCCTAATTTCTTTCTCAGCCTGTTTATCATTTGTATAAAGGAAGGCTACTGATTTGATTGAGATAATTTCATATCCAGCCACTTTACTGAAGTTGTTTATCAGCTGTAGGAGTTCTCTGGTGAAGTTTTTTGGGTTGCTTAAGTATACTACCATATTATCTGCAAATAGTGATAGTTTGCTGGGCGGTGGTGGCACACACCTGTGATCCCAGCACTCTGGGAGGCAGAGGGAGGCAGATTTCTGCAAGGCCAACCTGGTCTATAGAGTGAGTTCCAGGACAGCCAGGACTATACAGAGAGAAACCCTGTGTCAAAAAAAAAAAAAAAAAAAAAAAAAAAAAAAAAAAAAAAAAAAAAAAAAAAACCCAAATCCAAAAAAACAAACAAAAAATAGTGATATTTTGACTTCTTCCTTTCCAATTTGTATCCCTTTGACCTCTTTTTGCTGTCTAATTGCTCGAGCTAGAACTTAAAGTACTATATTGAATATATAGGTAGAGAGTGGGCTGCCTTGTCTAGTCCCTGATTTTAGTGGGATTGCTTCAAGTTTCTCTCCATTTAGTTTGATGTTGGCTACTGGTTTGCTGTATATTGCTTTTACTATGTTTAGATATGGGCTTGAATTCCTGATCTTTCCAAGACTTTTAACGTGAAGATATGTTGAATTTTGTCAAATGCTTTTTCAGCACCTAATGAAATGATCATGTGTGTTTTTTTCTTTAAGTTGGTTTATGTAGTAGAATATGTTGATAGATTTCCATATATTAAAAAAAAATCCCTGCGTCTCTGGGATGAAGCCTACTTGATTGTGGTGAATGATCGTTTTGATGTGTTCTTGGATTCAGTTTGTGAAAATTTTATTAAATATTTTTGCATCAACATTAGTAAGGGAAATTGGTCTGAAGTTTGGTCTTTGTGTGGTTTTAGTATCAGTGTAACTGTGGCTTCATAGAAAGAATTGGGTAGTGTTTCTTCTGTTCTTATTTTGTGGAATAGTTTGAAGAGTATTGATATTAGGTCTTCTTTGAAGGGTTGATAGGATTCTGCACTAAACCCATCTGGTCCTGTTGATTTGGAGACCTTTAATGATTGCTTCTATTTCTTTAGGGGTTATGGGGTTATTGTTTAGATGGTTTATCTGATTCTGATTTAACTTTGGTACCTGGTATCTGTCTAGAAAATTGTCCATTTCATCCAGATTTTCCAGTTTTGTTGACTTTAGGCTTTTGTATTGGATCTGATGATTTTTTGTATTTCCTCCATTTCTGTTGTTATGTCTCCCTTTTCATTTCTGATTTTGTTAATTTGGATACTGTCTCTGTGCTCTATGGTTAGTCTGGTTAAGAGTTTATCTATCTTGATTTTCTCAAAGAACCAGCTCCTGGTTTTGTTGATTCTTTGTATAGTTCTTTTTGTTTTTACTTTGATTTCAGCCCTGAATTTGATTATTTCCTGTCTATTCCTCTTGGGTGTATTTGCTTCTTTTTGTTCTAGAGTTTTCAGGTGTGCTGTTAACCTGCTCGTGTATGCTCTCTCCAGCTTCTTTTTGGAGGCGCTCAGAGCTATAAGTTTTCCACTTAGCACTGCTTTCATTGCATCCCATACGTATGGGTATGTTGTACCTTCATTTTCATTAAATTCTAAAATGTCTTTATTTTCTTTCTTTATTTCTTCCTTGACCAAGTTATCATTGAGTAGAGCATTGTTCAGCTTCCATGTATATGTGGGCTTTCTGTTGTTTTTGCTGTTATTGAAAACCAGCCTTAGTTCATGGTGATCTGATAGGATGCATGGGATTATTTAAATCTTCTTGTATCTGTTGACACCTGTTATGTGACTGATTATATGGTCAATTTTCTCATGAGGTGCTGAGAAGAAGATATATTCTTTTGTTTTAGGATGAAATGTTCTACAGATGTCTGTTAAATCCGTTTGGTTCATAACTTCTGTTAGTTTCACTGTGTCTCTGTTTAGTTTTTGTTTCCATGATCTGTCCATTGATGATAGTAGGGTGTTGAAGTCTCCCTCTATTATTTTGTGAGGTGTGCCAGCACTCCAGGGAAATCAGCTCTTCCCAGGCAGAATTTGGGTATGGAGAGCTGTGCACAGGGTCAGCTCCAGGGCATGGTGAAGGATCCTGCCCCAGGCTGCTCCTAGGTGCCTGTGTCCTAAGGGCTACGGGAAGGTCCCTCTTGGGCCAGGAATTTGAGCAGAAGAGGTGGTCTCTCCTGTGCTCTCAGATGTATCAGCACTTCTGGGAGACCAGTTCTCTCCCAGCAGGATTTGACTGTGGAGCGCTGTGGCCAAGAACCCAATTCTTGACTGGGAAATCTCTGTATAAACGTCTGTGTGAAGGGCAGGACTTAGGGAAAGGAAGGAAACCTTGTCGATTTGAAGGTTGCCACCGATGCAAGTGTGACAGTTGGCTCCAGCAGATCGGAGATGGACAGAAGATTATATGGACAGTATTTTATCACTGGCAGTGTGCAGACATGATCACAATATGGGGCCCACCTACTTTACTAGGTTTTATTATTGTTTTTAGATGTCCTGAAGAAAGCCCACCCTCTGTTGCTTCCCGGGGACGTGATCTTTCCCAGCGCCCCATTCTTGTTTGGCTGCTCCATGAAGTGCCTGGCCCTTGCGCCCAATTGTTCCTTCACATTTATAGCAGGAAAAGGATCCTGGCTTCACAAGCGTCAGAGCTGAGTCTTCCTTCCTTTCTTCTCTGCTTTTTGTTTTGTTGAGGAGACAGGGGACTGAACTTCAGGCCTCTAAATGCTAAGCAAGGACTCTCCTGCTGCACGCCTCCCCAAGACAACAACACACAGTTTTTATTGCTCCGAAGTCATTCAATATATCCTTGGAGGGGGGTGGAAGGAAATATGTCAATAATATTTAAAATGCTTCTTACCTCTGTTGTCTCTTTCCATTTAGTCTCTTTATAACAGAGATTGTAGTGCTAGCTCCCTCAGAGGCTTGGGTTCACCCTCACTGCCCTGAGGCAGAGTGCTCCCTCAGAGGCTTGGGTTCATACTCACTGTCCTGAAGCAGAGTGCTCCCTCAGAGGCTTGGGTTCACTCTCGCTGTCCTGAGGCCAGAGTGCTCCCTCAAAGGCTTGGGTTCACCCTCGCTGTCCTGAGGCAGAGTGCTCCCTCAGAGGCTTGGGTTCACCCTTGCTGTCCTGAGACAGAGTGCTCCCTCAGAGGCTTGGGTTCACCCTCACTGCCCTGAGGCAGAGTGCTCCCTCAGAGGCTTGGGTTCACCCTCACTGCCCTGAGGCAGAGTGCTCCCTCAGAGGCTTGGGTTCACCCTCACTGCCCTGAGACAGAGTGCTCCCTCAGAGGCTTGGGTTCACCCTCGCTGTCCTGAGGCAGAGTGCTCCCTCATAGGCTTGGGTTCACCCTCGCTGTCCCAAGACAGAGTGCTCCCTCATAGGCTTGGGTTCAACCTCGCTGTCCTGAGACAGAGTGCTCCCTCAGAGGCTTGGGTTCACCCTCGCTGTCCTGAGGCAGAGTGCTCCCTCATAGGCTTGGGTTCACCCTCGCTGTCCCAAGACAGAGTGCTCCCTCATAGGCTTGGGTTCATACTCACTGTCCTAAAGCAGAGTGCTCCCTCAGAGGCTTGGGTTCACTCTCGCTGTCCTGAGGCCAGAGTGCTCCCTCATAGGCTTGGGTTCACCCTCGCTGTCCTGAGGCAGAGTGCTCCCTCATAGGCTTGGGTTCACCCTCGCTGTTCCAAGACAGAGTGCTCCCTCATAGGCTTGGGTTCAACCTCGCTGTCCTGAGACAGAGTGCTCCCTCAGAGGCTTGGGTTCACTCTCGCTGTCCTGAGGCCAGAGTGCTCCCTCATAGGCTTGGGTTCAACCTCGCTGTCCTGAGACAGAGTGCTCCCTCAGAGGCTTGGGTTCAACCTCGCTGTCCTGAGGCAGAGTGCTCCTTTTCACACCTTCTTTTATGCCAGGATCCAGCTTGGTAGTTCTCAGGCTCAGTCACTACAGACCCCAGAATACTTAGGAACTTGCTGGAAAGTCATTGGCCCTCTAAAAAAAATGGCTCCAGCACTCTGAGAATGTGTTTTCATAACCCCCAGCTGTCTCTGATGCATGCTAATGTCAGATTTACCACAGCCTTCTCAGTTTTGAAAATATTATTTCTTAGACCCTCAGCATCCAGTATTATTAATGAAAAGTCTCTGTCTCTGTTCAATTGAAACATAAAATATCTGGTGTTCACCTATTTTATTGAGGTAAGTTTGCAAATAATTAAATGTATCAATCTTGAGTGTGTGGTTCCGTGAGTTTTTGGTAAGTGCAGAAGTGCACATCACCATCAAGATATAAAACATTTCCAGAAGCACAAGACACACGGTCAGACACCTCTTCAAGTTCTACAGCCTCTTCCTACGTCTGCTCCTCCCAGGACAACTCACCTGCGGTTTTCTGCTCAGCGTCAGCTGAACCTTCTAGGATCCCAGACACAGACACGTGGAATCCGGAATATGAGTCCTTTGTATCTTTCCTTTTATTTATCGCCCTGCTTCTGAGGGTGACTTGGGTTCTTCATTTGCTGGTAGCTCTATTCCCTTTGTACTTAAGAGTAGTATTGTAATGATGTTTAGAGACGCCATATTCTGTTTCATAGATAACTGTGTCAATACACTCTGTTTGGTGGTGTGGCTATGCGTGGGGAGAGGGCAATCGTTGTAGATTGCTTCTAATGTTATTTGTGTTCATTTGGCTCCCGAAATCACCCAGAACCAGCATGTCCCGCTGAGGGCCCTGCCCCCAGTTGGCTCTAATTGGAAGATAATGTTACCAGTGGTCAATGGCAGGGCAGTGAAACAGAGGCAGGGATTTTAGAATTCCCGGGCAAGGAAAAGGAGAAGGGAAAAGACAGTTACGTTATGATGAGGGCATAGGAGACCCACCCTTCGGAAAGGTACAGGAGGAAGACACAGTTGACATGTAAGTACAAGGGAAAAGCGGCCCCAGGAGGACTGCCCGGCAGGGTCCAGGGCAGCGAAGATAAAATGTAGATTTAGTAAATACGAACTCAGGAATATCAGAGGAGAGTGTGTGCTAGCCGCGTGGAGTTAGGGAGTGGCCTGGCCATTGAGCCGCTTAAGATATTTAAACAGCTCATTATGTGCATGTGTGTGTCTGTATGTGTGTGTCTTTCTTTCAGGAATACAGAACAGAGGGGCAATAGTGAGAAACGCATACACACACACCCTCCAGGGAGTTTAGAGTGGACTAACATGCTACCACTTCAGGTGATTAGTACAGCAGCCAGACATTCATAGAGGTAGCAAAAGTTCTACATTATTTTATTGTATCTGCAACAGACATACATTCCATATGGCTTTGCCTAGCAGATAATTTATTTTGTTTTTGTTTTTGGTGTTGGTGTTTTGGGGCTTTTTGTTTTTGTTTTTTTCCAGATAGTCTCTCTGTATAGCCCTGGCTATTCTGGCCTCGAACTCACCAAGATCTGCCTGCCTCTGTCTCCCCACATGCTGGGACAAAAGGCATATGCCACCAAGTCCAGCAATTTTTCTTTCTCTTAAAGTTTTGAGACTTTTGTTTTACTTTGTGCCTCTGGGCTTCCACTACCTTGTGCTTCTATTTTAATGTTTTCTTACTTATTTCACATGTTATAGAATAACTGCTTTGCTCCAGGCTTGACATACTTCTTACATGTAGGGGAGCAGAGGTGGCCTGGGCCTAAAGTCAGGCAATGAAATAAACCAAATCGTACAGCGGAAGCGAGGTCTGTGGCAATTAAAACCATGACCACAGTGAATTAGGGAGGAAAGGGTTTGTTTGGCTTACATGTCCACATCACTATTCATCCTGGAAGGAAGTCAGGACATATACATTCACACACACATACACATATATATCATATACACATACACATTTACGTTGCATATACGTTATATATGTTGCATATACGTTACTTATACATTGCATACATGTTGCATACACATTGCATATACATTCACATTGCATATTCATTGCATACACATTACATAATATACATATGCATTTACATAGACATATACATTTGCATACATGTTGCATACACGTTGCATATACATATACATTGCATAAATATACATACACATATATGTACACATACACATATACATACACATACATATCTATTTCTGTTATTTTCTATTCAGAAACTCTAAATTGCAATTTAATTTATCCATTAAATTTTGTAAATGTTAACTTCTAAAATTTTGAGAATATTTTATGTCAAAAGCATTCATGAGTCCAGGGACTAGGAACTCATACTCGGAGCTCACATGCTCTCACTATTGTAAAGTAGCTAGAACTGGAATGGCAGAGAGCAGGAGAGGCTGGGAAAGGGCGGGGCACCTCTGCATGCAGAGGCCATTCTTGTCTTCTGAACCTGAAAGCTACCAGCAGGCCTTTTCTGTCAGCCTGTGGCCCTGGGGCGAGCTGTCCAGTAAGCAGAGCAGACTCGCCCCACAGCTCTGATCCGATCTAAGTTGCACAGTATCACATCTAAGCAGTGTGATAGCTGCAGCTGTCATACCACTCCCAGGAGGGCGCAGAAACCCCTCCTCTCAATGGAGCAACAGGCGCATTCTCAGGAAAGCAGAGGAGGAAAAGATTTGTTTTGGCTCAAAGAGTCAGAGGTTCCAGCCATGGCCCCTAGCTCCCCTGATTCTGGGCCCCGATAAGTTAGATCACCATGACACAAAGGCATATGGCAGAAGCTAGGCACCTCGTGGGAGGCAGAATGCAGGGAGGGAGAAAGAGAATGTTCTAGGACAATGTATAGCCTCCTGGGACAGGTCCCTTGTGACCCACAGCCTCAAACTAGATCATACCTCATAAAGTCCAGTGTGCCCCAAAGTAGAGCCACCATCTAGGGAAAATCCCTGTCATAGGTCAGTCTTTTGGAAGGACACATTCTACCCAACATAAAGGTACTAAATAAGTCGTGGCTAAGAAAACACGACTTTGGAAGATCTTATATAACTCTTAAAATTTTCTTCCCAACCTTGGTCCCATCACTTGGGAGGCAGAGGCTGGCATATGTGTGAGTTCAAGGCCAGCCTGGTCTACAGAGCGAATTCCAGGAAGGCAAGGTCTACACAGAGAAACCTTGTGGATGGATAGAGAGAGAGAGAGAGAGAGAGAGAGAGAGAGAGAGAGATAGAAAGAATGGGTAGATAGATATAGTAGATAGATAGGCAGATAGATATGATAGATGGATAGATAATAGATAAAATGGATGAACAGATGATAGATAGCTATATAGATGATTGATAGATGATTGATTGAGATATGGATAGATAGACAGCCAAATCTCCCTTCTTTAAAACGTATCCGTCATCACAGGCCGTCACAGGCTAGCCTTTCTCACTTTCTGTGGACCGTTTGCATTGTGCTCTGGGAGACAGAGAAGGCCTGTGAGGCTTTTCCACTGCTGCCTCTTTATAGATATTCAGAGCTCGAAAATGGGAACAGGTCTCAACCATGGTCTCTAGGGAACTGAGCAGCTTAACTGCAGCCTGAAGACTTAACCTGTTCACAGCACTGATTAAAATCCTGGCGGGGAGCTGAGCAGAGGTGGCACACCTTTAATCCCAGCACTTGGGAGGCAGAGGCAGAGGCAGAGGCAGGCAGATTTCTTTCTTTCTTTCTTTTTTTTTTTTTTTTTTTGATTTGGTTTTTTCAAGACAGGGTTTCTCTATGTAGCCCTGGCTGTCCTGGAACTCACTGTGTAGACCCAGGCTGGCCTCGAACTCAGAAATCTGCCTGCCTCTGCCTCCCAGAGTGCTGGGATTACAGACGTGCGCGCCACCACCCTGCTGCCGGCAGATTTCTTAGTTCAAGGCCAACCTAGTCTACAGAGTGAGTTCCAGGGCAGCCAGGGCTACACAGAGAAACCCTGTCTCGAAAAAAAAAAAAACAACAACAACAAAAAACAACAACAACAATCCCAGGGGGAGGGGTGTGATCACAGTGTTTACATTTCATTTATCTCTGTGCATTCTTTCTTTCTCTCTTGTTGGGTTGTGGTTGGTTGGTTGGTTGGTTAGGTTGGTTTTTGTTTTTTGTTGCTTGCCTGTCTGTTTTCCCATTAATGAATTAATCATTTATTCACTTCATAACCCAATCACAGCCCCTCTTCTCCTCCAAGTCCCCCCTCCCCTTCTCCTCTGAGAAAGGGAAAGTTCACATTGGGTACCAACCCCACCCCACCCCACCCCCACCCCCACCCCTCATCCAGGCCCCTCAAGTCACTGCAGTACTAGGTGGTTCCTCAGTTAGGAGAACGGGATCCACAAGCAGAAAATGGAGTCAGTTGTTGGGGGACCTTTATGAAGACAGCTGCACATGGGCTATGAAAGGGGGAGGGGCCTAGGTCTAGCTCATGCTTGCGCCTCGGTGCATGGTTCCGTGTCTGGGAGCCTCCAAGGGTCCAGGTTAGTTGACTCTATTGGTCTTCCTGTGGAGTCTCTACCTACTTCAGGGTCCTCAATCCTTCCTCCTGACTCTTCCACAAGAATCTTCAAACTCTGTCTAATGTTCAGCTGTGGGTCTCCGCATCTGTTTCGGTCAGCTGCCGAGTGGAGCCTCTCGGAGGACTGTTATGCCAGGCTTCTGTCTGCAAGTGTAGCAGGGATTGGAGCTTGCCCATGGGATGGGTCTCAACGGGCCAGGAATTGGTTGGCTGTTCCCTCAGTGTCTGCTCCATCTTTGTCTCTGGCCTTCGTGTAGGCAGTACAGATTTTAGGTTGAAGACTTTGTGGGAGGGTTGGTGTCCTGCCTGGCTGCGGGCAGTGGCCGCTTCAAGCTTCACGCGCCCTGCTGCTAGGAGTCTCAGCTAAGAGTTCCCGTCACAGACCCCCTGGGACTCTCCCATCCTAGTCGGTCCTTTCTTTTTAAGGACGGATTGTTGTTTTTAACTGGGCATGGGCATGTGCACATGAGTGTAAGTGCCCAAGGAGGCCAGTAGAGGGCATCAGAATCCGCCTTAGTTGGGGTTACAGGTGGCAGGGAAACACCCAACTTGGGAACTAGAAACGAATTTGCGTTCTTTTCAAGGAGAGGAATACCACTATTAACTTCTAAGTCATCTCTCCTGAACTTCTATTTTAGTTTTTGATAAATGAAATTTTCTTTCTTACTCATATGCCTTTGTTCTTCAGATGTAATTGATGTGTAGCAATTTAGTTGTTTGGGATGGAAAGTAAATTTCCGATGTTCTCTTCAGCTAAAAGCCAACCATTTTTCTAAATTTAGAGGCTTGAATTGCTGGATGCTTGTGTTTTGTCAACAGATTGGTTCTCTGTAGATCAACCAACATCTTTGGAGAGGTAAATAAAAGAATATGGCTTTCCGTCATCATGGACTCAGAGGAGCCTGCGAGGGAGTGGGTAGAGTTGGATCCAGGTCCCAGATGCAAAGAACTTGTTATAAAAAGGTTTTCCATGAGTCTGCTGTCTGACGGGGCCCCTCCAGTAAGTACAAAGGACTCTAGTGACAGTCTGTGCACACAGGCCTCTCTCTTCCATCAGCCGGTCATCCGGATCCCAAGTGCCCCCACCCCCACTCCTTGCTAACCTTAGATTTCTAAGGGCAGAGTGAAAGTGCGCTCCTCCCTGCCAAGATCACACCACGTCACAGTGTTAGCCAAGCTCGGAGGTTGCCTCAGAGAACTCTTGAAGTGGGTAGCCTGGGACAGACACAGGCTTTGGAGTCTCACAGCTTCAGGACACTGGGAACTCGGAGAGGTGAAGAATTTACTCACAAACACACCCCAGCCGCAGAGCCCTTCCACACAGAGGTGTGCGAGCTGGCCTGGAAAGCTTATGGAAACCTAACCCAAGGAATGAACAATGGGGTTGAAGCGGAGGGCCTCGTGTGCCCTTTTTCCCACCCACCCCCTCCTCAGGACGCTTACGCAAAGGGAATTGCTTTCAGATTTCTGTTCAAAGAGTGCTCTCAAATGGAGACTTGGAAAGTTCCATATTTACACAGCTGCTCTCACGCATAAGCACAGTCTCGTCGTATAAGATTAGTGATAACTCTCCATCCAGTCTGCATTCTCCAAGGCCCAGTTAAATCCCCACTGCTTTACGAATTCTTCTGTCTCCTCATCCCCCCTCCTCCCTTCTCTGTGTGTGTGTGTGTCTCTGTCTCTCTGTCTCTCTCTGTCTCTCTCTCTCTCTCTCTCTCTCTCTCTCTCTCTCTCACACACACACACACACACACACACACACACACTCCTCCATAGCATACATGACCAGGATGTTTTCTGGAGACCTTAAGGTTTTTTCTAGTATTCTTGTAAACTTTTAACATTCTGAGGTTTGGGGTCTCTCACAGATTTTTTTAAATCCAGAAATGCACATCATACATCTTTTATTTTATTGGGTTTTTGTTCTTGTTTTGTTTTTGTTTTGTGTTTTTTGTTTGTTTGGTTGGTTGGTTTTTCGAGATAGGGTTTCTCTGTGTAGCCCTGGTTGTCCTAGAACTCACTCTGTAGACCAGGCTGGCCTTGAACTCAGAAATCCACCTGCCTCTGCCTCCCAAGTGCTGGGATTACAGGCGTGCGCCACCACTGCCTAGCTATGTCTTTTATTTTAGTAATTTATAGCTTTCACTATCGGACGAGGATGGCATCTGGGCTCCATCAATATTCATCACTGATAGCAGCTTGCTCACTGTTCTATCTGGGCACTTCCATGGTTTAGCACGCACTCTGGTGCTGAGATGCTCTGGGATATGAAGGACCCTTGAGGAAGAGATGCAGCCTCCTCCTAGTTCTCTTTCCTGACTGCAATACGGAGATAACAACCTCTGGTCTCTGCTCTGGGACGTGAGAAAGCGGTTGTTGCTTACGGCAGCATGAGATGTCATAGCTTTACATAGAATGTTTGTGAATTCTCAGCCCAGGTGTGCTTCACTTTAGACAAATAACACATTTGCAGAAAATTAAACACAACCTTCATTTTTACGATTTCATTTTTATTTTTAAATATATGTATATGTGTATGTCTATGTGTGGTTTGTGCATATATGTACATGTTCCTGAAGAGGCCAGGAGAGGGCGCCAGATTCCTCGTTGCTGACAGTTCAGGTTCTTGGGCACCACCCAACATGATTGCTGGAAGCCAATCTCAAGCCCTCTGCAGACGAGTAGTACACACCCAACCAATAGTGGGAAAGATGGGTTTCACCAATGAGCTGTTTTTTAATTTCATCACTTAAAGTCAAGTATGGGTTTATTAATCAGGAAATTAAATATACAGCACACACACACACACACACACACACACACACACACGGAGGGAGGGAGGGAAGGAGGAAGGGAAGGAGGGAGAGAGGGGGAGAGAAAGAGAGATTGGTTAAACTCACTTGGCTTGAAACGAAAACTCTGCCTAAGTGCATGCATGTGCAAGTGTGTGTGTGTGTGTGTGTGTGTGTGAACTTGCCTTTGCCTCATCTACCCCTCTGTGATCTCCATTTTGTCTCCAGAGCCTTGGTAGCCAGGATGCTCACTTAAGTCCCCTTATCATTTGGTACATATCCTATTACAATGGTGTTTTTACAATTTCTATAGCGGCGTTAAGAGCATGAGGTGTTATGATAGGGGCTACATCAGACCCTCAAAACTCTTCATCCCGTATGAAGAGCCATCCCACGCCCCTGCTTTCGGCCCATGGCCCTGGGTACTGGATCTTAGTGGTAGCTGGTGTTTCTCCCAGGAGCTAAGTTGGCCGGCCCATGAGGATTCTGGGAAAGAGAACTTCAGCCTCTTGCTGTACTCCCGCTGGAAACCTTTGCTTGTCTCTGTCCCCACCAGAGGCCTGGCTGCTGTTTTTCACTGGTTGAAGGTGTATTCTACCATGTGTTGGGGAGTCCTAGCTCGAGGTTCTTCTAAGGCCCGTGATCACCCCCTCCCCGTGCTCTCCACACATGGCATAAACACCCCAAGTGGTTCTCACACAGTGCTTCACTTTGAAAGGATGGAAAATGCAGCCTAAGTCTCTAATGACCCCCAAGAAGTCAAAAGTTTAAAATGCTATCTTGCTCCAAAGAAGCTCTAACTCCAGCCTTCTAAGGAGCCCCAAACACCTCATATTCCAGAGCCCACTCTTTGTTAGAAAGATCACATTCCTTGAGCCCACTCTTTGTTAGAAACTAGATGAAAGTCACAATCCAGAGCCTGCCCGCAGCTATAGACCTCCAAGAAAATAGGAAACTAATTGGTCCACAGAGCGTGGGCTCCGATAATTTAAACTGATTGGCCTAACAACTATGGAGTGGTACAAATCGATTGGCTTGCACTACACTGGCTCTCGATGCTAAGGAATGATTGGTTTGTGATTCGCTGATTTGCGGGCTTTGTTGTAAACTTATAAAAGCTGTCCCAGTTCTGCACTTGGGGTCCCACAGTCCTCTACCCCTGCGCAGTGTATGACTGTGGACCCCAGGGCCTCTGGAATAAAAATCCTCTTGCTTATTGCATCAAGACTGTTTCTCGTGAGTGATATGGGTGTCGCCTTCCGAGGCATGGAGCGCTGCGGTGCCCTCAGGTTTTTTCGGGTCTTACAATTTCATGTGATTAGCCTGGATTTTTCTTCTATCTGAGACAATGAGTTCAGGGCCAGCCTTGACAATGTAAAACACTATCTCAAAAAATAAAAAAAACATCATGATACCATTTTTTAGACAACTGTGCAAACTCATCATGAAGGTAGATGTATATAACTGCCCCCAAATTGAGTTCTACAGTAATCCTTTCTACTTATAAGTTTTCAAGTTGGCCACAGAAGGATGGTCTGCGTGAGAACAGACGCTCCAGAGTAGATGGAACCAGTCTAGAAAAGGAACATCACCAGCATGAAGGATCAACATAGTAAAAGCCCAGCCTCAGCCATCCAGGCCCTGACGCCGGTCTATAATAGATGTGCACTGTATGCTTGTTGACTGACTAAGGAAAACAAAGCATCTCACTATGTCGCAACTGGCTCTGTAGACCCGGCTGGCCTTAGCCTCACAGTGATCTGCCCGCTTCTGCCTCTCAAGGGCTGGGATTCAATGCTTGCATCACTGTGCCCAGCCCTCGGGCAAGGGCTGGGGAAAATAACGTCGGCTGCTACGGTTTCAGCCTCCCCGCTTGCTGCTTGATCCTTAAATTGTATTAGATTCTGAAATGGGGGCTTCCTGATTTAAAAAGCAACCAGCATAATAAAGGCGAGTCCTTCCAATGTTGTCACCTGAGCTTTAGTTGAGGAATATGGGGCAGGACATAATCTAATTCCTCTGCTAAAGGAATTTGAGTGACCAAGGGAAAGTCAGAGAAGACTTTAATACTAAATAAAAATTTGTATCCTCTTACAGCAGTGGGTCTCAACCTTCCTGATGTCTTAAGACAGTTCATGCTGTACTGACTCCAATCGGGAAATTATTTTTGTTGCTACTTCATAACTGTAACTTTGCTACTGTTCTGAATCATAATATTTTCCAATGATCTCAGGCAGGCCCTGTGAAAGGGGTCACAACCCTCAGGTTGAGAGCCACTGTTCTACAGGTAAGCTTCATTCAAAAGTCACATCCAGTTCCATTAGTTTAGAACACAAAGGGCAGCTCCAAGGCTAACAGTCTTGTTGAAAAAAGTTTCACTCAATTAGACACTTTATTTTAAGCCCCCCAGTATGGCTAGATGCTTTCTCAGATTGCACTGTGGATAAAGACATCTGCTAGACAGGGATCTTCCCTTCCCACAGCAACATTCCTGGCCTTCCCCTTCCTCATTAATCCTTCAGCCTGTGGTGTACACAAGGCTTCATCCGTCAGATCCCAGAATGTCCCTAGAAATAGGTTGTCTGAAATAAACATCAACTTTCCTTCAAAAAGATTCTGTGCCTATGTGGTCATAATCCAAAAAAGAGTGCTTTGGGGGAACAGAGCCTATAAACAGCAGAGCATGAGCATCCTCCCATCCTGCTCCTCCCCCATCCTGCTCCTCCCCCCCATCCTGCTCCTCCCCCCCATCCTGCTCCTCCCTCCCATCCTGCTCCCCCCTCCCAGGGGCAGCGCCGATCTCCCTTAAGTCATCAGCTCTCTGCTTTCTAAACTAGGTTTGGACAAAGTCTATCTCTCTCTCGCTTGGCTTCCAGTCTCTTCGCTCTCTGGCACAACATTTATTTGAGACGGTATTATTTACATTGTATCTGCAGCAGCCTCCTTCCATCTTTTGGGGAAACAGCGCGTGCAGGATTGGGAGGAGCGCGAGGGCGCAGAGGAAACTAATATTTATTAAGCAATTTCCACACGCTGTTGTTCTATTGTTTTACATGCAGGATGCAGTTTAATCCTCATAACAATTATCTGAGAGATCTGTTATTATCTCTCGTTGTAAATAGGAAAGCCAAAGCGCAGAGTTTCATTAGTGGGCTCTGGACTCTGAGCTCTGGGCTCTGGGCTGGCAATCACTAGAGACAGAATTGGAACCTAACCCAAATCAGTCTCCAAAATCCATGTCCCCGGCACCTGCCACATGTCTCCATGACTGAGGCTGTTTAAGGAGAGAATGGGGGAGACGTTTACTGAATCACAAGGAAAGTGAGGAAGGATTTTCATGAGGGAGCAGGAAGGCCATGGGGACATTCAGACCCATAACGGAGTCACACCAGGAGAGCAGTAAAGCTTCCCATGTCCACAGACTTGTCCACAGTTGAATAAAGGTTCAATTTCAGGGGCCAGAGAAATGGCTTGGAGGTCTAGATCTCTTGCTGCTCTTGTACAGGACCCAAGTTCAGTTCCCAGCAGTCACATTAGGCAGCTCTCGAGCTCCGATAACTCTGTTCCCAGAGGGCTGATACCCTCTCCTGACCTTCACTGGCATCTGTGCTCATATGCACATATTAATACGCACTCATACACACACACACACATCACAAATAATTAAAAATAAACAGAGCATGCTAGCATACACCTTTAATCCCAACATCCAGGAAACAGAGGCAGGCATATCTCTGTGAGTTCCAGCTTGCTCTACATAGAAAATTCTAGGCAAGCCAGGGATACACAGTGAGGTCATGTCTCTAAATAAATAAATAAATAATTTTAGAAATTAACCTCAATGTTCCAGTAATGATAGAGTAGCAGAAGCCAGAGCCTCATACCAGACCAAGGACTCATTTACAATAACCATTTGCAAGCAAAGAAGTGTGGACAAAGGGTCCACTATGGGACGGACACACTGAAACAAACTACAGCCTCCACAGTGAGGTTTTTTTCTCTGATGCAGGGAAGGTTTTAAGGGTGGAGAGGGTCTGGGGGGAGAGGGAGAGGAGTGGGATTGGGGCGCATGATGTGAAATTCACAATGAACAATAGAAAAAAGTTAAATCTACGTCAGTTACATTTCTGAGATTTTCTTTTTGGATTGAATAAGTATGGATTGAATAAGGAGAAACTAAATTAAAGAAGAAAGAATTTATTTAAAATTTAGTGGCAAAACCACACATTACAGGTAGTAGTCCCAAAGGATAAACATGCTTATGATCTAGCACTTTCATGACTTACCCTATGTTTAGGAGAAAGGAAGACATACTATCAACACAAAAACTCATACATGGTGACGTTCACAGAGTCATCGTCCATTAGCAGCCAGGAAATAGAAACAAGCCCAACGTCATCAACTGACAAATGCAGGAGTAGAGTGGTAAGTATCCATGGGATGGAACACTAGTCAGCCACCAGACCCGTAACGTGGTAATGAAACACGACATGGGCACCCATGAAAACGCGCTCAGAGAAAAAGCCAGACGCAGAGCATCTGTAACATGATTCCTTGAGCTGGGGACAAGAAGCTACTAGTGAGTGTGGGACTCTTTTTAGGAACAGAAATAACCTGGAATTAGACTGCAGAGCAGGGCTGGAGTCACAGCTCAGTGGTTGGGAATATTGCTACAGTTACAGAGGACTTAAGTTTTGTTCACAGCACTCCTGTTGCACAGCTCACAACTGACTCTAACTCCAGCTCTGGACAATCCAGTGCCCTCTTCTGGCCACCTTGAGCACCTGCACAGAGGTGGCATACACAGACCCTGACACCCACACACATAAGTAAAAAAGTTTAAATATGATGAATCTCTTTAAAACAATAAAAAAATGAAATCAGGTGATAGTGTTAAAAATTACCAAGAGCAGACTGACAGACCAGCCTTTGTACTATGCCGGCAGCCTCAAGCAGAGAATCAACTCAGGCGAGCAGAAACCACAGGCGAGCTGACCCTCTGCTGCAACGAGCTAGCACCGGCAGCAGCCTGGCTGTTTCGGATCCTTTACAGTCACTCTGAGGATCCTGAAGCAGTGCAGACAGGCACTACAGCTATGACCAAAGTCACGCTCTAGTCATGACCACACTAGGCCGCCTGTACTGGCGTAGGGAGGTAATAAGGAACAAGTCTTGGTAAATGCAAGCCCACTTACCCGAAGCTATTCTCACTTCCGCCAGAGGGGGCGCACTTCAGGGGATGCAGCGGGCAGCTTGTAATCAGTGCAAGCACTTGAGGGTTGTGATGTGGGCTGCAAGCGTCTTTGCCACGACTCCCTCCTGGCTATGTACCAAGGCTGTTTGGCATCAGTCAGGAAATACCCTCCTGAGCGCACCCAGTATTGCAACTCAGGCTCAGTAAAATGTTTCTCTAGAATCGTCTATTCTTGCCAGCTTTGGCTCTTTGTTGTTAAGTGAGCCGCTAGCACAAGAAAAGATGGCAGAAGTGGCCGTGCTGTGATAAGAGGCAGCGAGAGTGGAAGCCGAGTTAATGGAGGGGCAGCCCCAAGAGATCAGCTGAAGAATTCCGGAGCACAAGAGAGAGGAGAGGCAGTGATGGCGAAGGCTTTCAAGAGCTGCGGATGAGAAACTACGGACCCAGTTCCTAGAAGAATGCAAGAGAGCTGCCAATCGTCAAGGCAGTGGTTCTCAGCCTTCCTTCCTAACACGGCAACTCTTACATACAGTACTTGTGTGGTGACCCCAACCATAAAAACATACTGCTGTTATAAATCGTAGTGTATATATCTGATATGCAGGATATCTGAACGAGACTCCAGTAGTCATGTCAGTAGTCATGCTGAGAACCACTCCCTGAGGTCTGAGGAGCCAGGCACCTTAAGGTCGAGGCCTACAGCAATAACCTGTCTCAAGGGCCAAGGATCCTGGCATCCCAGGCTGAGAGCTGTACCTTTAGTTAGCACAGAAAGTCAGGATCTCAACATCCAGGCCTATTCAGGAATGGAATGCATGGCATTACCACCTGCTGCTGCTGCTGCTGCTGATGATGATGATGATGATGATGATGATGATGGTGATGATGATGGTGACGACTCAAGTTGAAGGTTCCAGTAGAGTTCAAGTGTCAGGGCCATCTGTGGCTGAAGCTCAGAGCAACAAGGCTCCAGCTAGACTCTCTAACTTCTAAAGCCTACAACGATAAGGTTCCAACTGTCATGGCTTTGGCTGTAAACCACTGGCTCTACCAGTCCAGCCCCTAAGTTTAAAGCATCCAAAGGCGCTTGATTACCAGCAGTAAAGAACTCTCTCTTCCCTACTAGTCATTTCTGTCCAGGTAGGGCAAAGGCCTCCAGCCAGGTGATCGATCACGCAGCCTGCCCTGACACTGAGGAGGTACGCGGTGGCTTCGTTACTCCGCTGCTTTGTCTCTTGCACATATCCACAGGAGACAGACGTGAGGACGCAAACACTGATTTTCAGGTGCATCCGGTGGGGGCCGCAGGGACAGTCTGGGAGTGGGAGTTATTCTGCTTCAGCTAGGTCATCGCCAGGTGGTTTCTTTGTCTTCCTGCCTCTAAGAGCACAGAATAAATTAGCAGACCCGGTTCTCACGCTGGCAGCCCCACTTCCCTCTGTTCTGCTCTGCAGTTCTGTCTGAAGCTCTAAATCTTTGTTCCATCTGGGTAGCTGGGATGATGGAAGTCTGGCTGAGGAAGGCCTGGTCCTTTGGCCATAGCTCATTTCGTTTTATGTTCCCTTTCTATCTGGCTTTTCTTAATAGCTTTGAGATGAATTTCCTTTCAGCTTTGCTCTGGCCTTGTAAAAGTTGAATTATTAGGCATGAAGATGAGCATTTATTTGCCTGGCTTTATCAAGATAACAAACTTACATAAAGGGTGGCACATCAAAGCTCCCCAAATATAGGTGTATATGTACGTAAATGTATATGAGTGTGTATAAATGTTTTATTTAATGTTTTTAAGCCTTTATCACAAAATAGCAAAATGGTAAGTTAATTTGCTAAACGACATCTTTAGACATCATTTAGAGGGCTAGGGGGTAGATGGAAGCGCTGGATTTTAAGAAATTTCGCCGTGGAGAAAAAAAACAAAAAACAAAAACAAAACGAAAACACCCACATCATATTAGCAGCTTTGCCAGTAAAAAGCAAGAGCGCTGAATTCACCATCAGTAAATTTAATAGCAGCCACAGCACCATTAGCTAGAAATTCACTTCCAATCTGAACTATTTTAAATAAGGCATCACATGCAGGATTTAAAAAAAAAAATCCCTGCTCAGCTCCCATTAATTTCCCAGCCAGTAACTTTGAAATGGCATAAAATGTACAGGTCAGCAGCAAAAACTCGCTCAACCAGGGAGAAAATGGGCCATTTCTCTTTGGTGTCCAACTGGAGCCCCTACTTAGGAGCTTTCTCCTGGCTCCTTAAGAGTCTTTTAACTGTGGCATTTCTTGATTGTAACCGGGCTGAAGCAGCTCCCCGGGATCCGAGGAAAGGTGAGTGAATTGGGTTTTCTTTGCATTACAAGCGAATTATCCAGACCCCCAAGTGTCAGCCTGCCCAGATTAGTGTGAACGACTGTTCGCCACCAGCCGAGCCGGAGAGGGGGCGCGGATGCAGGCTTTTGTATCACTGGAAACTTAGAAATGCCAAGGAAGTAAAGGAGAGAAACGTGTCGGGAGGTTTTGTAGCCCATGAAAGGGCCTCACCTATTCTCTTGTCCTGCTCGGGTGCACAGAGTGGGGGGTGGGAAGTGGGGGCGTGAGGATTCCAGACGCCGTTTGGCTGTTTCTCACTTCCAGGAAGAGCTTCGGCTCTTGCCCTTTGAAGTCAGCACCAAAGACAATCATCCCTGCAGCTACTGAAACACCCCGACTGAAAAGGATGACATCTGTAGTAAAACCCTCGTCTCTCTGGGGCGTTTCCTGTGGCTCGAGACACCCGCACCCTACGGATCATTATTACTGCATGAGTGACGCAAATCCTTTACAGCAGCCGATCGATGTAAATAGCATTTAGAATTCACACACAGCCAGGTAAAACAGCGTATCACGTCTGTAATTCCTGCAGTTGGGCAGCCGAGGCGGGACGGCGCCTCAGAAGCCAGCTGGGGCACATAGGGAGTGTCAGGGTAGTGCTGACTGTGTAGTGAGAACTTGTCACAAATAAAATAAGCAGCAAGGCTAGGGTGTAGCTCGGTGGTAGGACCATTTCCCCAGCAAGCTCGGGTCCTGGAGCTTGATCCTTGCACAAGGAATAAAGAAAGAGACAGAGAGAAAAAAGAAACAAAGTTTTGGAAAACACTTTTAAACTTTTCCCTTCTATTTTATGCAATAAAAGCCTCAAATTAGCTTTCTTTCACCTTTTGCCATTTTGGCTGCTGCTTGTGGTTCTCCCCGTCCCCTCCCCCCATGGCTCAGGGTCACGCCCACTCGGGACTCTTAATTGTTTCTGCTTCCGGCTGCATTCTCCCTTTTAACTACAATAAACTCTCTCCTTCACAATAAATAACAAACAAACAAACAAACAAGTAGTTCTCTCTCCTTCTCGAAGACCTGTGTGGCTGAATTGCTAACCAAGAGGAGTTACATTGTTACCTCCACTGAACTCACTTCCCTCGCTCTCCCTCTGTAGTTTAAATGGCTACATTTCTCTGTTGTGGTCTTTGTTTTGTTTTAATCTGTAAATTGGTCCTGGTGGCACAGGCCTGCAGTCCTGGCACTTAGGAGCCTCTGCCTCAAAACTAATAAGCAAATCAAAGAAATGGGTCAATAAGAGTAAGAATTCCTAATCGATAAATCCACCTGCACAGGCCGCTGTGCTGCATGTGCCTTGGGGTGGGTGTTCTTTTGAATTCACAACAGTGCCCAAGTAAAGATTATTATCCAGGTCTTACCTATATGTAGAGAATTGCATTGATCTAAAAAGCATTCATCTGATAGAACATTTAACATTTGAACTCCGGTCTACTCCTCTCCAAAGCCATATTCTTAGCCAAACTGCAGGATTACTAAATAGCAGTTACTAATTTTTGTTTTGACCTGTTTTTGTTTTGTTTTGGGGGCTTTTGGAGACAGGGTCTCACTATGTAGCCCTGGCTGTCCTGGAACTTTGTAGACCAGGCTGGTCTTGAACTCATAGAGATCTACCTGCCTCTGCCTCCCAAGCACTGGTATTAAGTATGCCACCACCTGAGCCTGGCGTGGTGGCACACTCCTGTAATCCCAGCACTTGGGATGCAGAGGCTGGTAGATTTCTGAGTTCAAAGCCAGCCTGGTCTACACAGTGAGTTCCAGGACAGCCAGGGCTACACAGAGAAACCCTGTCTCGGGGAAAAAAAAGTATGCCACCACCACCTGGCTGCAGTTACTAACTTATAGGAAAGCTAAAAGACAGTTTAGTAGCATCTCCTCATCAGGACCAGACCAATGTGTCCAAAAGGACAAACTCCACTTTCTGGGCTTCCAGTTCTACCTCTGGCCATCCAGCCTCCATCAGTCGAGATAACCAACCAGAGATAACACAGACCACAGGCTTGCCTTTAGTCAAGCTAAGCTGCAGAGTTCTCCTGAGGGTAGACAATGGCTGTCACTGGGAAGGTTCTAACATTCCCACAGCCTAAGCATCCCTGTTCTAACACTGATTTGCACAGAGCATCCTTGCATTTACACGTGGGGTCACTTTGCGCTCTATTGTGTAGTTTCAGGAATGAACCAACAAGTTCTTTCTTTCTTTCTCCCTTTCTCCCTTTCTTCCTTCCTTCCTTTATTTATTTATTTATTTATTTATTTATTTATTTATTTATTTATTTTGAGTCAGGGTGTCACTGTATACCTCTGGACAGCCTGGAACTTACTATATATACCAGGCTGGTCTCAAACTCACAGAGATTGGCCTGCATCTGCATCCCAACTACGGGGCTTAAAGGAAAGCATTATCATGCCCAGGCCAACAATCTAGTTAGGGAAACATGGTCTAGACCACAAACAAACCTCCCCACAGAGTACATCACATTTTCTGTAAAAGTCATTTAAATAAGCAACATGGCGCATGGCTGTGGTGGTTTGAAGATGTTTGGCTCATGGAAGTGCTGTTATTAGGAGGTGTGGCCTTGTTGGAGAAAGTGGATCACTGTAGACAGGCTTTGAGGGCTCCTAGGGCTCAAGCTCTGCCCAGTGGGCAAGAGACAGTCTCCTCCTGGCTGCCTTTGGATCAAGATGTAGAACTCTCAGCTCCTTCTCCAGCACCATGTCTGACTGCAGGCTGCCATGCTCCCCAACATAATGGCAATGGATGAACCTCTGAACCTGTAAGCCAACTCCAATTAAATATTTATGAGAGTTGTCTTGGTCACGGCATCTCTTCATAGCAACGGAACCCTAAGCGGTGGTCCATGAGAATATCCAGAGAGCACAAAGGCGACCAAGTGAAGTAAGCTTTCCCAGCCGGCCTCCCGTGTTCCCCATCCTTTCTAGGTCTCTGCCAGGAAGCAGCCACCATCTTTACTATGGCGCTATCCCATGATAAGCATCCATTTAACTGGCACTGTTCCACCCATTCTTTAAAAAAAAATAAAATAAAGACAAAAAAATAACATTTTATTTTATGAACATGGATGTCTTACCTTAAGGTATATCTGAGCACCACTGGCACATCTGGTGCCTTCAGAGACCAGGAGAACTTGTGCTGGAGAGTTTTATGTCAACTTGACACAAGCTAGAGTCATCTGGGAGGAAGGAGCCTCCATTGAGAAAATGCCTCCGTAAGATCCAGCTGCAAGGCATCTAAATTAGTGATTGGTGAAAGAGACCCCAGCTCACTGTGGGTGGTGCCATCCTGTGTGCCCTCCCACCAGCCCTTGAGTGGGAAATTCAGACCTCATCCTTTGCCACAGACTCCCAGCCCACCTGAGGCAGTCTTCTGACTCAGGCAAAGGCTTGTTGTCCTCTGGAGATCTGCAGTTTCCTGAGATGAGCCAGCCTCCCATTGAGCAGCAGAGATCCCAGCTTACTGGGGGAGAGTCCCCCCCCCCCCATTTAAGTTCTCACTTAATCATTAAACATTAAGCCTTGATCAGAACTTTGTCTTGGCTTCATTATCCCTCATGCCGGTCAGTTCTCCCTCAGACCCAGCTCTCCTTCCAGGTGTAACACGTTCGAGCAAGCTATGGAACAGCTACAATCCTAGACTGGTCTTATAGAACCAATCCTGGGTTCTATGAGAAAACAGGCTGAGCCAGCCAGTAGGCAGTACCCCTCATGGCCTCTGCATCAGTTCCTGCCTCCAAGTTCCTGCCCTGCTTAAGTTCCTGTCCTGACTTCCTTCACCGAAGAACAGTGATGGGGAAGCATAAGCCAAATAAGCCCTTTCCTCCCAAGTCGCTTTGGTCATAGTGTTTCCGCTCAGCAGTAGAAACCCTAAGACAGAGCCCTCAGAGCTGGAGTTCTAGGTAGTTGTGATGTACCTGTGTGGGTGCTGGTGCAGCATGCATATTTAAGTGCTGAGCCATCTCTCCAGTCCCTGGGTTGTTTCTTGTCCTTTGCTGTTGTAAATAATACACAGCCACCCTTCACCTGTAACAATTTATAAAGCCAAGTCTATAATTCTAATTCCTACAAATGAAGTAACTGTCACATTCACTCTGCCCTTCCCAGAGTACCTGTCAACAGCCGTGTGTTTCCTAGCATCCTCGCCTGCACAGTGTATCAGACGTGTGGGTCTGTGTCAACCAATTCGAATTCTTTCTTTATTGTAAAGATAACTACAACCTTTTGTGTTTACAAAGCACATGTTCTTTCCCGTAAGCTATCTTGAATTTCCACTTCCTATATTTCTAGGAAGTATTTGATCCTTTTTCTTACTAGGATGTAGTGATTCTTTCTCCCACGAGTAAGTTAGACCCTTGGGAAAGGTGTTACTTTCCTCGGGTTGTTTATCCCTCAGCTTTGTTGTTCCTAGCAGGCAAAATGCTTTATTTTTATACATTAAAATTCATCGGTCCTTTCTTTTATGGCTTCTGGGATCAGTATCAAACTTACAAAGCCCTTTCCCACACTGATATTATATAAAACTCCCCTATGTTTTTGTCTACCATTTTATGACTTTGTGTTTTATGTTTAAATCTTTGATCCATCTGGAATATATCAGATCCAAGGAGCAAGCTGGTGTTCAGTTTTCAGATGTCTAAATGGTGCCAAGTTCACTAAAAACCATTTTGTATTTTATGTTTTTAAGATAATTTTTGTGAACACAGCTAGGAAATTGGTGTTGCCTAGTCTCCAATCCATTTGAATCCCCGAAATTTCACCTCACACTAGTCAGAATGGCTAAGATAAAAAACTCAGGAGACAGCAGGTGCTGTCTCCCAGAGACAGAGGATTCCCCAGCATGTAATAAGGACACATGCTCCACTATGTTCATAGCAGTCCTATTTATAATAGCCAGAAGCTGGGAAGAACCCAGATGTCCCTCAACAGAGGAATGAATACAGAAAATGTGGGATATTTACACTATGGAATACTACTCAGGTATTAAAAACAATGAATTCATGAAATTCTTAGGTAAATGGGTGGAACTGGAAAATATCATCCCAAGTGAGTTTACCCAGTCACAAAAGAACACACATGGTATCCATTCATTGATAAGTGGATATTAGCTCAGAAGCTTGGATACCCAAGACACAATTCACATATCAAATGATGTCCAAGAAGAAGGAAGGAGAGGCCCCTGGTCCTGGAAAGGCTCAGGGCAGCAGTGTTGGGGAATACCAGGACAGGGAAGCAGGAGGGAGTGGATTGGGGAACAAGGAGAGGGGAAGAGGGCTTATGGGACTTTCGGGGAGGGGGGAAGTAGGAAAGGGGAAATCATTTGAAAGGTAAATAAAGAATATGTAATAATAATAATACATTTCTAAAAAAAAAAAAGAAAGAAAGAAAGAAAACTTGTTCCTCATAGAGTATGAGAAATGCTGTTATTACCTGGTAGGAAGCACCTGGTAGGGGAGTGGGGAGGTGGCTCAGCAGGAAGATGAGGCCTTGTTCCCAGCACCCGCGAGGTAGCTCTTGACTATAACTAACTCCAAGTAAGGAGGATCAAACTTCAACATCTGCAGAAAACAGGTACATGCATGGTGTTCACGCAACAAACACACACCACACACACACACACACACACACACACGTCAGCAATGTTTACAAATCAAGGATAGTTTAGGTTTCCCTCAGCATTACAATCTGATCTGAGACGTGTCGTTTCACTTGGTAGATAGAACCTTTGTCACACTCAGGTAGTATTAACAGGTTTCTGTCGTAAGCGAGCTGTTACACTTTCACTGTTTTCTCTCTGGGTGACCAGTTTTCAGTGGTCTTTGAGCTGATAGCCCCGCCAGCCAGCTGTCACCACGGCTCCAGGCTTGAGCATCTATCATCATCTCTTGCATTACATCACTAGGTGACACAATTCCCGTCCGGATCATGTGATTTTCTGATCTTCATTGGTTTGATTCTCAAACAACCCAAGAAAGTGCACACTCCTCTGACTACAGCTATGTCTCTTCTTAGCACTTTACTGGTTTTATGGTGTGATAACCTTGTGTGTGGCTGCTTCCTATTGTTCAGTAATCTTTGGGTGGTACACATTTACCTTTGGTTTTTGTTGTTGTTGTTGTTGTTTCTTTTTTTCTTTTCTTCTTGGTTTTTCGAGGCAGGGTTTCTCTGTGTGGTCCTGGCTGTCCTGGAACTCACTCTGTAGAAATCTGCCTGCCTCTGCCTCCCAAGTGCTGGGATTACAGGCGTGCGCCACCACGCCCGACACACATTTACTTTTTTAATGTTATTGTTTATCTACCTTGCTTTTTATTTCATATTTCATCAGTTTTTAAAGATCTATTTTATTTTTAATTATGTGTATGTGTGTTGTGTCTGTGAATGTAGGTGCCCACAGAGGCCAGAAGAGGGACTCGATCCCCTTGAACTAGAGTTACAGGTGGTTGTGATGAGACCTAAACTCTAGTCTCTTGTGAAAGAGTCCACCCCTACAGCCACCCCTACAGCCACCCCTACAGCCACCCCTACAGCCACCCCTACAGCCACCCTTACAGCCACACCCCTACAGCCACACCCCTACAGCCACACCCCTACAGCCACCCCTTCAGTCCCATATTTTCATTATTTTATAAGACTTTTTCATCGAAGAAATACTTAATAAATATTGAAATTATAAATTATGTAGAATATCTTGAAAAGGAGAATACCTTATGGTAAAAACCAGTGGGTCAGAGCTTAAGGTATATTCTGAGGAAAATTTACAGCCTGGGTATGCAAAAGAAGTGAGTTTAACTTCTAAGAAAGTAGAAAATAGCAGAGAGAGACCAAACAAAAATAATAAGTAATTAGTAAGTTAGATATTGAAGTTGCTAAGTTTAAAAAAAAAGTACATGAAAATATAAATAAAACCTCTAAATCTGGTGCTCGGAAAGAACCAATAAAAAGAGTGACTCTTTCAAATTCAGTTAAAGACGACATAAAGAAGAGAGACTGCTAGGCTGTTGGGGGTGGGGCACAGCTTCCCTCCAGAGGCTCAGGAAAACAACTCCGTGTTTAAAAATGAACAATAGGAAGCAGCTGAGATGGACAACCACCCAAAGTTATCACACAATGAAAGGCAATGATCTGCAGATAATTTCATAGTCTAAGCATTTATTCTCAGCCCGCCTTTATTTACACCGTTAAAAACCAGTGAGGGAGAAGCTGGAGAGATGGCTCAGTGGTTAGAGCACTTTCTGCCTTTCCGGAGGACAGGGGTGATTCTCAGCACCTGTGAGGTCCACGGCCATCTGTACCAGCACTCCAGGGGATCCCAACCCACTTCTGACCTCTGTGGACCTGAGGCATGTATATGATGCACATAGGCACGTGCAGCCAAAACTCTCATACACATAAACAAATCTCTAAAAATTATTTAAATAGTAAGGTGATCTTCCCAAAAAAGGTTTTTTTGTTTTGTTTTTGATTTTTGTTTTATATTGTTTTGTTTTCAAACAGGGTTTTTCCGAATCCTAGCCTAGCGTTTTTTGAATCCTAGCCTGGCTTTTTCGAATCCTAGCCTGGCTTTGAACTCACAATGTAGCTGAAGATGACCTTGAACTCCCAGTGGTTCTGCCTCTACCTCCCCTGAGGACAGTCATCCAGAGCATGTGCTACCCATGCAGTGCATGCAATGCTAAGGGCGGAAGGCAGGCAAGGCACTGCCACGCAGGACACGCACACGGAAAGAGCCACAGCCCAGCTCAGCTTCACACTCTTTACACAGGCACACCACACCTACGGTGCTTTACACCCAAAATGTAAACTGAGTGATAGTCAAAACGTTCACTAGTTTTAAAAGAATACTGTGCCCATTATGTTAACTAGATAACGTATCTTAAGAGAAGTATCTGTAACTCCCAAAACCAAAAGGGTGGGTTGATGGGAGAATAGCACGGTCTTGAATTCATGTGGCCTCTTCAAAGCAGACGTAGAAGCGCTGGCGTCCATGAGCATGACTGCAACCCACGTCTTCATGCTGTATTAGTTGAGTGAGCAGAAAGAGCTGGCTTTGCACAGGTGTGCAATTATAATTGGCAAGGAAAATGTTCTTAAAACGAAAAAAGCGAATAGACTAAAGTAGTGCTAGAATCAGAGCAGAAGTCACCGGACCGCACAGGGGTTTTCTGTACACCCTCTACCTCTGCACACAAAGCCTCACAGCTATGAAATGCTTTCTGAGTTTGCATGCCACTTTTGTGTGGTGGCTACAGTGGCCTTCTCTGTGTTGTTCCACAGGAAAACGATCTTTCTAATAGTCGAGAACACTCACTAACTGAACTTTAACAGTGAGAGCTGTTTGAAAGTTAGGTACAACAGGAATATGAATGTCAGTCAGTAATGGCTCATGCTCCTTCGTGAAAGAGGGCTGGTGCATCTCTGACCTGCACTGCCTTTACAGCAGTGCACTGACCTTCTGAAGAACTGGACCTCTGAATCATCCTTATTTCGTTCCTAATAATGCATAAGAATACAAATAAATAAAATAATATAATAAAATATATATAAATATATAATATAAATATATATAATAAGGCCGGGCGGTGGTGGCGCACGCCTGTAATCCCAGCACTCTGGTAGGCAGAGGCAGGCAGATTTCTGAGTTCAAGGCCAGCCTGGTCTACAGAGTGAGTTCCAGGACAGCCAGGGCTACACAGAGAAACCCTGTCTCGAAAAACCAAATCCAAAAAACAAAACAACAGCAACAACAACAAATATATATATATATATATATATATATATATAATAAAATATAAATAAAATAATAAAATAAAGAAGTATTTATTCTTTCACAAAAATAAATGCCACCACGCTTTTTACCAGAAGAATCTTAATGTTTCAGAAGCTGCCAGGCTGGTGGAGGCACAATAGGCTGTCTAAAATTCTGGGTTTCATTTGAAAACTTTAACTTGGTCATAGACAATAAAGGCTAGCAGTCATTGGGCCAAGCTTGTTTGATAGAATGCTTCCCTCCACTGACTTAAATAAGGGAACATAGATAATTTTTAGAAAGTCTTCTCTCACCAAACATTACTGTTTCACTGAACTATTATATATGTTATATCTGGGATAAAGCAAATGAAAGATCATGTGGTATTCTAGTTCCACTATCCCCTATAACCTTGAGAACCAGAACTCTCAGTGTAGAAATAACTAGAGACAGTTACAAAATAAAAGAGGCTAGGTAAAATCAAACAAGTAAACAAAACAATAACAACAACAACCTGTGGACTTGAGTAGAAATAGCACGATAAAAATTTAGCAGCAGGGCAGTGGTGCTACATGCCTTTGATTCCAGCACTTGAGGCAGAGGCAGAGGCAGAGGCAGAGGCAGAGGCAGAGGCAGAGGCAGAGGCAGAGGCAGAGGCAGGTAGATATCTGTGAGTTTGAAGCCAGCCTGGTCTACAGAGCAAGTTCTAAGACACCCAAGACTACAGAAAAAAAAAAACAACCCTATCTCGAAAAAACTAATTTTTAGGTAAAGATGCTAATTAGTAGCTTTGTTTACTGAAAATGTGTGGAAACCAGCCATTCAATATCAGTGAATTAATCTAGCTTCCAAAATGTGTTCTGGAAGCAGGCCATGAAAGAAATCAGAGTAGCTTAGAGAGATGGAAGGTTCTGGGTCTGCAACAGGAAATATACACAATGCACTAAGACTATCCCATAATACCACTTGCCCAGGAAAAATAATGTGACGTTCAAGAACAGAAAAGCTGACTAAAGAGGCTCATATGACTAAATCTGAGCCTCAGAAATGTAACTGTCGATCCTCCTGCCTCAGCCTCCTGAAAGCTGGAATTACAGCCATTGACATTCTGTGGGAAGTGAAGGAGTTATTCTAGAAGTAGGTAGTGCTCATGTTTAAATGGCAGTGTAAATCATTAAAAGGTCAACTTTATAGGTATTTGGCCACAGCTTTTAAAAGACTGGGAAGAAAGAACGGTTGTTACCTTCAGATGATTACAGAAGGCTAACTCATTATCTTTAGAGGTGGTAAACTGAAGCAAAAGAATTGACAGTCTACCCTGCCTTTCCTACTTTATGTCTGAGCGACGCTGCATACCTGCCACTGAGTGATCTGCCCAGAGATCTGCCACACCCCTGCCCATCTTTATATACAAGGACTCCGAGTGCCCAGAAGGCAAGGTAGTAGAAGCAGAATCCAGTCGCCCTGTCACACTCTCCAGCAGATTAATGGATTAAAAGCATTGGGCTGTTTGTTTTGAAACTGAGTCTTGTGTAACCCAAACTTGCTTCAGACTCTCTGTAGCTGAGGCCTTGAATTCCTAATCCTCCTGCCTCCACCTTCAGAGTGCTGGCATTATCTGTACAGACTACCCAGTCTGCCGGCATTGGGCTTTAATACAGGAAGTATCGGAAAAGAAAGGCAGAGGGAGTTCACATGCCTCCTGATGAGAGAACACACCTCTAGAATCTTGGTAAAGGATTGTAAATTGATGTACTCGGCTTCCAACTTTCAGGAAGAAGTTTGTGGACCTGCAAATGATAAAGTAATCAGTAACATCTAGATTCAAGCAAACTATAAACATCATCAGTGTTTCAAAAGACAAGCTGTAAGAAAAAAAAAAGAGAAAGAAAAAAAGAAGAAAAAAAAAGGTGGAAGAAAAACTAGTCTAAAGATTGTAAACGCATGTAAAACATTTTAAGTGGGCTAGAGTAAATGATCACGTCTAGGCAATGATAACCCTATGAAGAAATACTAGCAAGTGAGTTGAGTCAGGAAAGGTGTTCACGGAGATGGAACTGAGACTGGGCGAGCCACTTGGCTGGCTCTCCAGAGCAAGGATATTGTTCTTATATTAATTCTCATTACCTCGTAAACTTATTTTGTCCCACGTTGCAGGATTTTCCACGTCCAATCATATTGGGGCAATGGAAGGCCTGTGATTGGACAGGAAAAGGGAGGCGGAGCTAAGAGTTGAGAGGACAGAGGTCTCAGGAGGAGAACTGAGATGGCATTGGCTGTGGACTTATGCGGCATTTACTAGCCACAAATAGCTAAGTTTTTATAAGGTTAGAAATATTGGGATAAAGCTTTTATCATTTTCAATAGACCCTAAAATTATTGTATTAACATTATGCAATTGTAATTTTAAATATACATAAATCTAATTGGTTAATTATTAAGAGTCATGCTTCTACTGGGTAAATGGGAGGTGAGCTGGCAGACCGTGGGATGTGTAGGCGTTGTGTGGAAGCCAGATAAACTCGTGGGACCCCTGCCAGAGAGTTGGCTGAGTGGGGGCTGGAAAGTGGGCAGGTGGGCATATCACCGGAGCGTGAGGGTCCAAGGAGAGTTCGAGGATCCATTGGCCGGCTAGCAGGAGCCTTGTGGCCCGGGGTGAGGTCTGCGGAGCGCCGTTGCCCTGTCTGCACTAGCGCAGGAACGCGCCGGCTCCCTTTTTTAATATTTCCCCGCAACAGTTGCAACTTCTGTGACTGTTTCTATTTTACTATGAAAATATTGACAAGAAAGAAGAGTTTGGGGAGGGAAAAGAAAAGGGAAGAGAAGGAATGGGGAGGAAAGAAAGACAAAAACAAGCGGCAGTGAACACAAAACAAAAGCCCCACCCGCAGCATCCATCCCAGACCTGCGTGGGCAGATCGGGGTGGGGCTCGTGGGGCGGGGCTCTCGAGAAAGGCTGGGTGAATGGTCTAGAGAAACTGACCCCTCTGAGCCTGACCTTGTCCTTACAGGTAACTTGGACCTTATTCTAAAGACCTGCCCAAGTTCATTCTGGCGTGGAACACGCTTTTTATCCCAGTACTTAGGAGGCAGAGGCAGGCAGGCCTCTGTACATCCAAGACCACCTGGTCTACAGAAAGAGACCAGGGATATAAAGTGAGATGCTGTCTCCAAAAAAAGATAGATAGATAGACAGATAGATAGATAGATAGATAGATAGATAGACAGACAGACATATACATAACAGATAAGGCCAGTGGGTTTTTTTTAATTCTCTCAAATAATTTCATCTCAAATATTTAAAATCCATTATTTTATGAAGCTAACAGAACTTTAATACTTAAACTATATAGAAACAGAATTCTCATGTACCAACCAGATGACTATAACAGATGATCCCCACTTCTGAGGAAGATATTTTAGAGCTAAATACAATATAAAAATGTTAAGTGATATTACAGGAGACACTGGGTTTCCTGGAGGAAATCAAGACTGGTTTACACCAGTAATCTCTCAACATTACAATTTTCTTAATAAATAAAAGAAAAAAATCAACATTCACATCTAATACAAACTCAACAAAAAGTACCTAAATGTGAGAAACTGTTTATCAAACCTAACAGCAACAATTATTCAAAAAAATTCATTGAAGAGCTGGTCATAATAGCACACACTTGTAATCCCAGCACTCAGGGGCCTGAGGCAGGAGGATCATGAGTTTAAGGCTAGTCTGGACTACACAAAAAATTAAATGCATTCATCAAAAGATGCATTTCTAAGCTACTGACTTAAAAGCAAAATCTATAAAGATAAGCCTGCTACCTGTGCCTAGCCAATATTTTAGATACCCTAGTGAGGATTAAGTTAAATAATAAAATAAAAATTAAATAATATGATAGGTGCAAATGTTTTTCCTTTTCCTCCCCTCTTTCTCATGTTCTCTTCCTCCTCTCTGATCTTCCCCCCCCCACCCACTATGTGGCTGAGGCTGGCCTAGAACTTGTGCTGCCCTGCCTCTAAGTCCCCAGTGCTGGAATTGCAGTAGGCATGCACTAACTACCACAGCTTGCTAAAGATTAAAAAATAAAAACTTAATAAAAATTATGACTGTGGGGTAGGGAGAAAGCTGGCTTCTCCCTGTATATTTTTGCTTATGTGTGCTGAAAAGTAACTCTTAAAATTAAACAAAATCATTAATTAGACTATTTTATATAAACATCCAATTTTCTGGTTCATTTTTAATGATTGGAAACCATAGTTATCTGGAATTACATATGGCATAAGAAGGGAGTGAGGGAAGGATGTAGGGAAACGTTCCTCAGAACGCGTCCCCCAGTTCAGTAACACACAACTATTCTGCAGCTATGCCATCATTATAACGGCCGTAAAGTTATGTACACAAAGAGCACCCTGAAAGCCCAGAAGTGGACAAACTCAGGCCTGAACCAAACAAAGGACTGGAAATAGAAGCCAGAGTATGCGAGAACTTCATGTACCACAAAGGTGGAATTTCAGTTTAGCAGAGAAAGATAATTTATTTACCAAAGTGGCATAGCAAGCTAGCCATCTGGGAGAAATGAGCATCACACACAAAAATAAATTCCAGATGGATTCCACATTATACATAACAAACATGAAATGAAACTCTCAGAAAATTTAGGAGAGTAACCAACCTTGGGGTGAGAGAGGCATTTTTAAATATGACAGAAAGCTCAGACGCAATAAATGAAAAGGCAGACATATTTGACAACATACAATTTAACATTTTTATATAGCAAAAACACCAGCATGACTCTGAAAAAAAATGCTCTTGAAAAAAATGTGCAGCGCACTCGTTCAGTTAAGAAATATATTGTTTAAGAAGCTTTATTCCATTGCTGCAGCAGGATGCACTGCTGAGCAGAATAAGGAATATCCCTGCTCTCGTGACCTTTGCACCCCAGCGACAGATGACGCATCTGCAGACGACGGAGATCTGCAGGTGAGAGGACAACCAGCAGATGGAAACCAGGAAAACGCAAACAAGGGCTGCAGATAACTAACGACAAAGAGGGACGCCTCTGGCGGTCCTAGGAAGGAGATGATGCACACACCTCCCAACTCTGTGTCCAGTGACTTACCGTGGGTAGTTTGAATCCAGTGATGATGGGAATATTTACATCATGGAGATTAGCAAACGTTACATACTCCATTTTTCCTTATTGTATTACTGGCTGTGTGTTAAACTTGAAAGCATGGCATGCCTCTAGTTACTGTGAATAACAAAAAAAAAAAAAAAAAAAAAGTTGATCTCTGCCATTCTTTGGAAATTCCCCAGCTCAGGAAATGTTGTTTTCATCACTGGTGAGTGAGGGACTTTTCAACAAGTAACTCTGAAGCTGAGGATCTCAGCTCATGACTATTAACTTGTGAGTCACAAATTCACAGGTGGTGAATATAATAAGCATAAGAAAAAAGTTTCCATTGGGAGGTGGTGGCGCACGCCTGTAATCCCAGCACTTGGGAGGCAGAGGCAGGTAGATTTCTGAGTTCGAGGCCAGCCTGGTCTACAGAGTGAGTTCCAGGACAGCCAGGGGAGAAACCCTGTCTCGAAAACAAACAAACAAACAAACAAAAATTCGGGGGGAGGGGGGAAGAAAAAAGAAAAAAGAAAAAGAAAAGGAAAAAAGTTTCCTGGGCTGGAGAGATGGCTCAGCAGTTAAGAGCATTGACTGCTCTTCCGGAGATCCTGAGTTCAAATCCCAGCAACCACATGCTGGCTCATAACCATCTGTAATGAGATCTGATGCCCTCTTCAGGTGTGTCTGAAGACAGCTACAGTGTACCTACATAAATAAATAAATAAATCTTTAAAAAAAGTTTCCTAATACATTGTGCCTCAAACTTGATAATATTTGGGGGGGGGAGCAGATTAGTGATTTTGAATGAAATCCGTTGAGTCAAAACCATACACCACTTCTTACTATAACTCCAGCAAAAGGCAAACCATTCAGTAATAGTCCTTCATTCCGTGAAACTTTTAAAAAGTCCTGGATAGGGTTGGAGAGGTGGCCCAGAGGTTAACAGCACTGGCTGCTCTTCCAGGAGGCCCAGGTTCAGTTCCCAGCACCATGTGGCAGCTCACAAATGTCTATGACTTCAGTTCCAGGAGACCCAATGTCCTCTACTGTACCCGGAGATCATAAGACTTACAAATGGTGAGAAGACATACACACGGACAAAACATTCATACGCATAAAGTAAAAAAAAATCTTTTTTTAAGAAAAAAGTCCCAGGTTTGTTTTTTTTTTGTAAGTTGTATAGCATTACTATCTGCAAATTTTGTGATAAGCATGTTTATTGTACATATATGTGTGTGAACCTGTGTATCTACAATAAGCATACATTTGAAAACCATATATGCAAATGCCTTGTGTATGTTTGTATATGTGTGTGTGAGAGAGAGGGGGGAAGAGAGGGAGAAGGAGGGGAGGGGGAGGGAGAAGGAGGAGGGGGAGGGAAGGGGAGGGAGAGGAAGGGAGGGATCAGTTAAGCGTTTGTCAGCACACCATGCTCCTACACACATCTCTCAGCAGAGCTTACTACATGGCCAGGGAAAGCTTGCTCTGCTTTGGAGAATTTCACAGCTAGAAATTCAGCTGTTGTGGTGAAAGATAAACTTTTGGCAGAAGAACCAACAGTCTGTGGCACACACGGCTGTTTTTGTCTTGGCAGTGTGGCAATTCTGTCACTTAGGAGGCCGTGGTGGCGATTCCTGGTTGTCAACTTGACTCTATCTAGAATAAACTACAATCCAGAATTGGAAGGCTCACCTGTGACCCTAATGTAGAGACTGAGAGATACAAGTTTCTGATGGATCTTGGCATCGAGATCTTGATGAACAGTGGCTATGAATTTCAGAATATTAAGACAGGGAGATCTCTGAGTTCAAGGTCATCTGGAACAAAGCAAGTCCCAGATCCAGGCATAGTGGCACACATCTTTAATCTGGGCCACACCTCTGCTGGAGGCCTACATAAGGACATTGGAAGAAGGAAAATTCTCTCTCTCTTCTTCACCTGCTTGCCTTGTGGGACTGAGCAACTGCTAGATCCTTGGACTTCCATTCACTGCTGCTGCTGACCATTGTTGGGAATTGGACAACAGACATAAGTCATCAACAAACTCCCTTACTATATAGAGACTACCCATGAGTTCTGTGACTCTGGAGAACCCTGACTAATACAGAGGCAGACACAGAAGGAACAAGTTCAAGGCTAGTCTGGATAAGACCATATCTCTGGACTGGCAAGATGGACAGTAAAGATGTTGGCGGCACAAGCCCAACGACCTGAGTGTGATCCCTGGATGTGGGAAAACAGAACCTCCCAAAGTAGTCTTCTGATCTGCATAGTGGTGCCATGGTAATGTGCAACACACACACACACACATGCACATGCACACACACATACACACACATGTGCACACACATACACACATGTGCGCACACACACACGTGCATACTCACACATTCACACACATGCACACACATGCACACCCACATGCACACATGCACACATATGTGCGCACACGCACATGCACACATACACATTCACACACACATGCATACACACATACACACACACGTGCACACACATATGCACACACACATGCACACATGCATACACACACACACATAGAGATGAATGAATCAATAAGTAGGAAACTGACTATCAAAGTTTAACTATGCAGAGTCACTAATATATGTATACTGAGTGAAGAAGTTGAATTTTAGAACCATATTATCTAGCTTCAAAGCCTGTTTTTCTCCCCACCCTTCCCTATCTTTAAATATATAACACTGTGAGTTTTAGGTAATTGTGGAATTTACAAGTAAAAGATCTTACTCAATTTCCAAATTGACATTTTTTTTTTATTTGGTTTTTTCGAGACAGGGTTTCTCTGTGTAGCCCTGGCTGTCCTGGAACTCACTCTGTAGACCAGGCTGGCCTCGAACTCAGAAATCCACCTGCCTCTGCCTCCCAGAGTGCTGGGATTACAGGTGTGTGCCACCACCGCCCAGCGACATATTTATTTTTAAGATGATTAATGACCTGAAGAGTTTCTACAGCAGAGCAGGCAGCAACTGCAAAGGGCCAGGAAGTCAGTATAAACAATATATATTCTCTACAAAACTACTTCTCTTCAGCCACCATGTGGTTGCTGGGATTTGAACTCAGGACCTTCAGAAGAACAGTCAGTGCTCTTAACTTCTGAGCCATCTCTCCAGCCCCACTACTTCTCTTTAGGTAAACTCTGCAGGCATTAGACACCCATGACCAGTTTTCCTCAGACTCAGCCTAAGTGATGTTTTTGTTATCTCAGAGATAAACATGCTACAGATGTATCATGGGAGATCGGCAGCCCTTAAAGAGGGAAGGGGCCACTCAGACACAGGGACGAGGTGACTGAAAAGGGCCCTGGGGAGCTAAGGACCTCTTCACCCTGGCAGAGGTGGCTGTGTGTGACTCTTACCTACTAGACTTGAAGATTTTAAGTCAGGAACTATGTCTTTCCTAACATTGTCTTTATTTTGTGTTGGTTTTTGGTTTTTCAAGAGAGGATTTCTCTGTGTAGCTCTGGCTCTCCTGTAACTCTGTAAACCAGGCTGGCCTTGAACTCAGAGATCTGCCTGCCTCCAGAGTGCTGGGATCAAAGGCCTGCACCACCAGTGCCTGGCTCACATTTCCTAACATGATGTCTTTATGTACTGAACAAAGAACAAATGTTATTTAGTTGAATGGCGTGTCATAAGTGACCTCTGTCTCATGACGTGGTCAGAATTCACATTTATGTAATATGTCTAGTTCTCTTTGCATATTTCTGGAAAGGAAGAGATATTCTTTCCATCTAGACCAAGAAGCTATTGAATAACTATTGAACAGATAATTATTAAATTCTTGCTACATGAAAAACAGTGTAGAGAGAAAATACTGGCTTTCTCTTCATCTCAGACCATGAACCTGACAGTGAGGAACAATTCCTTCCTTCCCCTGGAATTTCCCACACAGTACTGCATGAGTTTAGAGGGCAAGATTTGTTATGAAAACATTTACTGGATCTCACCGCGCATCGCTGTTGAACCAAGTGCTTTCTGTGCGTCACACAACCCTGTGAGATGGGCACTATTACGATGCCCACTTTATAAACCGGGAAGCCAAAGGTTAAGAGGTTAAGTACTGAAAAATCACAGAGCTAGGAAGTGTCGGGAAACTGAATTCCTAAATTTTAATCATGGTTTTCCTCTGCCTACTTCCGGTACAGCTCTCTGGGACAACCTAATAAAGGATAGGTTACTACAGAAACTAGCTCCTCTCTGGGCGAGGAGTTTCTCTGGATCCCACCCCTTGTTAGTTGGGACTGAGAGATGACAAGAGGCCAAGTGTTTAGACTGTAACAAGGTCACCGATGAATGCCATTTCCACCAGGGTTTTGGGTTGGTTTGGTGGTTTGGATTATAGCTCCTTTTATCCGTCTCCAGCTAACTGAAAAACTAAGTGCTGCTTTGTTTGCTCAAGTGTAGGCCATACAGGACTAGAACGTCTTAAAGAAACAGTGGCTTTTAGGATTTCCCTGTCTTGTGTACTTTCTGCTCAGTTCAACTTCCTCCTCAGACAGGACTGATGCATGAAAGAGAATTGAAGGGAGAAACCGTTCACAGACCAGAGAATTTGATGACTTTCTTGAAAAGAAAAAGAGTTTATTTTTCTTAAAGACAGATTAGAAGGAGCAATATAGCAAACAAGATGTCAGGAACCAAAGGAAAGAAGGAAAGACCCAAGAGGGAGAGGGAGAGAGGGAAGGAGGGAGGGGCAGGGAGGGAAAAGGAAGAAATGGAGGGATAGAAGAGAAGAGAGGAAGGAAGGGAGGAGAGAGAGAAGAAAGACAGGGACAAAGGAGGGGAGGGAGGGAGGGAGGGAGGTAGGGAGGGAGAAAGAAGAGAGGACTTCACTACAATGTATCCTCAGCCTATGACTCAAAGCAAACACAGTGTGGTCTCTGAGTATGAAGACCAGAAGGAAGTGCAATGTGTTTAACAACTGAGAAGACCTGAAACCAAACTATACACAGCTGAGCAATGTGGCACAACCCGTAACCCAGCACACTGGAGGCTAAGGCCATAGGTTCAAGGTCAGCTTGAACTATATAGAGAATTCCTGCCAGGGCTACATAGCAAGGTCCTGTCTCAAAGAGAGAGGAAAATTTAATGTATTATTCTAAATGATCATGGTGACCAGAAGAAGAGCTAGAAATGTATATGCTTTTTTTAAAGTCCGTTTTTTTACCAAGACAGTTTCTCTGTGTAGCTCTTGCTACCCTGGAACTCGCTCTGTAGAGCAGGCTGGCCTCGAACTCACAGATATCTGTCTGTCTCTGCTTCCCAAATGCTAGGATTAAAAGCGTGTACCCAGCTAAAAGTCTATTAAAACGTGTCCACATATATACCAGCAAGTATGATGTAACACTGAATTTTTTGTTCTATACCAAAAAGAAAAGAAAATATCAAAATTGTTCTTGCTCATAAACAATCATATTTAGTCACTGTATTCATCCGGTCTCTCTAGCGGTACATAGCTGACATGGAAGTCATCTAACCCGTACTTTCTACCAATGGAAGGTCCAAGAACCCAGTAGCTTGGCAGTCCACAGTGCTGGGTCGCTCAGATGGTCTTCAGTATAAGCCAGAACCCTGAAGAAGCAGGCTCTGGTGCCACTGCAGGAATGGTTTGCCAGCTAGGGGAAGCAGGCAAAGAGAGAGCAGTGTTCCTTCTTCCTGGCCTCTTCTGGGCTGCCAGCAGACAGCGTAGGCCCAGATTAAAGGGGGATCTTCCTGCTTTCCTCTACACTAAAGCATATCTTCTCACCTCAAAAGATACAGATGTTAATGGATTTGAAGTGTGTCTTCCTGCTTCAAATGATTTAATTAAGAAAAGCCATCCCTTACAGCTGTAGCCAGCTGCTTGAGTTTTAGTTAATTCCAGATGTAGCCAAGTTGACAACCAACAACAGCCCTCACAGTTCTATTAGATAGCAATTTAAAATAGTAAAATGGACTCGGCATGCACTAGAATGGGAAAAATATGCAAGACATATCATTAAGTCCAAAAAAGCAAGCGGTGGGATAGTGAATGTGGTTGGTATGCTGTTTGGGTGAAATAAAATGCTCAAAGCGAACCTGTGATAGAGTGGCGTGTAGCACGCGTGTAGCACGCGTGTAGCACGTGTGTAGCACGCGGTCAGCGCCCCTGAGGGAAGAATGCAGTGGGGATGGGCAGAGGGTGGGGGTGTATCTGGTTTATATACTTGGTGTGAAACGTTCACAATAAAATACACATGACTTGTGCAACGGAAACCCGATCATTCTTAAGTGGCTACCACTGGGGCGAGGACTTAGAGGAGCTGGGGGAGTGGCTGAGCGGTAAGAGGAGCAGGTTTGGTTCTGAGCGCTCACTCTGGGTGGCTCCTGCAACATCAGCTCCAGGTGATCCAGCCACTTCTTCTGTCTTCCAAAGGCACCCACACAAGCCCGGCATGGTGGTGCACGCCTGTAATCCCAGCACTTTGGAGGCAGAGGCAGACAGATTTCTGAGTTCAAGGCCAGCCTGGTCTACAGAGTGAGTTCCAGGACAGCCAGGGCTACACAGAGAAACCCTGTCTCGAAGAAAAAAAAAAAAAAAAAGAACAAAACAAAGCCAAAGGCACCCACGTGCACCTCGACACTCTGACACACACACACACACATCGTATTTTACAATTTAATCATAAAAATAAGCAGAGGCGGTAAGCCCCACAGCATTGCCATTTAATACCACTCTCTGACGAATGCTGGGGATATTGGATTTTTAGCTATGAATTTTACTTTAAGATAATAATTTTAGACCGGATAGTGGTGGAACTCAACTTTAATCCCAGCACTTGGGAGGCAGAGGCAGGCAGATTTCTGAATTCTGGTCTACAAAGTGAGTTCCAGGACAGCCAGGGCTACACAGGGAAACCCTGTCTGGAAAAAACCAAAAAAAAAAAAAAAAAAAAAAAAACCAAAACAATAATAATAATAATTTTAATCATCAACAACAAAAATCAATATAAACACCCCTTTAGTTGCAAAAACCGTCTCGAACAGTGCAGCTCACTGTGGTTCTGAAGAGGAAGGCCACATGCCCTCCCGCTCTCCTGTGCGGGGCAGCCAGCTGGGAGAGTGATTGTTATTTATGAACACTCCCCGCCATAGATGCGAACAGCTACTTACCATTTCTGCTGGGAGGATGGATGCTCACATTCATGTGAGACAAATACAAATCAAAATTCACCGAGACAGGCTGCTCCGGGCCTGGGGATCAGAAAAGAAAAGAAAAAAACAAAGCCAGAGACACTCCAGTAAATCTCGTTCCTGTCTTGAGTTTGTGGGGGGGTTGGGTTTTTTGGTTGGTTGGTTGGTTTTTGTTTTTGTTTTTTGTTTGTTTGTTTTTTAAAAAGAACCGACAACCTCACCTGGGTGCAGACATTTTTATGGACTCACCACTGAGTTCTAAAAAGCAAAATATTCAGCAGAGCCGGCCTCTGGGCTGGAAGCTACACTGTGATCATGGTGGGTTTCCTTGTCCAGGGCTCAGAACTACATACACTGTGTATGTGACAACTCAACAATAGCTTTTCATCTTTATTTCCTTTTTTCTTTCTCTTTTTTCTCTTCGTTTTGTTTGTTTTTCAAAACAGGGTTTCTCTGTGTAGCCCTGGTTGTACTGGAACTCATTTTGTAGACCAGAATGTCCTCTAACTCAGCGATCTGCCTGCTTCTGGTTCCCAAGTGCTGGAAGTAAATGTGTATGCCGCTACTCCTGGCTGTGTGTGTGTATGTGTGTGTGTGTGTGTGTGTACACGTGTATGTGTGTATGGTATGTGTGTGTGTATACACGTGTATGTGTGTATGGTATGTGTGTGTGTGTGTGTGTGTGTACACGTGTATATGTATGGTATGTGTGTGGTATGTGTGTGTTTGTGCAAACGTGTAAGTGTGGGTGCCCAAAGAGTCCAGAAAACAGTAACACATCTTTTAGAGCTGGAGTTACAGGTAATTGTGAGCTGCCCAAGATGGGAACTGGGAGCTGAACTCCAGTCCTAGGCAGAAGCATCCAGGACTATTGACCACTGAGCCGAATCTCCAAATCCAGACCTTATTTCTTAGACCAAGGGGAATCATTTCAACCCTAAGAGACTAAGAAATGTTTCTTTTGGGGCTGGAGAGATGGCTCAGCAGGTAAGAGTGCTGACTGCTCTTCCAAAGATCCCGAGTTCAAATCCCAGCCCCCACATGGTGGCTTACAACCATCTGTAAAGAGATCTGACACCCTCTTCTGGTGTATCTGAAGACAGCTCCAGTGTACTTAACATATAATAATAAATAAATCTTTTTTTTTTTTAAAAGAAAGAACTGTTTCTTTTGGCTTTTACACTGATGCTGACCTTCTGACTTTAACACAGACCTTGGTCCAGGTGCTCTGTATGAAACTTTTGTAGTAGCATCTCCATGCTGTGTAGTAAACAGTCAGAGACTTTGCTGGAAATCCTTCAGTGAATCTTTGCAGTGACTCCAGGGGTTGTTTTCTGACCTGTCAGGGCATTGTGCGCTGTTGTTGGCGTTAGACACGGAATTCTCACCTTCATTTCTACCTAGGGCAGTGTGTGTGTCCCAGGTGTGTGTCTCCGTGTGTGTCTGATCAAACTTGTCTTCCGCCTAATATTTGTATCATCATTCCTGGGCCTTTAGATACTCAGGGAAGGACAACCCAGCCCTCCTGCCCAACGAGTGTGTATGGAAAGACTCTTAGAAGTTCAGAGATGGAGCTCTGCTGGGAGAGTGCCAGCCCGGCACACACACACAGGCATCAAAGTGCACACCCACTGCCCAGGACGGGGCAACCACGGGCAGGAAGGTCGGAAGTTAAGGCCATCCTGAACCGCAAGGTGAGTTTGAGGACAGCCTGAGACCAACAGCTGCACAAACAAACCTGCAGGAGGTAGCTCCCATCTGTCTGTCTGTCTGTCCATGCCCCTCCACTCTGACTGAACTGTGAGGGGTCCGGGCTTTTGTTTAGTGCACTGCATGAACCCTTCATTTGCTCCACTGATGTCCCTAGCTGCTGCCTTTCCTGTTGGACAGGAAGGACGGCTCTAGCGTCCCTCCGAGCAGCTCCTCCTCTTCCTGTTGAACTGGCCTACGGGCTTTTGCATTCCTCTTGTTCTAAGAGGCCTGCTTCTTTTATAGTGAGTTTATCTGATAAAGCAGCCCATAGGATACTTCAGGTCTCAGAATATAACCTCCCTCCCCTCCCAAATAACTCATACATAGCTCCTTCAAGACTAAAAATACCCAAAACTAAGAAGAAAATTTATAAATATGGAAATTTTCTCCTACCTGACTTTTCTTACATGCAAGATGCTTGTAAGATCAGTCAACTTTCCCCAGTATCCTTTGTATGGTTTTAAAATGCAGTGCTTCCTCTTTGTGCTCCCACTGTGTGCCCTGGGATTTTCTCCAACCATTCCGCACAGTGTATGGGAATCTCACATCTAAATCTGCACACATGGCAGATAATTTCCAAGTCAGGAATGCAGACTGATCACCAGGGAAGAGGCTCCTGCAGGCCAGGGATGCAGTTTTAGTTCCTGGGCATGCTTGGGGCAACCATCCCTCCGATGCTGTCTGCTAGCAGAGGCTTGCAAGCAGCACCTTCACAGTTCTTAGCCAGAGATGGGCTTCAGGGAAGGGTTTGAGACTCGATAAACCTTGGCATTTATTTCCTTAAAAAATTCACTTTTATTATACCTCTTCTCAGAACTGATAAATTTTAACCAAAGTGGTCATGAAGATGACCACTCTGTTAAAATTCTGTCTAGGTCTCACATGGTGGTGGTGCATGCATTTAATACCAGCACTTGGGAAGCAGAGTCTGGTAGATCTCTGAGAGTTCAAGGTTAGCCTAGTCTATAGTGTAAGTAAGTTTCAGGACAGTCAGGGCTATATAAAGAAACCCTGTCTTGAAAAACAAACAAAAATTCTGTTTAGGCAATAAGAAAGGCAATTCTGTTTCTCTAAATTTTTTAAGAATATAATTATTGGACTTGGGATTTCTATCAGTTGGTAGAGTTCTTGCTTAGCATGTAGGTCATCTCGGATCCAATCCCTAGTACCATATTAAATGGAACTAGTAGTGCACATTTATAATCCCAGCACTCAGGAAGTGGGAGCAGGGGAATCAGGAGTTCAAGGTCATCGTCTACTGTACACTAACTCTGAAGGCAACTCGAAACATATGAGATCCTGACCCAAAAAAGGTGTTGGGGGCTGGGGAGATGGCTCAGTGGGTAAAGCGCTTGCTAAGAAAGTGTGGGATCTGAGTTTAAGCACCCCAAACCCACATAAAAGATGGGCACAGAATCGCACATCTGCAGTCCTAATGTTGCTATTCATGAAGGAGGCAGAGACCAGAGGTTACCCAAATGCTTTCTGAGCAGTGAGCTTGTCACACACACACACACACACACACACACACACACACACACACATACACACACACACACACACACACACACACACAGGTGGAGGGATTTTAAAAGCCAGACACTTGAGGACTGAAATAGAATTGAGGCAACGCTTCATAAATCTCTTCTTAGACAAGACTGAGCATTTGTAAAATCCTGAGGGCAGGGGCCGGTGCACTGCACTCAGTCCCTAACTCAACATTAATGGAGTGCTGGGGAGAGAACTGGTGGGGATTAGGTATTGATTTAAGGAAGCACAGGTGTGTGCAGCTTCATACAGGAGATGGATGATCTTTGTGACCAGAATTAGAGGTCTTTGCAGAGAGACACCTGAAGGACCAGTGTACACTAACACCCCGAGGAGGAGGTACCAGGTTCTCAGCTGTTTCAGGTCCATCACCTTCCGCTCTGGGTCACAGCCCTCTCTTTATAGATGGTCGCTTTATTCAAAGTCCACTGTCAATTAATGAAGTAGGTGCATGCTGTGTGAATGCACGGCAACCAAAGATTTAGGGTGAATGTAATGATTCCTAAGTTGAACACTGGAAAGATTCTGCTCTGTCTCCCATCACAAGTGGCCACTGCTGGTCCTGAAGAACTATCCTCTCTCTGAGATGTAAGGCATTTCTGACTTCAACAGTTAATGAAGCACATAAACTCAGGAAGGGTTTCTTCTTAGTAAATCAATCTCTCTCTCTCTCTCTCTCTTTCACACACACACACACACACACACACACACACATTTTTTGTTTGGGAAGCTGCTTTGTTATTTTTCTTTTTATTACATTTATGTATTATGTATATACAATACAATTATGTATTTATATATTACATTTATGTATTTTCATTTATTACATTTGTGTATCTGCATAATGTATATTGTAGTACATATACATTGCATATATGCATTACGCTATGCATTTGGGAAGGGGGCATTGCTGCAGTGTGTTTGTGTAGAGGTCAGAGGTCAACTTGTGGCAGCTGTTCTCTCCTTGTACTACATGGGTGCGGGAGATTGGACTCGGGAGGTCAGTTCTGGCAGCAAGCACCTTGACTTGCTAACCTATCTTATCAGCCCATTTTATTGGTCTTTTAAAACAGATGTTTCTATGTGGTGCAGACTGGCCTTGAACTCACCATTCTCCTGCCCTTATCTCCTGATGCTGAAATTACGAGTGAACACCGTCTTGCCTGCCTCCCCTTAGTAGGATTCTCTTACAGCTTCTTGGCTGCAAGGGTTGGGCTAGGAGTTACTAGTTAGTAGTTAGTAGTTACTGTGGTTAGAAGTGTCCACCGGGGACCATGTGATGACTCAGTTGCTAGTGTCGAGTACTTCTGGGGGTGGTGGGACCGTAAGAGGAGGTGCCAAAGAGAAGGAAGGTGGCTCACAAGCCTTGAAGGTCTGTTGAAATCCTAGCGCCTTCTCTCACTCTTTGCTCTCTGCCACAAGGTGAGCAGTATTGATCCATTGCCTGTGTCCCATCATGATGTCCAGCCTCTCCAGAGACTCGGACCAACTAACTAACCAGGGACAAAAATTTCTAAAGTTGGCTGGGTGGTGGTGGTGCACACCTGTAATCCCAGAACTTAGGAGGCAGAGGCAGGCAGATTTCTGAGTCGAGGACAGCTTGGTCTACAGAGTGAGTTCCAGGACAGCCAGGACTACACAGAAAAACCCTGTCTCGAAAAAAAAAAACAAAAACAAAAACAAAAACAAAAAACAAAAACAAAAAACAAAAAACAAAACAACAACAAAAAAATTCCTGAAGTCATGAGACTAAATAAACCTTTTCTCTCTTCAAGTTGTTTACTCTGGTGTTTTGTTATAGTAACAAAACACTGAATAACACATAAGGCTTTGCCTCTACATGGAAAAAGTACAACAAATACCTTTCCTAATTCCTAGAATTCACATACTGCATATTTGTAGCCCTATCACGGAAGAAGGAAAACAGCTCAGTTTTATAATTATTAAAGAGTAACGAGTTCTGTCCATTTTTAATTATCATTAAAAAAAAAGAGAGAGAGAGAGAGATAGTCCTGGAAGGCAGTAATCTTGTTACTGCCAAGCCTCTTGCAAGATAGTGAATAAATCTGTTTTCTAAAACAAACAAACAAAACTGGAGATTTTGTCGCCCAAAGGAAAAGCTCTGCTAACATGTTTCTGTGTATCTTTCTGGATTTCATTTACATGGTTTCTAAGGCATCCTTTTGTGTGGATATACTTATATATAAATGATCTCATTCTCCATTTAGAGAGATTCCTGCTCCAAAAATATTGGGGTAAAACCAGGCATGGTAACACACATATGTAATCCTAATACTTGGAAATTGAAGGTGAGATGCTCAAAAGTTTGAGATCATCCTCAGCTACATGTCAAGTTCAAGGCCAGCCTGTGCTCTATTAAGACCATGGTTTTTTTGTCGTCGTTGTTTGTTTGTTTGTTTTGTTTTGTTGTTTTGGGTCGTTCCTCCTTCCACCAGCACCATGTGACAGGAATGACGTTACTACAGCCTGACACCCCTGTCAGTATTCTCTCAGTCCTGGGAAATCGAGCCTCTGACACGTACAGGGCCTCGTTCAATGCCGAGTTTGCATTTCTGTGCCTGTATTGGTGCATCCTGAGTTCCCACTGTCTTCATCTGCTTTGGAGGGAAGTGGGACTGTGTCTCCCGACCGCCAGACCACAGATGGGAAAAAGCAGAGAGCCACACTTCTCTCCACAGTGCTCTCCACACCCCTTCATTCTCATGAGCTGGCTTCCCTTTACGACACCAGTCATCCAGCTCTGAAGACAACTCTCTGCCTTGTCACAGGCAAAGCTACACACGGTTCTGCACACGGCTCTGCGAAACCAAGCCTATTGAACCCCATTTCTGCAAGCACTGCTTGTTTCATTGTTGTTTGTTTTAGTAGTCTGGGCTTTGTTAAGCAGCTGAAGACTCTGGATTCCTCTCCATCATGATTCTGAGGAGACAGAGCAATTCCCTCACCCCAAGCGACTCACTATGTTTTCCTGTCCTGAATGTTGGACTGGACTCTTCATCCTTGGCTGCTGTAGGATCATTGTCATCATGAGTGACAGAAACCTCTGACCCAGGAAGTTCATGACTAACTGTCTAGTTTGGAGGAAACAAATAGTCACAGATGTCCTTTACCCTAGGAAGACATAATACAAAAGACAGACATTGGCACCAGTAGCCGAAGTGTACAAAACCACAGCAGATGTCACCTTTGTATTTGGATTAGAACCCATTTTGATGCTGATGATTTATGATCCCTTAGATTGTGGAAAGAAGAATGAACCTGAACACACACGTAAGTCATGACCCACAGAAGGAAAAGACCTCAAGAAGGGATGCAGGGACGCAATGACTGGGGACTGCAAAGGTGACCTGTGCTGGACAACAGCAGAAGGAATACAGGTGACTCATCCACCTCAGTGGGGCAAGTTTGTAATGAAGGGACTAATACCTGTAAAAGAGCTGCCTTTAACATGTTAATCGGGATACTTTTCCCAACAAACTTAAATCCCTAACTCCTTATGCTTTGGACCAATCTTCCCTCCCCAGTCCCAAACCCTGGCAGAGCATAATGCCCTTAAGTCATGAGGTTAGGAAACCAGAAAACCTGCAGACGGCAGAGCACCTCGCCTGCTAGGTCTGAGGTTGCATGTATTCCCAGTCTGTAGAAAGCAGTGTACATGGCTCTCAGCTGCACTGTGAGAACCTGTTGTCTTCAGGGTCTGCCCTGAACAAGTCTCTTGAATAACCCATGACACTTCTGGCCAATCACAATTCAAAACAATGCACATTTCATTCCCTGTAAAGAGGGCATGGTGTAGAGGGGAAACCTTGCAGAAGGGGCACAGAGGACGATGGATCGTTGCTGTTCATCAATCAAGTTGATAAAATGCTTTCCAAGAAGGTGAGATGTAATGTAGCCCTTACCCAGCACATGGTGACTACACAAAACATTAAATAAGAGACCATGGTCACATGGGCTGCAGCACTTTTTTTAAAGTTGTGCTTTATAGACTCCAGGGAGTACTTTTAAGCTATGATCTTTTGAAGGAAGTTGTGCATTTGCTGGACACCGGAGACAAATGGCTGGGCCCACAGCCTTCAGTAGAGCCTACACCCTCCTGTTTTGCTCTGAATTCCCACCCTCTCCTTTTCAGAAAGAAAGGACTTGTGGGTTAGGGCAAGGCTGCATATCTTTTTGAACAAATATCTTATGCACTGTCTTAGTATTCCTTTGCTATGAAGAGTCAACATGACCATGACAACCCTTACAAAGGGAAGTATTTAATTGAGGCATACAGTTCAGAGGTGTAGCCCATTGTTATAGTGAGAGGCCTGGTGGCAGATATGTTGCTGGAGAAGCGGCTGAGAGTTCTACAACCCGGTCCACAAGCAGCAAGAAGAGAGAAACACTGACACCTCAAAGCTGGCCTCCAGTGGCACACTTCCTCTAAGACCACACCAACAAGGCCACCCCCTAGTCCCTAATCAAGTACTACCACTCCCTAATGACCCAGCATTCAACTCTATGAGCCTGTAGGAGTCACTCCATTCAAACCACCACATGCGCATAGTTATGAAACCCTTATACAATTACCCTCATAGGGACTCTGATGGTCTGTACACTAGTGTATGTTCCCAGCAGCTTGGAAAACTCTAACTAGTTTTACTTGTAGTTATGTTCATTGTGAAGATGCTAAAGGATTGGTTTTACTTGCTAAATGTCTTCCAGAATGAAAAAAAAATGAGGTTTCAACCCTGTGACCCAGCCATGCCACTCTTGGGCATAAACTCAAGGGACTCAGTCAACAAACCCAAGGGACTCAGGCAACAAATCCAAGGGACAGAGTCAACAAAGCTAAAGGATTCTAAGTCAATAAACCCAAGGGATTCTAAGTCAACAAACCCAAGGGATTCAGTCAACAAACCCAGAGATACTGGGCTTCCATGTTCATAGCTGCACAGTACCCAGAAAAGCAACCAGTCAAGAGTCCAACATGAGATGAATGGACAAAGGAAACATAGAACACATACATAATGAAATGTTAGGCAGCAGTAAGGGAAATTGTAGCCTTGAAGGAAAAGGGACACAAGTGGAAAGTTGAATAATAAAGGACATAAGCTAGACTCAAAAAGGCACATTTTATTCTTTTATTTTCCTACTCAGTGTTCTATGTCTATCAAGAGACACCATGGCCAAGGCAACAATGTACCCTTAGATTTTTTAAAACCTACTTTAATAAGGGTTCTCAGATGCTTTGACCTGCCTTCTAGCTCACCATCCAAACACAGGAGAGGAAAATGGTAAATAGGACAAGGGGATTTGGACCTGTTTCTTTGGAGTGATTCCAATCTCCATTTGTTAGGATATCACCTATTCAAAAGTGTCACCAAACATGAATCAGCAATGGCAGCATGATCCAGCAGAAACTACCAGGCCTCTGCCTAATCACCTAATCAGCAGGAGTCAGCGGAAGTGTCCAGAACCGGCAGGAATCAGGAGTTCCCCGCCATGCCTCTCACACTGAAGTGAAGATCAGCAAAGATCAAGACCAACGAAGACTTGTGCTGCTAGCAATGCAAGCCCCAGTCACTGTCCACTGAGTCCCACTTAAACTCTCTCCAAGTATCACGTGACTGCCACGGATTTTGCCTCAGAAAAACATCACAAAAATATGCATCATATAATACAACCAGAAATGTCCACTTGACAACTATAACAAGATAAAGCATTTAGTTGGGGCTGGCTTACAGTCTCAGAAGCCTGACCCATTATCACCATGGTGGGGAGCATGGCAGCTGGAGGGCAGAAGCTGGAGCAGTAACTGAGAGTGTCATGTTGATTGATAAGCAGAAACAGTGACACTGAGCTTGGCTTGGACTTCTGAATCCTCAAAGCTAGTGACTAACTCTCTCCCACAAGACCACACCTCTTAATCCTTCCAATCCTTTCAAATAGTGCCCTTGAAAGGGCTTAGCTCCCAAGAAGCCTGGGAACTAAGCACTCAAATATATGAGCCTATTGGGGGGGGGGGGGGGCTGTAATTCTTATTCAAACAACTATATATAGAGAGAGACCTAAATTCAAGATTATAAATACAAGTATGTATGTGTGTTTGTAGATCACAAAACTAGAGGCACGATCATGAAAGAGCATCTGGAAAGGTGGAAATAGAGGGTCATGGAGTCCAAGCAGTGGGGAAATAGAAGAGGGACTTACCAGGGAAGGAAAAGAGTCACTGCGATGGAGAGTGGACATGGGGGACAATGGGGAAGGGGAATAGATAAGAGAATAATGGTCAGGGCTGGGGAGATGGCTCAGTGGGAAATGGTACTTGCCACCAAGCCTGACAACCTGAATTCTGTCCCCACCACACAGAGTGGGGGAGGAGAAGAAGAGGGAGATGGAAAGGGAGAGGGAGAGTCCTACGTATGAAGGTGCTGTGATGGTTTGTATATGCTTGGCCCAGGAAGGGGCACTATTAGAAGGTGTGGCCCTGTTGGAGTAGGTGTGTCACTGTGGGTGTAGGCTATAAGACCCTCATCCTGGCTGCCTTGAAGCCAGTCTTCTCCTATCAGCCTGCAGATGAACATGTAGAATCTAGCTCCTCCTACAGCATGCCTGCCTGGAAGCTGCCATGTTCTTGCCTTGATGATGATGGACTGAACCTCTGAACCTGTAAACCAGCCCCAATGAAATGTTGTCTTTATAAGAAGAGTTCTTGGTCATGGTGTCTGTTCACAGCAATGAAAACTCTAAGACAAGTGCTATGATAAAACCTATTGATTTATATACAAACCTAAATTTTAATAAATAAAAATATAATTTTCACAGTTCTCCAACAGGTAGATAAATAGCATCCCAGAGGATAAGAAAGACTATATCTATAACCCCGAGTAGTAAACATACCCCTTCCTGCCTTTCTCTATTTTTTTTAAATATTTATTTATTATATTTATATGAGGACACTGTTGCTGTCTTCAGACACACCAGAAGAGGAAGGGCATCATATCCTATTACAGTTGGTTGTGAGCCACCATGTAGTTGTTGGGAACTGAACTCAGGACCTCTGGAAGAGCAGTCAGTGCTCTTAACTGCTGAGCCATCTCTCCAAGTCCCCCTTCCTGCCTTTCTACCCATGATTCTCATTGTTAAGTTCCTGGCTAAAGTTGCTGAGGTAGAAACCTGTGTGTCTGTCTTGCCTCTCTGGAGTCACATGTAGAGCAAGCCTTTTCACACAGCTGTGACACAGGCTTTGCTGGCAGCCATAAGGGAGATTCTGGTGCACTTATATTCCTTGGAATTACAAGTTCCTGGTGGCTTCCCAACATGCTGTCAGGCAAGCAACACTTCCCAATGGGTAAAGACGTTTTCCTCCCTTATAATGTCAGATGACGGTCTAGAGAGATCACAAAGGGCTTGAGAACATTTGTTGCTCCTGCAGAAGACCTGGGTTTGACTCCCAGAACCTACATGCTAGTTTACGAACATCCAAAACCTCAGTTCCAGGGGATTCAACACCCTCTTCTGACTTCATCAGTACCAGGCATGAATTTGGTGCACATACAGACATGTAGGCAAAACATAGACATACGATGAATAATTTTTACATTCATTTGGATTAGTGCATGAGAAGATTATTCAACATACAGATTCATCTAAAGCAAATATGGTTGAACATATCACAATTCCTCTACTGGGGGCACTAAAGCGGGGGGATTGTGAGTTCAAAGTCAATTTTGTGTACATAGCAAGGCCTCATGTCAAAAAAGCTACATATATATGTACATCCACATACATACATACAAGTGCCTAGCCTCCATCACTGACAACTTGTGGTGTGGAACATAGTGTAGGTACAGCACTCAGGAGATTCCAACATGTAGCTGGGTTTGGGACCTCTGGACTTGAGGTTTGCGAAGGCCTGTCTCTTCTAACAACAGTTTAATAACTGTCTTCCTGATTAAAATATCTTGAGTATATTCTTCTATGGTCAAGGACGATTAAAGATCCCTAAGGTCCATTCTAGATCTGAAGAATCGAGCATTGTATAAGGTTTCTAGGTTACAAGCAGGTCACCACTGCACCGTCTTCCCAAGAAGTGTTGCTGAGACAACTGGATAACAACTTGCAAAGAAGTGAGTTAGACACTAACTCACATTATATATCGAAACAAATTCAACATAGATTAGTTAATTATTAATTAACTAATTAATTAATTAAAAACCTCACCCTTAATATGTAAATGTAAAATCCCCTGGAAATCACACCCTAAGATGAGAGCCATCACTTCACATATGAAACCAAAGCACAAGCAACAGAAGAGACAGGCGGAGTCATAGGAATGAAATCTCTGGGTACCAGGAAGAAAGTCAAAAGACAAGTTACAGACGCAGGAGATTTTATAAATCTGATGAGGGAATTGAATCTCGATTAAATTTTTTAAAACTTCTAAGGTCATCCAAGCCTGACAGGCTGAACACCATTCCCAGATCCCTTGGTGGAAGAAAATCAGCTCCTGGAGTTGTCTTCTGCCCTGCACACTAGAGCAAGCTCTCCAGTCCCAGACACAGGACCCCAAGGCGACTTTGACCAGGAAACAGTTTATCTTATGAGCTGCTTGACCTCTGGGAACTAATTCAAAAGGGAGAGCCTCAGACGCTACAGGGTTGAGGCTTTTCTACACTCTTGACTGTTTTGTCTCCTATGTATGATTAGGTACATTTTTAAATTCGAGCTTTTAACCCCAAGGCAGAAATGACCGAAGTGAGAAAGGACGCTGAAGGGGGCTCCCAGAATGCCATGCCAATGTCCACTGGGAGATGCAGGCAGATACACGCGCACATGCTCATGGACACGCACATGCATACACATGGACACACACACACATGGATGCATGCACATGGATGCATGCACATGTGCATACGCGTGCGTGCACATATACAAATAGACATGCCTACATGTGTGCACACACACATAAATGGAAACATCTGAAATCATGTAGACTACGAGTGGACCATAAAAACATTGCAATCATGTTGGAAAACAGTGAGTGATTCCTCAAAATATTAAACTTATTGTTGCCAGCTACCATGTGGCAGTTTTCTCTGAATTGAGATATTTCCTCCAGGAGGGATAGGAAGGCTCAAGAGCCTCTGGAGGTAAACAACAGGTCACCAAAAAAAAAAAAAAAAAAAAAAAAAAAAAAAGTGGACTGGCCCTCTTGAGTGTCTGAGGAGAGCTTTCCAGGGATGCAGCTGCTCTGAGAACTTTCTTGCTCCTTGTAAGCAACGACTCACCCATACTCCTGCCCTAATGAAAATCAATTGGTTCATCAAATTGCACATTGGTACCATCATTACCCCAGCACGTTCTAGATTTGAGGAGACACGTGTATATGTTGTACCTCCCCAGGAAAGCCTGTGTCACAACACTAGCTGTTCTGCTCCTTGGTACACAACTTAAAGAAATGAAAACACATGTCTATGCAGAAGCCTGTAAGGGAGCCTTCAAAGCAGTATCACTGGTAATATGCAAAAAGTAGAGACAACCCAAGTACATACCAACTGAAACCCAGATAAATAGAAGGTGGGCTATTCTTGCAATGGCATAAAAGATAAGGAGGCCAGCATGGTGACACATGACCCTAGCACCCAGGAGACAGAGGCACACAGAAGATACCCTAGGTTATATATCTTTGAGACCCTATCTCAAAAAAGCAGTGGGGAAGGGATACTCCTGGAATTGATAGATGCTATAGCATGGATAAATCTTCAACCATTATATATACTGCATTAAAACCAAACAAACACCAAGTCAGAAAGGACATGAAATATCCAGAATAGTAAAATGCATCCAGGGGATGGATCAGTGGTTGTCTAGGGGGGTTGAGGAAGTGACGAGTGTTTACTAATGGACTTCAGGATTCTTGTGGAGGTGAAGAAAACCTATGTAAGTTGGTTAGAATCGTATTTGTGAAGAAGCATGACTGTACAAAAAAATCTGTCAAATGTGAATGTTAAAGCTAGAGATGTAAATTTTGTATCAATAATGTTGTAACTAAAATTTGGGCCTAGCTTGGTAGGCAGAAGCAAGCTGATCTCCAAGTCTTACACAGTGAGTTCAAAGACAACCAACGTTATGCAGCCCTGTCTCAAAAAAAACGAATAAATAAACAAACAAATAAATAAATCTAAAGGCGCTGAAAATCTGTGCTTCTAGCAGGGAAATAGTCAAGAGAAGGAAGGATGAAAATTTCCAGGACTGTCCCTGCAGTCAGCTGCTCATCTGCCTGCTGGTGAAGCACATGACAGAACATGGCCCCGAGCGACACAGGGAGTCCTGAAGTAAGTGACAAAGACAAGCATTAATGTCCACAAAAATGCTAATGTGGGGGCTGGGGAGATGGCGTGGTGGGTAAGAGCACGCGTCATGCAGGCGTGAGGATCTGAGTGTGAATCACCATGCGGTTCCATGGGGAGATCCCCGAAGTCACTGGCCAGCTAGCCAGCATCTTCCAGATGCCTGGGGTTCATTTTCCGGCACCCACAGCTAACAACTGTCTTTAACTCTGGTGTCAGGAGATCTGACATCCTCTTCTGCTCTCTGTGGCCACTACATGTACATCTGCACAGACGTGCACGCAGGCAATACACCCACACATGTAAGGAAAACCATGCTGTCTACAGTGATGAAGTCGCGACTCTGCTTCAAACAGAAGAGAGCCCAGAACTGACAGAGAGGGCTTATCACTTTTCTAATGTCTACTCAAAAGTGGCTTGATTTTTTAATGTGTGTGTTTGTTCAATGTGTGTATACAGGTGTGTGTATGGTCATAGGTACATGCCGTAGAATGTACACAGAGGTAAAAAGCAAGCAAACAAACAAAAACCCCAAAACCCTCCTCTGTCATTCAGCCACATTCTCGTGGTCAGAAAAGCAGATAGAAGAAGAGACGTTGTAAGGAGCCGTAAGACACCTGTGCAGAAGCCGGGGAGAAAACCAGATCTAATCCAACACGGAGACAAACATGACTGGAAGGTCGGGACCAGGACAAAGAGCAGGGCAAAGCTCTTGTAGAAAATGGGACCACACCGGCCGGCCTAGAAGGACGCTGCCTGGGTAGTTACAAACACTGGCTGACCTTCGAGATGAGCTGGAATCCATTTCCCAGCCACAAGGCGGCCAACAACTGCCTTTAACTTTAGTTTCAGGGAATCTGACATCCTCTTCAGGTCTCTGTGGGCACTACAGGGATATCCTGCACAGACATGCACGCAGGCAAAACAACCATATAGGTAAGATAAAAAATAAACCATTTATTTAAAATTATAAAACAATGAAATAAGAAATTAAAATAATACGAGAATGTAGAAACTGCTTCAGATAATGCATGTGCCCTACCACTGAGTTAGGTCCCAGGCCTGAAGAACCAGCCGGCCTCCATCTTAGGCTTAAAAGCCATCATATCATAAAGACAGACTAGGTCCCTCCCTGTTCATGACTCAACTTCTGTCTCTCGAGGATTGGGCTATGCCCACCTGTAACCTTAACTACAGATGGTTCTGAACAGCCGGTTCCAGGAACAGCAATCATGTCTTTGTCTCAAAAGTTGTTTATAACCATCTTACAACCCTACCTTTGTTTCAAAAGGTTCTGTGACCACTGATGACCACCTTGCTATGGCCCCTTGCAACCATGTCAGGAGATCATTATGTCTGACCTGTGACTCCGTCCTTTTGCCTGCCAAATCCCCCTCCCCCTGAGCTATAAAAGCCTTGTCTTCTCACAACCAGTGCTGACCTCACAAAGCCCACTGGTGGAGGCGGGAAGAGGCAGCTGTGTTCAAGAACAGAAAAGATTCCATTTTTTTAAGATTTATTTATTTATTATATGTAAGCATACTGTAGCTGTCTTCAGACACACCAGAAGAGGGCATCAGATCTCATTACAGATGGTTGTGAGCCACTGGTTGCTGGGATTTGAACTCAGGACCTCTAGAAGAACATTCAGTGCTCTCAACTACTGAACCATCTCTCCAGCCCAAATGCTTGCATTCATTAATTTGTCCATGATGATTTGGGTCAGTGGTCTTCCTCCTCTCATCGTTGAGATTAACAATCCCTAGAGAACTCTCACACACGTCTGTGCTTCTCTCTGCCAACATGCTAATTATAATGTGCATGCTTCGTAGTTTATGCATAAGAGATACCATATGTGAAAGTTTTTAAACGGTTGATTGAAAACCTGGGTAAATCTCAGAAAAGTGATTATTAAAGAATAGTAATTTAAAAAAATAATATTTTTGAAGAAAAAACTTCCATCAAATCAGTGGATATGGTCTACCTTCAACTATGAGCCAAATACTTCAAACATACAATTAATAAAATGATGAGGGGTGGGGTGAAGCAATGTTTAAACCATTGGTATCACACAACGATTAATAGGGTCACCTTTGAGGCTTGGCCTTGTATTTTTCTTATTCTTATTAAAGCTACATTTTTCTCCTGTAATTAAAGCTGTTTACAACAAACACGTCTTACTGTGTGATAAACAACATAACAGCTAAGCATTAGTAAATATAAGCGTTTTATAACATGAAAGGAAGATCATGAAGTCAAGTCGCCTCAGAAGTCAGGAGGCCAAGGCAGGAGGCAGACGTCAGAGGTTGGAGACTACAGTCAGCACCAGAAAGGCGTCTGGAGAAGGGCATCCACGGGTCTTATTTCAGATTTTTGTTGTTGCTGCTGTTATTTCTAAGCTAGTTCCAGAAGAATCACAGCACAGAATTTCTAATTGTAACTGTGTATTTTCATTAGTTCATAGAAATGGAGCTGAATTTTATTGAGATGTGGGGCATATAAGTTAGAATACTGAGTGTTGACTAATAGTGTAACCTATTTTGGAGGCAATGAAAAATTATTTTTAAAATGTATAAGCACATAGTGTATTTATATTTGATAGTAACTTGTAGCAGCAGTTCCTGAACTTGATTGTGGATCAGAATCAGACAGCTTGCCTTAAAGATTGATGAGCCGGGCGGTGGTGGCCACACCTTTAGTCCCAGCACTTGGGAGGCAGAGACAGATAAGTAGGTAGATAGATAGATAGATAGATAGATAGATAGATAGATAGATAGACAGATAGTAGATATATATGATTGATAGATGATACATAGATGATAGATAGACATCTAGATATAGAGATGAGAGAGAAATAGAAAGAGGGAGAGAAAGATTGCTTTACTCATTGCTATGACAAAATATCAAAAACAAAAAATAAAAACCTAAGGAAGGAGAAGGCATGGTGTGGTGACAAGTCATCAACAGGAATCAGAGACTAAACAGGAAATAGAGCTGGCTTATAAAACTTAAAGGCATGCTCCCCAGTGACTCACTTCCTCCAGCAAAGGAAGGTTCTCTTAAAGGTTCACAACCTTCCCAAATGACACAACTGGGTACAGAGAGGTATTTCACAATCAAACCACAGTAGACAGACAGACACACAGAGAGAGACAGACAGACACTGATATATTCAAATTTCTGAGAATTGCTACCTTTCTTATTAGGAATGAGTGGAAATATAAGACAATTTAGGAAGTAGGAAATGATCAGACGAGTGACAGCGAGAGACTACGGGATGGCTACGGCTGTCACTCAGTGATAGAATGCTTGCACGGATAGAGCTCAGTGCCGAAAGCTCCTGATTTTATCCCAGAAACACAGAACCAGGCATGGTGGCCCATGCCTGTATGCTAGCACAGTAGGTGGACGCAGGAGAATGCCGTAGAAATTACCGAAGAGTTTCCCGTGCGCATCTCTAGAGCACTGTGATAGAAATTGAGTAGAGGATAGAAACCTAGAGAAACTCTAGTCTGTGATGCCGCCCTAACTGCCTGCAGAATCAGGCTCTGGGGATATTCACTACAGACATCGGCTCCTGCTGGGGTCTGATGGCAGGGGATAAGTTGACTGGCAGGTGGTAAAGACAAGTTCACAGTTCCTTCTAGCTTTTAGCTAGGTCAGCCACACCCATGGAAGATTGGGTCTTCAGCCACAGCTGCCCTCTCTGTCCTCTAAGCTTTCCCTCTTCCAAATCCCCTTTTGCCACAGCCTCAACAAGAGAAGGGGTTTCTCTAGATTGGCCTTGAGCTTTCTTTCCATCAGGGTTAGGATTGCAGCCCCACCCCACTGCCCTCTGCTCTGGGTCACTCTGGGGATCAACTTCCAGGTTGGAAACTACTAGCCTAGCTTCACCCTAGAAAGCAAATCGGGCAAGCACGCGTAGCTGAGAACTTTGAAAAAGAGGTGAGATCTTTCCTCCTGTGGGAAGAGCAGAGGCACCCACTCCACCGCGGTGCCTTTCTACCGAGCTCCCTGGAGGTCCACTAACTAGGATTCCATGCTTTCTCCATTTCCACTCAGTCTGAATCACACTTGTAGATTGACACACATGGAATCCTAGCAATTAGTGAAAAGAGAGAAAATGATTTTTAAAAGACTCCATTACATTAATCCTAGAGAGACGCACCCACAAACTCCCTCATAATTGGCTACATCATGTTCTCTTTCTTGAAGCCAAGTGCCCTACATGTCACCTTAAGAGAGGGTTATTGGTACTGGAGAGATGGCTCAGTGGTTAAGAGCACTGGCTGCTTTTCCAGAGGACCTGGGTTCAAGTTCCAGCTACCCCATGGTGGCTCACAACTGTCACTCTAGTTCCAGGGATCCAACTCCCTCAAAGTCAGACAGACATGCAGGCAAAACACCAATGCAAACAAAATAAAAATAAATAAATAAGAGAGGGGGTTTATTTTGGCCCTGGGTTTTAGAGGGTCCAGTCCACCATGACAACGATACTCTAACTGAGCTGCTCATTTCACAACACGGTGAGCCAGGAAGCATGCTCTCAGACAGGGAGCTTCGAGGAGTACTTGCGCTGTGGTGGTTTGAATGCTTGGCCCCAAGAAATAGCACTGCTAGGAGGTGTGACCGTGTGGGAGGAAGTGTGTCACTTTGCGGGTGAGCTTTGCGGTCTTATGATCAGATACCACCCAGTGTTGAAGGAGAGACTCCTCCTGCCTACCTGTGGAAGACCGCCTTCTCCTGGGTGTCTGGGGTCGAGACATACAACTCTTGGTCCTCCAGCATTATATCTGCCTGCACGCTGCCATGCCTCCCACCATGACGATAATGGACTAGACCTCTGACACTGCAAGCCAGCCCCAGTTAAATGCTGTCCCTTATAAGAGTTGCCTTGGTCATGGTGTCTGTTCACATCAACGAAACCCTAACTAAGACACCACCCGAGCAGCTGCCCCTGCAGATTCCCTCCAACTAGGTCCCACCATCCAAAATTTCCATAGCTTCCCACAACAGAACTAAAGCAAGAGCCTATGGTGACATATCACACTCAATCCATAACAGCCATCCTGTTCCCGGTGCTATAGCACGTTGGACTCAGTTAGTTAATGGCCAAGCTATCTAACCCAGAAGGAAATCTATGAGGTAGATGGTGGCTCTTGTTCCTTCCAAAGGCCTCTGCTGTAGTAAGTCTATGCCTTTGTCCTTGACCCTCCCCCTAGGAGATAGAGAAGCTGAGATGGATGTGCAAGTGCACCACACTGGGGAACACATGAGTACACTGTTTCCTCTGAGGATGCTAAGGATGGGAAGCCAGAGACCAGATGACACAGAAAACCCCGGCGGCTGGCCTCAAAAAAGCCTTCGTAGCCAGGAGTACCTGGGAGTCCAGAACTGAAGCCAAAAGGAAGTCAGAGGATTTGTGGGGTTGGGGGGGGGGGATCATAGAAAGTCATGACAAGTAGAGTCAGTTCAAAACTAGGAAGAGAATCTGCCTATAATGGGTCACACGTAAGCACAGTAGTCCCAGTCCTTGTAAGGTTAAAGAAAGAGGATCATTTTCCTGGGCTTCTCCAGTGAATCCAGGGCAGGCTTGGCTATAGAGTAAGAAGAAAAGAATGGGCTTCCAAAAAAATCCAGCTGTATAGGCTTCCACTGAGTTCCTAATCCCTGCTTTTAATAACCAGTACCACTCAAGGTAACTAACGCAGGATTTAGCAGGCTGTGTCTAATCCTGATGCTTTGCCTCTGTCCATTACTTTACTGAATACAGGTGTGGAGGTCGGAGGCAGACTTGCAGGAATCAGTTTTCTCTTTCCACCTTTTTTTTTTAACTCAAATGACTCATTTATTAAAAAGTTCAGCCAAGCAGTGGCACGCCTGTAACCCCAGCACTTAGGAGGCAGAGGCAGGTGGATTTCTGAGTTCGAGGCCAGCCTGGTCTACAGAGTGAGTTCCAGGACAGCCAGGGCTACACAGAGAAACCCTGTTTTGAAAAACAAAACAAAAAAAGGTTCAATTAATATAGCATGATTTACACATATATATTCTTCCACATTATAGTATTCTTACACATTTTAACTTCAGATGGAGTCAACTGTGGAATGGCTTTTAGCTTCAGGATATATTCTGCATGCTGAAGTTAGCATGCAGTTATCACTGTGACTGAAATTCATTATCCTGAAGTTCTGATAGGTTCATCTTAGTATCGTCCAGGCGATACAAATCTCTTAGGCTGGGGATGTAGACAAGCAGCTAACTGTTTACCTGACACGTGTGACGCCCCAGTACCACAGAGCCTGGCACTGTAAGGCAGAGGTAGTAAAGATGCACACCACCTCAGCTGAGATAGACTGGAATAAATCAGGCAGCCAGGTCTTGCTCTTTGAGGAATGAAGGGCTATTTCTTAAGAGGCATAAGCACCTAGTGCTTCCCAACAGGAACCTGACATGCAACGTTTAATATCTGGCTCTTTCAAATTATCTTCCTATGAACATTTGGGTCTGACATCTACCATAAAAATTAAATATAAAAAAACCCCAGCCCTTCCTTTCACCTCAAAAATGACTTTCACTGTTGTTCTCAAATCTTTAAAGCCATGAATTAACACCAGTTGTTCACTTTAAGACTGACCTTGAGATACTTTCTTCTCACTAATCATCTGGCTGTAATAAACGAACTGTGTCCTGATGATCATGCTCCTAATTACCAGATCTGAAAATCTGAAAGGTAAGGACTCCTTCCAGGAAGGCGAGAAACCCAAGAAACACTCGAGCTTTGCAGGAACCCTGTAAGCTGGGTTTTCCTGGAAAAAACCTTTTGTGAGAGAAGCAGCAAGACTCTCAGCTAGGTGTGGTGACACTTGCCCTTAATCCCAGCAGAGGCAAGTCGTGGTGTAACAAAAAAGGTGAAATAAATTCAACTCTCTGCTCCTTTGCTTTTGTAATTCCACACTATTTGCTATAGTCTCATAATAACAGCTTAACACAGAGAAAGCTGCTTGACCAGTGTTTATTGTCTTTATGAAAAACTCTTCATGTAAAATTGCTTTAGCTCTCAGCAGGTCGCTCCTGAGCTCCGGGAAAGCTTGCCTTCTTTTGAAAAACCCAGTCTTTCTTCTGGGCAAGAGACATTTTGGGACGATTCCACCTCTTCATCACTTCTCTCTTGGGCTTCTTCTCATAGACTGGATTCTCTCAGAGAGCAGCATGAGCCATCTCATACCTCTCCTCCGTCATGTCTGGAGTTACGTTGTTCTCAGGTACTGAAAGAACTGTTTCTTACACGCATCGTCATCTTCCTCCGTTAGGTAGCGCACGTAGTCTGCCACCTTCTGACCCATGATGTGCTTCCGATGTTCCTCTGCACTGAACTCCGTAGTTTCAGAGTCATAACCAGGCAATCATTTGGTACTATGAGGGATACACAAGCCTCCATCCACAGCTCCCTTCAAGGCCCCAAACACTTTATTGCCAGTAGTAGTTCCAGCAAGACCTACATCAAATGGTAAGTGAAGGCACCAGGCTGACCGTCAGTGCTTTCCACATCGTATTCACATCCAGTCACCTCCAGTTGGCCTTCCTAGATCTCGTCCATCACCTCCAGTTGGCCTTCCTAGATCTCGTCCATCACCTCCAGTTGGCCTTCCTAGATCTCGTCCATCACCTCCAGTTGGCCTTCCTAGATCTTGTCCATGCCAAACCTATTCAGAAGCCTGCGGGCCAGTAGCAGGCCAGTGCAATAGTCTGCAGCATAATTTGTCAGGCCAACTTTCACACCATTCTTTGGAAGTTCATGTGCATATGCTACACAGACGATGATATCCCCTTTTGTACGGGCACAGCTGTCTGGCAGATGATATCTCCCGTAGTCACGGACTATCATCCTGTAGGTGGGTATGTTGTACTTGTTCTTGACCTAGGTCACTGTTTCTGTGGATAGCAGTCAGTTTTACCCTCTCACCGCTTTCTAAATCGCACTTGGTATCTTTTAAAGTAGGCCTTATTCTCGACAACTTTCACGAACCCCATCCTGCCCCGCAACCGCGGCTCCACGCAGACCCGCAGAGTCGGCCGCGCTAGGAGGAAAAAGCCTCTTCCCACCTTTTGATCAAACGCAGGCCATCAGGCTTGGTGGCAGGTACGTGTCCCCTTCTGCCCACTGAGGCAACTGACCCATCCTGGCTATTCGCTTTGTATGTTTGTCTGTTCTGTTTTAGACAGGGTGTCACTATGTAGTATTGGCTGTTCTGTAACTCAGAACTGTGTAGACCAGGCTGGCCTCCAACTCACAGAGCTATGCCTGCCTCTGCTTCCTGAGTGCTGGGATTAAAGGCACCACTCTTGGATGTCCTTTTGTTCTTGATGTTGTTCTCGTTTTTTGATTTTGTGGCTTATGACTGTGGCTGATACCCATGTAACTCTGTCCCTTAGTAGGGCCGTGAGGCCCCTCCACCCGTGTGTTCTCTAAGGGCTTCATGACTTTAGCCTTTACACACAGGTCTTTGATTTGTTTAAAGTCTATTTTTGTGTAAGTGCAAGGCAGGGCTCCTCTTCATTCGTTCTCATGCACTACGGCGTTGGCCCAGCCCCGTTGGCCGAACAGACTACTCTTTCTCCATTGAGTGATCTGTCATCTTTTGAAAAATTAATTTATCATAGATTTGTTGACTTGTTTTCAGACTCTCAATTCTATTTTACTGATCCATGTGTATATTCTTATGCCAAGTGTCACACTGTTTTGATTACTGTAGCTCTGTAGTAATACAATTTTAGTAAATTTAAGTTACAGTGTGACTAGTGACTATCATATCTGAGAGCACAAAATTATCTCAGCTTGAGTTAGCTCAGTGTGGTAGTCTGAATGAGAGTGGCTCCAACAGGCCACTCACATATGTGAATGTTTGGTCCCCAGTTGATGGAACTGTTTGTAAAGGATTAGGAGGTGTGGCCTTGTTGGAGGAAATGTGTCACTCGGAGTGGGCTTTGAGGTTTCAAAAGCCCACACAGGCTCAGTCTCTCTCTCCCCCTCCCCCTCCCCCTTCTGTGGTTCAGGATGTAAAGCTCTCAGTTACTGCTACAGTGCCACACCTGTTTGCTTTCTGACACACTGACAATGGAGTAACCCTCTAAAACTGTAAGCAAGCCCCTAACTCAATACTTTTATGCCACGAGTTGTCTTGGGCGTGGAGTCTCTTTGCAGAGACAGAAGAGTGGGTGAGACGCCCACACAGGAATGAGGTATCAGCACCATCCAGTCTTCCCGAAGCTCCACTGTAGGGCTGCTGCTGCTTTCAATCTTAAGCTTTTTCAGCCCGACAGTGGTGGCGCACGCCTGTAATCCCACACTTGGGAGGCAAAGGCAGGCGGGTTCTGAGTTCGAGGCCAGCCTGGTCTACAGAGTGAGTTCCAGGATAGCCAGGGCTATACAGAGAAACCCTGTCTTGGAACCCCCACACACACACACAAAAAAAGATGTAGTGGAAGCGTCTTCTAATGTCCTGTGTGGCTCTATGCTGGTCTTCATTGTAGAAAGGCAGGACTGTGTGGCTTCCTGGAACGGTGTGGCAGAGGGAAGGACATTCATGGCCAACCACTGAGGTTGATATGCGACACCCGTATCTAGAACTCCAGGTGCTTCTGATCCTTGCACCTCCATCTTCTAGGGCTTCTTTTGGTCTGTATTCTTCTCCAGTCTGCTGGAGGGTCGCCCCACCCCCCACTCACCCTGAACAGACTGCTGGCACTGATGTTCTCTGAGGTCCCTAGTTCTAGGACACAACTTCCTTTTTTAGGTCAGACTCTTTATGTAGCCCTGACCTTCCTGGAAAAGATCTTGCTGGGTCTGAACACACAGAGATCCACCTGTTTCTGTCTCTTGAGTGCTGGAATTAAAGCGGTCCTTTGAGTGCTGGTCCTTTGGTTTGGTTTTGCTTTAAGTTTTTTTTTTTTCTTTTTTTTACATGCATGAAGGCTCTGCTTGCATGTGTGTATACCCTCTGTATGCCTGGTGCTGAAGAAATCTAAAGAAGGATGACAGATGCTCTGGAACTGGACTGTGAGGCATGTGGGTGCTGGAGCCACACTCAGGCTCTCTGCAAGAACAGCAAGTATTCCTAAGCACTGAGCCCTCACCCTACGCTCTAGGATCTGCTCCTTAAAATGTGAGCCACGGGGACACATACATATACACATACACATACATATATACATCATATACATATACTCATTCACATACACATACACATGCACATACACATATACATCATATATATCATATACATATATACATTCACATACACATGCACATGCACATACACATATACATCATATACATATACACATTCACATACACATACACATGCACATACACATACATCATATACATCATATACATATATACATTCACATACACATACATATACACATACATATACTCATACACATACACATTCACATGCACATACACATGCACATATACATCATATACATCATATACATATACACATTCACATTCACATACTATACACATATATATACTCATACACATACACATTCACATTCACATGCACATACACATGCACATATACATCATATACATCATATACATATACACATTCACATTCACATACATATACACATATATATCATACACATATATACATTATATACATATTGTTGGTATTCTGTCTGAGCTCCACCCCACACTTACCTGGCAACAGCCAGGTATGCCCCACCCCATAGACCTGGCCCACTATAAAAGGGACTACTTGCCCCTCCTCGCTTGCACTCTCTCTCTCTTCGCTCTCTCCCATTGCACTCCTACCTCTCTGGTCCTCTTGGGCTCTCCTCCCCTCCCCCCCCCCCATGTGGTCCTGGCCGGCCTCCACTTCTCTACTCTCTCTCTCTGCCTCTCTAGCTCCCATCCTCTGGCCTGAATAAACTCTATTCTATACCATGTCTGTGTGCGTGTGGTCCCTCAGGGGGAAGAGGTATCTGGCATGGGCCCACCTAAGCACCCCCTTCCCCACACCGCCATGCCACATTCTCTAAACCCCCCTTCTCTCTTTTTAAGCCCCCTTCACATATATGCATTCACATATATATCATATATATATATACATCATATATGTATACATCATATACACATGCATATAAACATATACACACATATGCATGCATACACACACACATATACATATATATGCAACCCCCTGGGTTGCATAGCTGAATTAGGGGTACCAAAAATATAGCAACAGTAAAAGGTTTCTGAATGCACAACATCCAAAACTTAACTTAAAATCAAACATGTAGTAAATCCATGGTGTTTATGGTGTTTTACCCATATGATATCATGGGACTTTGTTGCAGCTTAGGAACAGAGCACACAACACATGCACTTGTCTGCACCTGATGTCAAACTGCCCAAAACACCTCGGCTCAGACTCACGACTAGTAAGTGGTACAGAGCGCAGAGTTTTTACCTTACACATACTGTTTTCAGCTCTTAAAGGAATGTAATTATTTCATTATAGAAAAAAAACCTAAAATCTATTCATATTTTCCTACCATCATTCTTCATGACGACGTTAGTCAGTCTTTGGACTGTACTGTGTTTGAGTGGCCGGTCCGTCATTGGGGACAGGCCATCAAGCCTGAGGATGGCATGGGGTGAGTTGAAGCCCACGAGTGTGCTTCTCACATCCACGTGTGTACTGTGACACATCCCTCTGGCCGCTGTCCCTACCACATACATGACTTACGTGTCTGAGTGTTTTACCTCTATGTGTTTATGTGCACTACATTCCTGCATGGGCTAGAAGAAGGCACTGGATCTCCTAGAACTGGAGTTACCACCAGTTGTGAGCCACCACATGGGTGTTGGGAATTTAAATTAGGTCCTCTGGAAGAACAGCCACTGGGACATCCCCCAGATGAAATTTTAAAAATAAAATTGATGGTTCAAGCTAGGTGTGTTGACAGCTCCCTTTAATCTCAGCACCTGGGAGACAAAAGCAGGCAGATCTCTATTAGGAGGCCAGGCCAGATGGACTCTGTCTCAGGAAACTGAGTCGGACATGCAGGAGAAGTCATTTAGTGCTGACTTGGCTTTCTTAAACAGTGCTAAGGGACTTCTGCTTGTAGTTCACAGAATCTCCGGAACGTTCCAGACCGTGCTGCTTTTGTTTATTTGCTCTTCCATCTGACACAGGATCTCAAGTAGCCCAGGCTAGCCTCAAATTCCCTATGTAGCCCAGAATGATTTTCAAATTGATCTGCTCCTCTGCCTGGAATTACTGACAGGAAGCACCACGCCCGGCTCGCAAATTTTACCTTGTGGAATAATCCCGTGGTCAGATCTTTTCAGACTTTATCACTAATGTGTAAAGTAAGTCAGGAAATCTTTTTCTCCCCATTTTATTTTGATGATGCCAGGCTCTTTACCACAATTTCCCCAATCTATGAAAGAAGGCTGAGTAACTGGGGATGGAGGAGGATCCTGAAAGCCCCTGTCCTGTGCCTGTCAGACTTATAGGATGCAGAAATAAGTTGTGGATAGCCCTGGGCTTGTATTTTGATGCTAATTCTACTCCTGGGAGGGGCTGCAGGTGAAGAGTTGCCTTGCTAACTTAACTTTTCAAATAAAGGAGAAAAGGATCGAGGAGAAGTGGGAGGAGCCAAGGAGGACGGATAGAGAGGCTGCAAAGAGAAGCTCGTGGCCTGAAGAAACCACAAGTTAGGTGTGATAGCATTGATGGGAATAGAGTAGTGTAGTGAGAGATCTGCCCAGTCTAGGCTTATAGCTTGTATTATTACTGATTGAGTTGAGATTTCTTTTACCAGGTAATTGGGTTGGAAAAATATAGCAACAGAAATACATTTGACAGGGCTGGCAAGATGACTCCATGGGTTCACAGTTGCCACACGCACACACTTGGCAACATGCGTTCAATCTCCACAGGCCATTGCAGAGTACAAGAACCCCAAAGCTGTTTTCTGACCTGCATACATGTGTGTGGCATGTGCCCGCACGCATTCACACACACACACACACACACACACACACACAATTAGTAAATAAGTTAATAATGAATTATTCTGTGTGGGCATGCCCTGAGTCTGGGGAGGCCAGAAATGAATGTCATACTCCCTGGACCTAGAGTTATAAATGTTTGTGAAGTGCTATGTGGGTGCTGGGAATCAAACCCAAATCCTCTGAAAGAGCAAAAAGTGCTCTAAACCACAAAAATCACCTCTTCAGCCCTAATAAATAGCTAACTTTGAAACACATTTGACAATATTTTTAACCCCTTGTGTTCTGTGCTGTCTTCCCACATATTTGTTTTGTTGTTGTTATTTTGTTTTGTTTTTTCGAGACAGGGTCTCTCTATGTAGCCCTGGCTGTCCTGAACTCAATTTGTAGACCAGGCTAGCCTCGAACTCAGAAATCTGCCTGCCTCTGCCTCCCAAGTGCTGGGACTAAAAGCGTGTGCCATCACTGCCCGGCATAATAATATCTGTATTTAGCTTCTTGTACCTGCTGCTACTGTACCCCAGTCTGTGCACGGTGGCTGGTGTGAGGAGGCACACCAGTTTCTCAGGTGGAAAGATGGAGAAGATACCACCACATGCTTATTATTTCACAGTGACTAACACACACACACACACACACACACACACACACACACGAAAATATTTATCTTCTTGCTTATATATATGCATATATATATATATATATATATAACACACTATACATGCATGTTTGTATGTATAATAGGCATATGTGTGTATGTATGTCATCAAGAAGGTATGGGTTTCCTATTGCTACAGTGACTAATAGCCCCAGGGGCTGTAGAGGCTGGACCTCAATTTCACTTCCTGTTTCTCTGGTAGAAAGGAAAGGTCACATCTACCCCTCCTCAGCCCTGTGGACAGAAGAGTGGGATAGCTTGGCTCTGGGCTGGGACAAGACATCCGGATCTGCTTCAAAGATTAGAGCTCTGCTACTGTCTCCTCCTTTAGGAGTTAATCCAGTTAGGTTCACCACTCACCTGGCCTGGAGTTGACCCCCTAAGGAAAACTGATTCAGGCCAAGGTCCCTAAGGAAGTTGAAGACATACTAAACACACAGGAGGAATAACTGTCTTCCTAATGAGATACTATCCTTGCCGCTCCCACCCCAAAGCCTCACTCCCATACAGACTTCCTCTCACACGGCTCTGTGGTCTGCCTACTTTTCTGGGTCACTCAGAAGTTACTGAGGAAAGAAACTTGCTTCTTTTCTGTCTCTTTTTCTTTCAGTTACTGACTTATGTACAATTTCCCGGATACCTGAGGCGTTGTCACTAATTCTCTGAAGCACCCCATCCCTCGTGCCTCCTGGGCACCTTGCCCTCCAGGAAGCTGAACTCCATTGGTAAGCCTTGCTGTCTTCTGCGACCCTGAGTGGGAAGGCGTGGCTTCCTCAGTTCCCTCTCCCAAGCCCTCCCTTTGCAGCTGCTGAGAGGTACAGCCTGTCAGCTCCATTATTTTTCTCTCAGATGCTAATAAATTATATTCAAGCTTCCTTTTGAGTCCATTCTAAATGTTTTTATTAGCAAGGCTAAGCCCTCAAAAGAGGAATCCCAAACTCCCTAGCAACACTACCACCACCATTTTATATTTGCTGGTGTGGCTACTTCCTTAGAGCACAAAATAAGGGTCATGACCCGTGCTGTGTGAGGCTGACAAAGAATTCTTCAACCTCTGGCCTCACTGAGGGAACCCACTGCACCGATAATTCAAAGTGTCGGTGCATTTTCCCAAGATATGCATATTTCTGTTACGTTGAGGCATTTCTGGCCTTAAGGTTAATTTTATCCAGTCGTGCTTGGTCTTCAGTCATGTGCTTTAATGAATATCGTTGCTGCTGGGAGAAGTTCCCCCGCTGGGTTGTTGTATTTCAGAAATGTCTGATTCTGAAAGTAATAGGAACTTATTGTAGAAAATGGAAACATGGCTTGTGACTTTTCTTGTTTCTTGACTTTTTTTTTTTTTGAGACAGAGTTTCTCTTTGTGGTCCTGGTTGTTCTGGGACTCACCTAGACCAGGCTGGCCTTGAACTCTGAGATCTGCCTGCTTCTGCTTCTGGAGTGCTGGAATTAAGTAGGCCACAGCCACCTGCCTGGCTTCTTTTGTTTTTTCTTAGTTGAATAATGCATGCATGCATTCCAGGGGTGAATTGTTCTCCAGTGAGGTAGTGGGGAGCAGACTTGGGGTGGTGCTACCCATCTGGGACCTCAGCTCTTGAGGTGCTGAGGCAGGGGTGTTGCAAGCTTGAGGCCAGCCCAGGCAGCAATAATATTTTTCCAAAAAAGGAGAAAATATAGGAAGGGTTGGGGAAAGACGTGGAGGTCTGAGACAGGAAATGTCTGCAGCTGAGGAAGCCAGACATTACTCTGTCTAGCTGCTACCCAAGTGGAAGCTCCTGTCTTGCCTACAAAATCTTCTATAAAGGATGGAGGAGACGGCTCAGCAGGTAGGGGTTTGCTCGCTGACCAGCTGAGTTCAGTCCCCATCCCCAGACCCCACACACTGAGAGAGAACCAGCTCCTTTAAGCTGTCCTGTGACCTCCACACTCATGCTGTGGTGCATGTGTCCCCCCAAAATGCAATTAAAAGAAAAAAAATTCAGTACAAAGCAATGCTCGTTGCTTATGAACAGAAGAGGAGTTTTAGTCCTATTTAATGACCTGCTCAGCGCTATGACAAACAACCTTTGAGCTAGTCCCACAAAGTAACAGAAAAAGGTAGAGAGAAGAAGCATATTGGATTAGATCTGTCAGCGACTTCATAGAAATGACCAATTTTGACTTAGGGTATGTCCTTGTACTGTGTGTGCATGTGTGTGTGTGTGTGTGTGTGTGTTATACAGACCTGCATTACATACTTTCCTAGTTTTTGTTTTTCTTCTAAAATTAAATCACAGTATTTATAGTGACTTGAATGAAAATGGTCCCCATAGACTCATAATACTGAGTCACCAGGGAGTGATACAGTTTGAGGATTAGGAGGCGTGGCCTTGTTGGAGGAACTGTGTTACTGGGGTTGGGCTTTGAGCTTTCAAAGGCCAGGCCAGGCTGGCCCAGGGGCTCTCTGCCTGCGGTCTGAGGATGGCAATGTAAAGCTCTCGGGCACTTTTCCAACCTGGCTGCTCTGCTTCCTTCCACGGACCTTCTCAAACCGTCAGCAGTCTCCAACTAGATGCTTTATCTTATAAGGGTTGCCTTGGTGCCCCTTCACAGCAATCCAGCAGACGAGAAGACCTGAGTCTGAAACCACTTAAAAGCCAACTGGGATGGCATCTGTTTGTGACTCTAGCACGGGGAAAGCAGAGGCGGTGGACTCTAGCTAGCCAGTCCAGCCAGTGGGTGAGCCTTAGGTTCAATGAGACAGCCTAGCTCAAAAACTAAGATGGAGGATAATGAAGGCCCCCACTGCACACACACACACACAAAACACAGATACATACACAACACAGAAACACGCTCAGACACACAAAATAAATACCTGGGAAATTCAACTCACAAAAGAGCAAGGTTTGTTTGGCTAGTGGTTTTGGAGTTTTGGATTCATGGTCAGATGGCCATGTTGCTTTTGATCCTGTGATAGGTTAGTGATTCATGGCAGGGAGCATATCTCAAAGCTGTTGAATGACCAGGACTCAAACAGGAAAAAGAAGGCAGGGTCAGGCAACTCTCTGTGAGGGGATAACCCCAATAGCCCCAACACCCAAAACTGTGTGCTTAACACTGCTGCCGGCTTCACACACACACACACACACACACACATACACATGTGAACTGTAGTGGTCTCCTGTGTTATTTATGTAACCACTTCTCCATTACAGATGTTTATCTCCACAAGCTATTGTCATGATAACCCTAGTATAAATACATTTAGATATAACTCTACATGAGTATCTGTAGATATTCCTTAAGCATGAGCAAGCACAATTTACAGGGCAACTTTAGCTATCTCGGAACTCACTACTGTAGACCAGGCTGGCCTCAAACTGAGAGATTCCTCTGCCTCTGCCTCCTGAATGCTGAGAGTAAAGGTGTGTACGACACACCCAGTTAGTGTTTGGAAATCTTGACACATTTTTCCATTTGATAAACAGTTTTCAGAACAGGTGATTTATACATTTCAAACACGTGAAAAAGATTTTTTTCAACTTTTAAAAAATGTCTTATAAATGGGAATGAAATCAATGAACTTTTTTTTTCTAAATTTCAGTGCTAGGAACAGAACCCGGGGGCGTGGCCATGCTAGGTCAGTACTCTAGCATCTATCTCATTACCCAGAACCCTCACTGCTGTGTCCATTTTATAACGGTCCCTCGTGCTGTTAGATGCAGCGTGGGTCGTTCCTTCTTATATCTGCTGGCGAAGGTGTCATAGTTCACTCACCCCATGCTGAGCTCTTAGGCAGTTTTCCAATAGTTCTTTCCCTATAATGTATCTTTTAGAAAATAAATGCCCACTGTTTTTGAGAGTTTCCTAAAAGTGGAATTATTGGGCCACACATGTTTAGCTTTAATAGACATTGTCAACTGCCCAAAGAGATTTTAACAGTTTCCGCATCAGCAAGGCATGGAAGTTGCAGTTGCTCTGTGTCCTTGTCAACACTTGGCGCTGTCAGACTTTAAGATTTTAGCTGTTCTGGTGAACGTGCATTTTTCTGTGCTTACACGGAACCTTTATTTAGTGCTCTCTTTGTGGTTTTGATATGAATTTCCCCATCTGTTCTGGTCTGCTTATTTTCATACCCACTAAGTTGAACAGTATGGAAATATCTTTGTCCCGTCTGCAAGTTCCTCTTTTCACTCTCATAATAGTACCGCTGCATTAACAGAAGTTTCAGGAACTTTAATGCAGTCACAAATGGCTGGTGCTTTTTATAATAGCTGCTTACGTCATCTCTGCCCACTCCAAGAGTGTGTGGATGCTCTTCTATGATCTTTTTCTCTAGTAGTTTGTCATTTACTCTTTTACAATTAGACATATGTGATCCAGTCAGGTAGAGAGGGGCCCAGATACCTTGCATATTAAACAAATAATTATCAGCCCAACACAGTGCAATGGCAAGGCATTGTTTACAGAATTACAGAGGCACAGCGTCACACAGGACTTGTGCACGTGCACAGTGAGATAGTAGCATTCATTTCTTTTTTCCTGATTGCTGTGTACCCATTGGCAACTATTTTAACCTTCACCTTTTATTCATGTTATAAGTACTTTCCCATGTGTCATCTGACTTGGATTTATTTATAGTTTCTCTTGCTGTAGAGAGAAACTCTTACATTCTTATGAGATGAAGTATATTCATTTTTTAGCTTAGTAACCTTACTCCCATTATTTTTATACTTAGGAAAATTTTTCCTAATCTCCATGAAGTTTAAATGTAATGGGAATATTCACAATGTAGATGATATGTAACCACATGAATGTAAATGTTATTTCCTATAATATATCCACACCCTTCACTTTCTAGAGTAAAGAAATTGAAATAGGAGCCTAAAGGTAGAGAGAACAAGTCTGGATTTTAAATTGCAACTTCTGCCAAAGTGTTAGCGGTCTTCTGTCTTCTTTAAGTCACCAGCACAGCTCTTTTATCTCTGGTAGAAAAGATTGTTCCCACCTGTAGCTATTTACTTAGGCTCGATGTGACCAGGGGCCAACATGGAGCAGAAATGGCTGCAGTGACCTACAGGGGACCTCAGACCACAGTCATGGCAAAGAAACAAGCAGAAAGAACATAGTGACAGCTATGTAATGAGAACAGAGCTGAGGAAGTCCCCTGGTGGAAGCAAGGCTGAGAGGGTCAGCAGACCCTCACCTCAAGTCCCACCCCCAACTCCCACCGTGCCTGAACTCTGTGTGGGGGAGGGGCAGAATACATCCTGGAAAGCCCATTTCGGTGAAGCTCGGTGACGAAGCTTTCTGTGTCACCACACCTGCTGGGGTGGAACTTCCTACTGAGTCATTCACGCGCCCACGAGTAACTCATGCTCCCGCATGTGACCCCAGGAAGTTCATGGGTTCGCCAGCCTGGGTGAGTGGAATAGCTTGTTTATGCCTGTCACTGTTGTATCTGGGCTGAACAAATGTTTCTTTACATCTCTCCAGAAAAAGTAATGCAATCCATTTCTGGACAGAGGACAGTCCCAGCCAATGCAGTGGCTTCTTGTGTCTGGTTTTCCAAGCATGCAGGGGGTCTCTGGTTTCAATGACTAGAGCTGAAACTGCCAGGCAGTGGACCTGCCTGCTGTACAAGTTAGCAGAGTAGTCAGGTACCTGCCAGACAGCAGTGTTGAGCCGCTTGGACCTACTTGGTAAATGGTGAGGTTTTACTGTGCCTGCCCAACATGGTAGTGGTCTCATCTCACGGGTCTGCTCACTGTTCTGAAGTACAATGGGAAGACCCATAACTTGGCTATTTAAGGTTGTTGTTGTTTGGTGTTTTGTTTGTTTTTGGCTTTTTGTTTGTTTTCTGTTTTGTTTTGTTGAGACAGAATATTCCCATTCATTTTTTGTGTAGTCCTGGCTGTCCTGGCATTTCCTCTATAGACCAGGCTGGCTTTGAACTCACAGAGATCTGCCTGCTTCTGCCTCCCAGGGTTCTGGGATTACAGGCCTGCACCACCACTGCCCAGCTCATTGTTTTTAACAAAACCAGCTCCTTAAGTGACCCTAGAGAGAGGTAGGCTAGAAGCCCTGGTGGGGTGGGAAAGGAGGTTTTCATTCTGCCTTGATTTTGATCCTGGGCTTGGGATTTTTTTTTTCCTTTGCAGGAGACATAAAGGAAAGGCATAAACCCCTCTTGGCACAATGTATGTTGTGCTTAGTTCATGGCCAAAGACAGTTTTATGGGAAAGTATGCTGCGAGCCAGCAAAGCATTTTCTATCCCTCCATCCATAGTTTTAAAAACAAAAACATTAACTAAAATAAAATCTCCTCATCTCCCCAGGAAAAGAAGAGGAGGGGGACAGAAGGAAGTCACAGCAACTTTCTCTAATATGAAACGTTTCAGATTTTAGTCTTTCCAAAACAAATAATGCAAAGGACTGATCACAGCTATGGGGCACTTGAACCCGGGCTTTCCGCTGGTCGATGTCCCGTCCGCTCCTCTCTTTGGTGGACAGCCAAGAGAACGAACACTGGGAAGGCGGAGAGATGAGTGTCTCCTTTGGCTCTCCCATATGGCGCTCTAAATTCCTAGGTTTTTTTTGTTTTTTAAGCTAAAATAAGCCAATTTAGATGGAAACATATTTTTTTCTCCTTTCCTTCAAAGCATGTTAGATCAGAGGCTGAAGAGACAGCTCAGCAGTTAACACTGCATGCTGCTCTTGCAGAGGACCAGGTTCAGTTCCCAGCACCCAAGGGTGGCTTATAACCACGTGTAACCACAAGTCCAGAGGCTCCGGTGCCTGTGCTGTGTATCACCTCTGGACACCAGGTACACACATACACACCTGCAGGCAAAGCCCTCATACACATAAAACAGGTGAATTTTTAAGTTTTTAAAGTTATGTTAAATCATTTCAGTTGTATTTTAGTTGCTGTTCCATTGACATGAAGAGACACCATGGCAAGGAAACTCTTAGGAAGAGCTTAATTGCAGGTTTTCTTATGGTTTCAGAGAGTGCTGCATGAGCATCATGGCAGGGGAGGGGGAGGGGGGAGGGGGGACAGATAAGCATGTCACTGGAGCAGTAGCTGAGAGCTTTGTATCCTGGCCCTCAGGCAGGGGAGAGGGAGAGGGAGGGAGAGGAGGAGAGGAGGGAGAGGGAGGGGGAGGGGAAAGGAGAGGGGGAGAGGGAGGGGAAAGGAGAGGGAGAGGGAGAGGGAAGGAGAGAGAGAGGGGGAGGGGGAGGGGAAAGGAGAGGGAGAGGGAAGGAGATAGAGAGGGGGAGGAAGAGGGAGGGAGAAGGGGAGGGAGAGGAAGAGGGAGGGGAGGGAAAGAGAGGGGGAGGGGGAAAGAGAGGGAGAGGGAAGTAGAGGGAGAGGGAGGGGGAGGGAGGGGTTGGGGAGGGGGAAGGAGAGGGAGAGGAAAGGAGAGGGAAAGAGAGGGGGAGGGGGAAGGAGAGGGAGAGGGAAGGAGAGGGAGAGGGAGGGGGAGGGAGAGGGAGGGGAGGGGAAGGGGGAAGGAGAGGGAAAGGGAAGGAGAGGGAAAGAGAGGGAGAGGGAGAGGGAGGGGGAGGGAGAGAGAAGGGGAGGGGGAGGGGGAAGGAGAGGGAGGGGGAAGGAGAGGGAAAGAGAGGGGGAGGGGGAAGGAGAGGGAGGGGGAGGGAGAAGAAGGGGGAGGGGGAAGGAGAGGGAAAGAGAGGGGGAGGGGGAAGGAGAGGGAGAGGGAAGGAGAAGGAGGGGGAGGGAGAAGAAGGGGGAGGGGGAGGAAGAGGGAAGGGGAGGGAGGGGAGGGGGGAGGGAGGAGAAAAGAAAAACAAAAAGAAAAAAAAAGACTTATCTACAAAGGTTTTGGAGAGGGAGGATGTGCCTGGGCTTCAAACACAACATATCATTTGCCAATCCCTTCTTTATACTAATAATGATAAGTCTAATAATAATAACTATAACATGCAAAGAGTACTCACAGTGGTTCCCATGAGGTAATTACTCATATGTAAGGATGATGTTGAACATAGTTAACAAGTGAAACGAACAAGCAAACAGAACGCAGATGTAGACAGGGGTGTACCTGGGTGGATGGGACCCTGGGCTGGAGAGAAAGCCCGCAATGAAGAGAGTGAAGAGAATGCAGCTTGCGCTCAGCACCGGGTACGGTGCCTGGCGCCCGTGAGTGCCTGCGGCTCCAGCTCCAGCGGGTCTGCGTCCTCCAGGCTCCACAGACACCAGCTCGGCTGTGCACGCACCCCCACTGCCACCACCACACACACACCTTTTAAAGTAAGGCTTCATAAAGGAGCAAGTCCTCCTGGATGACACACATGAGACACGCGGCAGGGCTGGGGCTCTGTGTGTGCTTCTAACTCTAGAGCCGCCGTCTAGACACTTGGTGACACTCCCACTGAGCACGGGCAGCCTGGTCATACCATCTCCAAAATCACAAGGAGGGAGCCACGGTCGCACAGAACCCTCAGTATGCTGGTGCTCACAGGGAAGACAATGTACACAGAGCCAGAAAGAGGTGGCACATACCTCTGGCTAGTATGCTTGAGGCTGAGACAGGGGCATGACAAGTTTAAGGCTACATCATATAAGAAACTGTTTCAGGAGAGAAAGGAGAGAGAGAGAGACACAAAGGGAGAGAGAGATAGACAGACAGACAGACAGACAGACAGACACAGACACAGAGAGAAGAGTCAGAGAGAAGTCTTTCATAGATGTAAATCCCTTTGGCTCCTCTGACTTGACACTTCCCCTCTGTCCCTACAGTTCACTCTCACACCTCCCCTCCACACCCCCATTCAGGTCTCTGCTCAAAGCCTTCTCAGCCACCATTTAATTAACAATTTTGCTTTGCACTTCCTTTCTTTTGTCTTGCTTTATTTTTTCTCCAACAGCACAATATACCATTATTGGATATACGATGCTTTGAGTTTATTTTGTTGTTTTTGTCCCTATCTTAGTCAGGGTTTCTATTCCTGCACAAACACCGGACCAAGAAGCAAGTTGGGGAGGAAAGGGTTTATTGAGCTTACACTTCCACGTTGCTAAAGGAAGCAGGAGCTGATGCAGAGGCCATGGAGGGATGTTTCTTACTGGCTTGCTTCCCCTGGCTTGCTCAGCCTGCTCTCTTATAGAACCCAAGAGCACCAGCCCAGAGGTGGTACCACCCACAAGGGGCCCTCCCCCTGATCACTAATTGAGAAAATGCCCCACAGCTGGATCTCATGGAGGTGCTTCCCCAACTGAAGCTCCTTTCTCTGTGGTAACTCCAGCCTGTGTCAAGTTGACACACAACACCAGCCAGGACAGTCCCTAATTAGAGTATGCACTCCACAAAACCAAGGCCTCTGGACTGTTAGCTGCTGCATCCTTAGCATGACACTTATTTTAAGCAGGAGCCCAAGGAGGCCAGAAGGACTCGGTCCCCGGGAGGTGGAGTTACAGGAGGTTGTGAGCTGCCCGACCTGGTTGCTGACCACTGAGCCTCGCCTCTCTGGAAGAACAACAAGCACTGGGACCCACTGAGGCGGCTGTCCAGCAGCACAGCACTTTTTGAATGAATGAATGCCACTTAATGTATAAAGGTCACAGAGTTCAATAATAAAAGCAGTAGATTAGAATCGGAGGTGGATTGGAGCCCCAGCTCAGCACTGACTAAGGTATGGTCAAGTTAACCAGAAAAGGCCTCCAGAGCTGCAGTGGAAGGCCGGAGACAGAGTAACCGCAGCGTCCTAGCGGGCGAAAGAGAAGAGATGAGCCGATGTATGTATACAGGCCGATGTATGTATATGGCCAATGTATGTATACGGCCGATATATATATACAGGCTGATGTATGTATACAGGCTGATGTATGTATACAGGCCGATGTATGTATACAGGCTGATGTATGTATACAGGCCGATGTATGTATACAGGCCGATGTATGTATACAGGCCGATGTATATATACAGGCGATATATGTATACAGGCCGATGTATGTATACGGCCGATGTATGTATACAGGCCGATGTATGTATACGGCCGATGTATGTATACAGGCCGATGTATGTATACGGCCCGATGTATGTATACGGGCCGATGTATGTATACAGGCCGATGTATGTATACAGGCCGATGTATGTATACGGGCCGATGTATGTATACGGGCCGATGTATGTATACGGGCCGATGTATGTATACAGGCCGATGTATGTATACAGGCCGATGTATGTATACGATGTATGTATACAGGCCGATGTATGTATACGGCCGATGTATGTATACAGGCCGATGTATGTATACAGGCCGATGTATGTATACGATGTATGTATACGGCCGATGGTGTGGTCCTCTGGGCCGCTGTGAGGACTTTGAGATTTGTTCTGGGTGAGTGAAAGCAGCAGAGGATACCAAGCCGTTGTGGAGTGGTCTGTTTTAAGTACTGTGAGACTGAACCAGGGCAAGGGGCTGGGCGAGATCAACTGGCTGTTCCTGCAGTTGACGCAGGAGACGATGGCAGCTCCAAACAATGGCGGCTCTGGCCTTGTGAGCATCAGTGGCGGTGGTGACAGACGGACAGGTCCTGGAGAGAGTTTGAAGACAGAGTTTATCCAGGGTTTAAGATTGGAACGGAGAGAAACAGACAGTGACTCCTTCCACCAGGGATTAGGAGGGAGCTAAGGGAGGAGGGTGGGGATCAGGCAGTGCGATAGAGGTGGGGACAGCTCGTTAGATAGAGGCTGTCCAAGGAGATGCTCAACAGAGAGATTAGAAATGGCCGCCCAGCTATTCACAAGCACACCTACAGACAGGTGTTGTCTGTCTTGCTTTTGTCCTGTTCTGTGCTTTTCATGACACTCTGTATGGAATCCAGGGCCCTGCACTGGCTAGGATGGTGTCTGTCACTGAGCTGTGTGTCCCCAGTCCTCCAAAGGAACGGCAAAACAAAACAAAACAAATAAACAAAAAACCCAACACTTGGGAAGCAGAGGCAGAAGAATCTCTGAGATCGAAGCCAACCCACTCTACACAGAGAGTTACAGGCTAGCCAGAGCTACACAGCGAGACCCTGTCAGTAAATAAATAAATAAGGAAGAAGGGAACAGGACAGTCTGCAAATGGTATAGTCCTCCTGTTCTTAACTCCAGCTCAGGAGGCATGGTGAGGCCAGCTTGGTCTACATAGCTAGACATTGCCTTAGGGAAAACAACAGTGCATGGGAAACACAAGGGCAACACATACATACACATCACACACACACACATATAGACATGTAGACACAAACACCACACACACATACACATACTCACACACACTACACACAGACACACACACACACATACTATATACACACTACAGACACTTATACACACACACTCAGACACTATACACACCCAGATACATACCACACACACCTACACTTAAACACACTCATATTCACAGGTTCACATACTATACACACTCAGACACATACCCCACATGCTCACATTCACAAGCACTCACACATACACAGCACATACACATACACACATACACCATACATACACACTACACACAGTCACACACACTACCCATACACACATACAACACACATACATCTGCTCCCATTACAGATGGTTGTGAGTCACCTTGTGGATTCTGGGAATTGAACTCAGGACCGCTGGAAGAGTAGTCAGTACTCTTAACTGCTAAGCCATCTCTCCAGCCTTTGTTTCTTTCTTTTAAAGACAGAGAAAAAGAACAAAGTTAATTGGATAGGGACATGGGGAAGATCTGGGAAGAATTGGAGAAAACATAAGCAAAATATACAAAAAAAATTTTGAGGAAGAAAATCTTTAAAAAAGAGAGAGAGAGAGAAATAGGAGATGAGGATGTCACCAAAGCAAAATACAAAATAATTTAGTAATAATTGTTTTTCAATAAACTAGTAAAAAGCAGTGCAGTGCTGGTGACACATACCATAATCCTAGCATTCTTGAGGTGGAGGCAGGGGAATGAATCCAGAGGTCAAAGCAGGCCTCTTTACATAGGAAGGCCCTGCTTTGAAAAACTGAGCAGCAAACTGTCATATACTACTGATAGATAAATTAGGCCACAGGAACACTAAAGAACGAACATCAGAGAACGAAGATGAGTGTGCATGGCAGACAGCTTGCCTGGCACGCACAGGCTGTTTCAAGCATTGAAGAAAATACATCATCAGAGTAACAAAATATAGATTACAGCTTTTCCTGGCAATCCTTCTAAAAGTAAAATAAGAGAAAATTTTACATTGATGTATGATACTATATTTATTCATACTAAAAATAATGACTGACATATTAAAAATGGCCCCTTTTGACATAAAAGCCCATTAGCTTCCTATGCTGCTAAGCCTTGCTCTCTGGTACCATCTAAACGCGTCACTCAGGATGAGGGCGCTAACATCTGGGCCCCAGCCTGGAGCCGCCTGCAAATGACACAAATCCTGTATTCATCTCTGTGGTAAAAAGAAGAAGAGGAGGGGATCTTCTGACTTGACTGACTCTGGCAGCTCCCAGAGGAGAGGAGAAACAAACCCCAAGAAAACAGAGCTTAGCCGGGCGGTGGTGGCACACACCTGTAATCCCAGCACTCGGGGAGGCAGAGGCAGGCGGATTTCTCAGTTCGAGGCCATCCTGGTCTACAGAGTGAGTTCCAGGACAGCCAGGGCTATACAGAGAAACCCTATTTCGGGAAAAATAAAAAACCAAATCTAAAAAAAAAAGAAAGGAAGGAAGGAAGGAAGGAAGGAAGGAAGGAAGGAAGGAAGGAAGGAAGGAAGGAAGGAAGGAAGGAAGGAAGGAAGAAAGAAAGAAAGAAAGAAAGAAAGAAAGAAAGAAAGAAAGAAAGAAAGAAAGAAAGAAAGAAAGAAAGAAAGAAAAGAAAGAAAAGAAAACAGAGCTTACCTTTCTGGTTGTTTGTTTGTTTGATAAAATTCCAGTTTCTCTGAAACAGTACAAACAAAAGCTTAAATTACACAGTCCTTTAAAGATTACCAGATTACCAGGCTGGAGCTTCTCTGGATTGGAAAAAGAATTAAAGTCTGGAGTGGAAAGAGAATTAAAAAAGCAAACAAACAAAAACAAAACAAAACAAAACAAAACAAAACAATCCTTGAACTGTCCCTAGAGAAAGATCTGATGCTCAAGTAGTTGACTTCCTGGTGGCTCCTGGGAGTGTGACTTCCTTCTTCCTGACCTTGAATCTACTCTCGGTTTGTTAGTGAATCTGGCTGGAGGCATACCCTGCTCTTCCGGGCTCTTCCCCAGTCTATGTGAAGGGACTAAAGCTTTCTCAGCCCCCTAAGCTCTCAGGGGAGATCTGACAGGAGGGAAGAAATTCCCCACCAATCTTACAGCAGGACTTCTGTGGGCAATGTCGTAGCCTCACCCTTCTGATTACCCTTGTGTCTCTTCCTCTTCAGTTCATCTGGATGACGGAGACTGTGTTCTCAGACACAGTCCCTCAGAACAAGAGAATTTAGGTCTGAAACTTTTGTATGTTATAAACAGGGTTCTCAATCTGAGGACTGTATTCTGGGCACAAAAAGTCCCTCAAAATTCTTATGTTGGAAATCCTAACTCCCAGTGTAGTGGTATTTGGAGGAGGGTGTCGGGGACCATTTATGGTTGGGTTAGTTCTTTAGGCTTGGGCACTAATTATGGAAATAGTTTCTCTCCACTCCCACCCCCCAAATCTTAGTATTGTAGGATGGTAGCAGTCAGCACACTGAGAGGTCCTCACCCAATACTTAATTTGTTGCTACCTTTATTTGGACTTCCAGTCTCCAGAACTTGAAAAATGTCATTTAGTCTGTCATAACTTGTTATAGCAAATCAAACTAAGACATTGTGGGTCAAAACTCTGATCAGAAATTCAAATAACCCCATCAATGACTCACAAAAGACTATAGAATACTGATACATAGGTGATCTTATGGCCATTTATAACGTAGGCTTACAAACAACTTCAAAATTGAGGATCCTAGTCTTATTTCTGACTTGAAGGCATAACCAATATCTATGAGTACTAATAAATATGATGAAATAAGAAAGACTTAAAAGGATATCCATAAACCAGGAAGATGGTTTAGCAGATAGACAATGCTTGCTGCTAAGGCCAAGAACTTGGGTTTGACCTTCTTGCTGGAAAAGAATAATCTTGGTGTCCTACAATTCAATACAAGAACGAAGAGAAAGAACCAAGCAAAGCAACTTCCTTTACACAAAGGATGCACCAAAACCCAACCCAGTCCCTGAGGAATTCAGGGCTGTGAATGGGTCTTCTCACCCCTGGATGCGGAGACTTTACAAATCTTTTGGGATAGGCCTGTTTACAAAGAGTTGATCAAAGGGAATGAAAGGGAGGAGTCCATTGCTCCAGGGTGAAGTTCCCGGAAAGGCGATAGCAGGAAAGGTGATAGCAGGAAAGGCGATAGCAAGAAAGGTGATAGCAGGAAAGGTGGGGGGGGGGTTGTTTGGGGGTGGGGGTGGGGGTTGTAATAAACAAAAAGTGTATCTGGTGTGAGAGATAAAGAGATTTCCATAAAAGTTTTACTAGGTAGAAGATTTGTGGAATATTGGCCCCTGCCTACCTAGTTATCTATGATAGAAAACAAAAAAATGAAACACCTTTTCACCCCTAGAACCTACAGGATGCAAAGAAAGAACCAAAAGAACCAATTCCCCCAAACTGTCCTCCAACCTTGATATGCAGGCCCTGGCACATGCCAGCTGGACAGATGGACACACACAGAGTAACGTGTAGTTTAAAAAAAATTAAGATAGTTACATTTAACTTGTCCAACGTTATCAGTGTTCACCTAAGAAAGTATAGGATCCCAGTCCTCAGAAGACACTTGTGCTAGGTTCCCTACCTGTTTCATAATATCAACCTCAGGTTCCAAGACAACTAAATCCTTAGCCTAACTGCTTTTCTCCTTCCTTTCCTACCACAATAATCTGTCCGAAAGTCAAATGTGACTTTTGACAGCCATTGCAATTAGTGTTCTGTGCAGTTGAACCTAACATAAGGCAGAGACTGCAATGCTGAGGTCAAAAATAGTCTGTTTCTAGACCGTGGGCTCGCACAGCAGAAGTCAAGGGACAGGATCAGCACTGTTGTAGCACCTGGAGAAAGACTGTTCAGGAAAAGAGATCAAGAAAAACACGACTCAGGCTAGAGAGATGGCTCAGCAGTTAAGAGCACTGACTGCTCTTCCAGAGGTCCTGAGTTCAAATCCCAGCAACCTCGTGGTGGCTCGCAACCATCTGTAATGAGATCTGATGCCCTCTTCTGGTGTGTCTGAGGACAGCTACAGTGTACTTTATATATAATAAAAAAGGGGAGGGGGTAAATTGTATCAGAGAAGGATTATAACTCAAAAAGGAAAAAAATTAAATGCTGTTTGGTGGTTTTCATTACAATCACATCTGAATTACTGATTCAGCAATTAATGGAGGTACAGATATTTTTAACATACTTTTTTGTACCTCTTCTATATAACTCCCTGCTCTACTACTTTACATCATCAAACAAAGAATATTGTATTCGCTTTCTTTATATGAAAAGAGCACATATGTAATCGGTTTGGATTCAGAAAATACAGGAGGTTATTAATAAAATAATTTGAAAAGAGAACCATTATTAACATTTTTGTGAGTGTTTTTCATGCATATATAAAGCAGAAAGTCCTTTTTAACTATATCACTGCGGTGCTTTTTCTTCTGCACACTCTTTGTGTCTATGATCCCACCCCTATTCTGTATGAAACGTTCCTTCCCTTTAGATAATTAGGAGTGTTAGGACAGGAATGAAGAGAGCCTATATTCAGCTTTTTACTTCAAAAGTAAGAATTTTGAATGGATACTAAGAATTTTGAAGCCAGGTGTAGCAGAGCATAGCTGTAATCTTAACACCTGGGAGGTGGGGACAGTGGGATCACAGGTTCACTTCATCCTTCAAGGTCACAGTGACATAGCAAGTTGAGACCCTTTCTTAAAAACACAAAAGGGAAAAATGTAGTCAAACATGGTGGCCACACCTGGATACCAGTGCTCTGAATACAGGAGCAACATGACTCTAAATTACAGGGTAGCCTGGCCTGGCTACATCACAGGATCCTGTCTCAAAGCAAACAAAAGAATGTGAGCTGGGAGCGAGGAGTGAGAGGGAGAGCACGGGAGACAGAGAGCATGGAAGAGAGAGAGAGAGTGGAAGAGAGAGAGAGCGTGGAAGAGAGAGAGAGAGCGTGGAAAAGAGAGAGAGCGTGGAAAAGAGAGAGAGTGTGGAAGAGAGAGAGCGTGGAAAAGAGAGAGAGCGTGGAAAAGAGAGAGAGCGTGGAAAAGAGAGAGAGCGTGGAAAAGGGAGAGAGCATGGAAAAGAGAGAGAGTGTGGAAAAGAGAGAGAGTGTGGAAAAGAGAGAGAGTGTGGAAAAGAGAGAGAGTGTGGAAGAGAGAGAATGTGGAAGAGAGAGAGGATTTATGGGGGAGACAGGCAGTAATGATGCCCTTCATCCCAGAATTTGGGAGGCAGAGATATAAGAGGATCTCTGTGAGTTCAAGTCCAGCCTAGTCTATAGAGCAAATTCCAGGACAGCCAAGGCTACAGAAAAACAACAAAAGTCTTAAACTTTGGGAGTTAATTCTCTCTTTCCGTTTGGGTCCTGGGGATGAAACTCAAGGCACTGGCTTGGAGCGCATGCAGCGCCATAGCCTGGTGTCCTTCACGGGTGTTATTGTTTAATGTTTTTATTTATAATTTAGAGAGCAAAGACTATGTGGCCTAGGCTGGTCTTGACCTCACGTGACCAGAGTGTCCTTGCGCTTCAGGCCCTCCAGCCCTCACTGTCCCAGTGCCACCCACAGTGCCCAATCCTTTCCTCTGCCCTCTACTGTGAAACACCTTCAGTGCTGCATGAGGCAGAGACTGTCACTTCCATCCAAACGTTATCCCTGCACATAAACAAAACCAAAAGCTGAACCCTCTCCCTACATGTTCCCCCCACCAAAAAAACCCAAAGACCCAGGCAGCAAACAGAAGACAGTTGAGAGGAAGAGTGCTCCGCCCCAGGACCGCGCCCAAGCTGTCGCTGAGGTTAGTCACCTCTTTTCTTTCCATTTTGTGACCTCCATGTCCCAACTGTAGAGAGTGCCTTTGCTACCTTACATGGCCTGAGTGACATGCAAATAAGAAAATGACAAGCCACCACTTTGAAATGATCACATACAATTTTTAATGCCAACCTTATTCGTCGTGTATGTACCTGCGTGTGCACACGTGAGAGCCACAGGATGCACGTGGGAAGTCTGTTCTTTCCTTCCACCAAGTTGGCCCCAGTGATCAAACTCAGGTTGGCAGGCTTAGCAGCAAGCACCTTTATCTACTGAGCCATCTTGTCAGCCCTACCACGTCATTTTACCAGTGATCCCCGCCTAGAATACCAAAGAGCCAGAAAACAGGCTGTCCTTGCTGGATACTCCACTGGTGTAATCTTTCCTGCAAATTCGAATAACTACCACGCCCCTCCACTTCATCCAAGCAACCACTATGGGCCTTGCCTGCAGCCACAAGTCTGTAGTGGAGGATTGTTGGGTCTTTCTGGAACAACTGAATGATTTTTGCTTAGTTGACTTGTGGCAATTTAGTGGTGTTGGTGTGAAAAGTTATTTAGAAACAGGGAAACAATCTGGGCATTTATCATTCTAACAGTGATTAAAGATCTGTCCTTAAAAGACTGAAAACAACCTCCCCAATTAACTGGTCTTAGAGGTCTTGATTTGAAACTAACAAATAAAAGTTGAGATTTCACCAGGCGGTGGTGATGCACACCTTTAATCCCAGCACTTGGGAGGCAGAGGCAGGTGGATTCCTGAGTTCGGGGCCAGCCTGGTCTACAGAGTGAGTTCCAGGACAGCCAGGGCTACACAGAGAAACCCTGTCTCGAAAAACACCCCCCTCCCCCCCCCCCCCCCCCCGAAAAAAAGTTGAGATTTCCTTCACATATCAAATCTTAATTTATGGGATAAACAATCAGAAAGCCTGATAAGCCTTGATCCTGGGACAGATGCTAATCTGTTCTGTGGCACACAGAATGTGCCAACTCCAATAGTTTCATGGTCTCAAGTGGAGTGGGCCTAAATTATTCTTTTCCTATGTTTCTGATGAAATTCAAACTCGGATATTATTCACCGTCTGAGAAATATCTTCTTGGAAAAACAAAAAAACAAAAGAACCCGCACCATTTTGCTGTTGTTGAGCGCTTCATTTAAGCTCTGCCCTCAGAAGGCAAAGGGGAGATCTGGGCTAGCCTGGGTAGGCAAGATCTGGGCTAGCCTCGTTTCCACAGCAAGTTCTAAATCAGCCAGGGCTAGTCAGTGAGACTCCTCCCCTGTCGCAAAACAAAACATAAAAAACAACACTTTTTAAACATTGCTGGATAAAAAATAAATTTTATTGCTGAGCCAATTATTCCCTTATAAATAGTAAATGAGTATTTTTCATAGCCCAACACCTGCTTGAAGAAACAGAATGAAACCAGCCCAGTTTAGTCAGAGAAACAGGTTACATCAAGCAGCGCATATCCTCTCTGTGCAGTAAAAGGCTTATCGGCCCCTAGGAGACGGCAGAATTTCCACTAGGTTAGGCTTCTGGAGAGAAGTTAGGGCATGGCATCCTCCCAGGACCTCTGGAGGAACAGTCAGTGCTCTTAACTGCTGAGCAGTCTCTCCAGCCCTTTAAAGTCTTTTCAAGACAGGGTCATATGGTTTGGTTTTGTCTGTCTGTCTGTCTATTGTTTTGTTTTTGTTTTTGTTTTGTTTTGTTTTAGACAGAGTCTCACCACATAGCATTAGCTGTTCTGGAATTCCATAATTAAACCAGGCTATCCCCAAATTCATTTAGATTTGACTACCTCTGCCTTAAAGTTCTCTTAAAGTCCAAGAAAAATTTAAAGTCCTCTTTTGTCTTTGTGTAACTATTACATTTTAAATTTGTAAAATAATAAAAAAAAAATTTATTGCCACAAACTTTCAGCTCTCAGCCTGCATAACACTGACTTGCAAACACTGGAATCATTAATATTCCACAGCAGACACTTCCCTTCTTCAGTCCACAGTCCATTCAGAAGTTTGTGGACGTGCTCTGGGACTGCCGGATGCTCAGAAAACAAGACAGTGTGTGCTCAGGGAACAGCCGGCTCCGCATCCTCTGCCGCTCGCTCTTTACGACCCTGGCTCATACCTAGCGGTAATTAATTTACTGGGAAGAGTTTATGAAAGGGAAATGATGATGCAAACACTGCTCTCTGATTTTAAAAAGTCCACTTTGTTATCCTTCCCTTCACTGCATGTTTTTAAATTGTAACCATTTTTCAAAGAAGCTATCAAATTACATTGATCAAATTACATTATGTGGCAACCATAAAACCCAACAATGTAAACATTGTCAAGAATCATCTTACAGTCTACAAATGAGTTCTGAAGAGTATTTGACAAGAGCAAAATGCCAACTGAGCTAGACGGTGTCCCTAAAACTTGTCTAAAAGGGCCAGAGCGGTGATGAGAAGTCGGGTGGCTGACATACTACCGCCTGCTGTCCTGAGTCTCCGGATTCTCTTTGGCCTGCCTGCCATGCGTTACCGTGAGGAAAGGGATCCTGGTTAATGATTTCTATGCCTGTTGTTTTGGCTGTGTTGTCCAGAAAGCCCTTTCAAGGTTTTTCTTTGGAAACCTGCTTTTACACATGCAGTCCAAGCAGAGGACAGGCATCCACTAGTCAATTCTGTGTCTGTCCATTGTCAGCGCCTGCTTACGCTCTGGGAAGGGTAGTTTGTATAGACAAAGGAACACTACATGCCCATACTAATAATCTCAACTCTCAGGAGGCTGAGGCCAGAGACCTGCCTGGACTACACAGCAGACTCTGATAGGGAGGAGAAAAAGAATCCTGGGTTCTAATTCTAATTTTGCCCATGTCCCTTTGTAGAGCTGTGTCTATTGGCAGTCCACTTAAACTAATGAGCTGTCAATTGGTCCTCTGTATAAAGAAATAATAACTTCTCTAACTCCCTCTTAGTTACTGTGGGGAACAAACAAGACAACTCAAGAGACAAGTACTTTGGAAATTCTAAAATCCTAAGCAACTATAACAATTTTTATTGTGGCAAAATACGATGTAAAAATCTGTTTTCACATGTTTAGGAGTAGTGGTAGGAAACACCACCACCCTGTATCGCAACCAGCCCAACAGCCATCTTCCCAGACTGAAGCTCCTCATTCCCTAAACCATCCCGCCCCGTTCCTCCTTACACACTTTGCAACTCCGTGCTACCATCTAGATCCATGATTAGACTATGTTAAGTCCTCCGACATGTTGAATCACATGGTATTTGCCTTTGCTGTTGTTCTGTTGTTGTCTTGTCTTGTTTTTGTTTGTCTCTCTGTGTAGCCCTGTCTCACTCTGTAGACCAGGCTCGCCTTGAACTCAATGCTGGGACTAACCAGCGTGCACCACCACCTGCCAGTATTTGACTTTTTCTCTATTTCACAAATCACAACACCTCCACGGGCCTCCCTTGTTAACATTTTGCATTAAAATTTTGTTTTTCATTTTTAACTTTTTGAGCCAGGGTCTTGCTATGTTATCCAAGATGGCCTCAAACTCCTGGATTTAAGCAATTCTCCTGCCTCACCTGCCAGAACTCTTGGGTAGGAAGTGAACAGCACTTCTTTTAGGCTGAAAATTGTTTCAGAGACGCCCACATTGGTATATCCGTGCATCTGTCAAAGCACATGTGAGGCGTTTTACTCTTTAAGTGACAATGAGTAACGTTTTTGCGATGACTGGCAAGCAAGATGTTCAGGCGGCTGCTGGCGAGACTCTTTTTTTTTATTTTAAAGATTTTATTTATTTTATGTATATGAGTACACTGTCACTGTCTTCAGACAATCCAGAAGAGGGCATCGGATCCCATTACAGATGGTTGTGAGCCACCATGTGGTTGCTGAGAATTGAACTCAGGACCTCTGGCAGAGCAGTCAGTGCTCTTAACTGCTGAGCCATCTCTCCAGCCCTGCTAGCGACTCTTTTGGGTACTTATCTGGTGATGCAGTTGCTGGGTAATTCCATATTGAGCATTCTGAAGAGTTGCCATGCCATCTTTCGCAGCAGCAGCACCCTCCTACCCCCCCCAACGCCCCCACCAGTACCCTCCCACCCCACCCCACCCCACCCCCACCCCCACCAGCACCATCACCATCACCCCCACCCTCACCACCACCCCCACCAGCAAGTTCCTAATTTCTTCACAGGCTTGTCAACTTGTGATTTTCCATCTTTATCTTCATCTTAGTGACAGCTCCTGTAATGGAAGGTTACGCCTCACTGTGTTGGACTTGTGCTCAGTGGTGACTGGCAATACTGAGGGTCTTTACATGTGCTTACGGCCATTTGTCTCTTCAGAGAAACATCTACGTAGGCTTCTGCTCTTTTTAAAACTGGGTTGCTTCCCCTTCCCCCGCCCCGTTGTGTTGTAGTAGATGGTCTTTATCAGCTCTGAATAGCAGTCCTTTGTTGATGTGTGTCTTAGTTAGGGTTTCCATTGCTGTAAAGAGACACCGTGACCAAGACAATTCTTATAAAGGGCAACGTTTAATTGGGGCTGGCTTACAGGTTCTGAGGTTCAGTCCATATCATCCAGGCAGGAAGCATGGCAGCGTCCAGGCAGACATGGTACGGGGAAGGAGCTGAGAGTTCTACTTCTTTTTCCAAAGGCAAACAGGAGAAGACTGGCTTCCAGACATTTAGGAAGAGGGTCGCAGAACCCACCCCCATAGTGGCACGCTTCTCCAACAAGGCCACACCTCCTAACAGTGCTACTACCCCCTGGGTCAAGTATATTCAAACCACCACAATGTATGATTTGCAAGTATTTTTCTCTCGTTTCATGAGTTACCAATTATTTTTTATTTTTATTCATGTATCAGATCCTACTTAAAAGATATGTTTAAACTTTACCTTAATTATTTAGGAAATGAGAATCAGCAAACAGACTATGTCTTTATAAAAACTACACTGTAGTTTAAAAACTGAATGACAGGCAGGAAAGATGGCTCAGCTTTCCCTGCTGCTCCAGCAGAGGGCCCTGTCTGTCTGTCTATCTGTCTGTCTCTCTCACCACATACACCATGAATGGGAGTGTGCACACACACACACACACACACACACAATCTTTGGAAATCACAAGACTTTTCCATTGGCAATTTTGTCTTCAGGTTCCTACTTCCTCGGTTCATAACTTGTCTTAGTAAGATACAGTCACGCAATGTCTGATGAAGACTTGGTTAATGACAGCACATATGTAGTGGTGGTCCCACAAGATCATACCACCTAGTGATGTCATAGCCATTGTAATTTCTGTAAATGCATTCAATGATTTTGACGTAATGTTGAAATTGCCCAGCAACACATTTCTCAGAGCTTATTCCTGTCATTAAGCAGTGCCCGACTGTATTTAGTTTACTAGCAAACTGGAAAGTATATTTCTTGACTTGCACAGTAATTAGATTAACAGAATTAATAACAGAAAACTAAAGCTGTAGATGCCTGCAGGGGAAATATAATAATTCTCTTTTAAAAAATAACATATCTGCTGGGCGGTGGTGGCACACGCCTGTAATCCCAGCACTTGGGAGGCAGAGGCAGGCAGATTTCTGAGTTCGAGGCCAGCCTCGTCTACAGAGTGAGTTCCAGGACAGCCAGGGCTACACAGAGAAACCCTCTTGACTATGCTTTACCAATCACAGAGGAAAGGCCAACGAGCCACACCCTAGACCCCTGCAGAAGCAAACTGTTAAACTTCATGGAAAGAAATAATGCTGAAAATGTGTAGAGCTAGGTGGTGGTGGTGGTGGTGGTGGTGGTGGTGGTGGTGGTGGTGGAGGTGGTGGAGGTGGTGGAGGTGGTGGAGGTGGAGGTGGTGGTGGTGGTGGTGGAGGTGGTGGTGGTGGTGGTGGTGGTGGTGGTGGTGGTGATGGTGGTGGTGGTGGTGGTGGTGGTGGTGGTGGTGGTGGTGGTGGTGATGGTGGTGGTGGTGATGGTGGTGGTGGTGGTGGTGGTGGTGGTGGCGGTGGCAGCAGCGGTACGCGCCTTTGATCCCAGCACTGGGGAGGCAGAGGCAGGCAGATCTTTGTAATTTTGAGGCCAGCCTGGTCTACAGAGCAAATTCCAGGACAACCAGGGCTACACAGAGAAACCCTGTTTTGAAAAACCAAAATGGGGAGGGGGAGGAGAAGGGAGGGAAGAGGCAAGGAGGGGAGGAAAGGGGAGGAAAGGGGAGGGAAGGGGAGGGGATGGAGGAAAGAATGCCTATAAGGTTTTCACTAGTTTTTCTGTCCTAGGAATTGATCAATTGACTCCATATTGAACACTAGAATCAGGAAGCAGTGAGTCCAGTCTTACTTCACAAACCTCTCACTCGGATGGGGAAAGGATCAAGGAAAGAGGCAATGACAGTATAGTGCTGCAGAGAGCTAGCTCTGGGGGCATTTCCATCTGGGTAAGTCCTAGCTAATTGCTGTGAGGAATACCTCAGAACTACTAAGCCAGCTGCTGACGTGTAAGGGCTTGTGAAACCTATCACCAATATAAAACTTACGAAATGTTGATTGCTGTCATTACAGTCTGAGCGCCCTTTCAGTGCTAAGAGACAAAGTTCAGGTACCTGGTAGTGTGTGTGTGTGTGTGTGTGTGTGTGTGTGTGTGTGTGTATAACAGAGACAGTTATTTAAATTTGATTTCATTACAAAAGTATTATATTATTCTTGTAAAATGATGCACATACAGATCTCCCCCAAGGTAGCTATTCCTAACAGTCTGCAATAGTCTATTTCATATAAGACACCTCTAAATTGAAAGGTACTAAAAAAATAAAGAAAATATAGCAAGGATTTCAATAAGCATTTGCTACCTCAGATCTGTATGAGTGGAGAGCAGTAACACCCAAGTAGCCTGGGGTGCATAACTAAAAGGGAGATGTATTTACTTTCACACCCATGTTTTTATTTCATGTTTATTATATATTTATTGAATTAAGGGATAGCCACTCCCAAAAGACCTGACCCTTACAAGATCCTGTTTTTCTTCCAGAATCATTCTTACTACCTTAGGCAAGGGTTAAAGAATGTGATCCTCGCCTCTGGAAGATTTATTCTGTGTTACTCAAGTGAGACTCTGCCTCAAAGAAGATAAATCTCTAGTTTCTGAAACATTGGTCAATATGAATATACTGGTCCCCCGTGGGCTGAGCCGGCGTGAAGGAGAACGTGGCTTGTTTTTATTCATTGCCTTACTTTCTGTACTAAAATCCAAAGGGTCTTAAGAGATGAAAAATGTTAAGCTGTGACCTGTCCAACTGTCTGGTTGCTTTGTCGCAGGCAAACTAAGAATAAGATAATACACAACACGAATAGAACAATGCACAGAAAGACATGCGTGAAGAACCTGGGCTCCACTCTTACAGCTCCTGCTCTCTTGCCAATTATATGCATAATGTTAAATAAATCACTTCACCTCCCTATACCTCTAGTTTTTGTCTCTAATTACCCAATTGAATACCCAGCTAGGAAGATCAAAAGAAATTGTGTACAGATGGAAGCCCCTCACAAATGTAGCATATACAAATCATAAGGTATTATTAATTCTTATAATTATTGGTACGCAATGCACTCTTACACTCAGGCACCTTCATATCAAAATGTACATACAGATAAATCCATTAAGTATTCATTAGCATGTCCCTAGAAGATAGGGTGTCAAGGCTGACGATGGTATAGACACTCCTTGGAGGAATTAAAAGATTCTACATAATGTATCTGGATCAGGTTTATTAAATACACACCAAATATGACCTCAAAATCAGTCCTGACTGACATCTGCTATGCCACTTCAAATGCCACCTGAATGTCAACTTTAGTTTGGACAAGACAATGAGCAAAACTGAGAGAGCTAAATGAACTAGCAGAGAATCCTGAAAGAAATGAGGAATTGCAGTCTACGGTAAAAGATTTTTTTAAAAATAGCTATGCTAGGTGTTTTTCATTTTTGTTATTTTTAATTGTGTATATGTTTCTATGTGCACATGAGGGCAGGTACACCTGGAAACTAGAAGCACTGAATTCACCTAGATCTGTAGTTACAGACTACTATTGTGAGTCACCTGACAGGGAACCAAAGTCAGAACCTCTGGAGGAGCATTGCAGATGCTTACCCACTGAGCCTTCTCTCCTGCCCCTAAAAAACACTTTAGATCTTATGTCAACTACAGGTACTTGGCATGGTCTTTCACTTGCTATTGCTAACGTTAGAAAATGCTTATGAAAGGCTAGATGCAGCAATATGTCTGTCCTCACAGCTCAGCAGAGGCTATCGCAGATCTCCAAGCCAGCCTCTCTCAAACCAAAACAACAAATCTTGCAAAACACAGATACAAGTTTGACTAGCTTACTCTTTAAATAATGTAGAATATGTCTGAAATTTTAAAACATTTTTCTTAGAGAAAAACACAACCGTGGAATGTGCAACAAAAATGAGATTCTAGTGAGAGAAAATTGGACCCAGGAGACAAAAGCTTAGCATGATTAAAAGGAAGTTCATATGCAAACCTGTATCTATATGTAAATATTCCTATTTTCTATACATTCCAGGCAATGGTCTGGCTCCCTTCAAATGAGATCTGAGTGAACTGAACCATATATTGTTCTTTTTGTTTTTCATTATGATATACTATCAATAAAAAAGTTGAAAAAAATTCAATATTTCATACATAGATATTGTTTTAGGGGCTGGCAAAAATATCAGAGTAATAGAATTTATATGATAAATATTCATAATATTTTCTATTATAATTGTTACTATTTCAACTTCTTTAAAATGTGTGAACATTATATGTGAAATCTATGGTTCATTTTCAAGTCTAAGTAATTGTATTGACATTGCCAGGTGCTACTGCTTCAGCAGAATAAAATTCTTCCAATTTCATTGAAATTAATTTTAAATTAACATCTAATGTTTGAGAATTATTGTTTGATATGAAAATATTGAAGTTGAGATCCTTTTGTTCAATATGCATATTAATATACTCATGAACAGAATTATATGATATGTAGAATTGACTTTAAAATAATTGGATAGAACTTAGATATATAAATAAAAAGATTGATCAACAGTTTGTTGTTATTGAGGTAAAATGAAGGATACATGGAAGACCTTCAAAGATATTTAAAAGTGGTCTGGAGAGATGGCTCGGTGGTTAAGAGCACTGACTGCTCTTCTGAAGGTCCTGAGTTCGAATCCCAGCAACCACATGGTGGCTCACAAACATTTGTAATGAGATCTGATGCCCTCTTCTGGTGTGTCTGAAGACAGCTACAGTGTACTTACATATAATAAATAAATAAATCTTTTTTTTAGAAGAGTGCTGGCTGTCCCTCTGAGGACCCGAATTCATTCCAGGCACCCACATGGCAGCTCACAGCTCCAGTTCCAGGGGATCTGTCACCCTTGCACACACATACAAGCAGACAGAACATCAATATTCATAAAATAAAAATAAAATAAAGAAATCATTTTTTAAAACTGGAGAAAATAATTTTTAAAAAATATTTAGCCCGTGGATTTCTGAGTTGGAGGCCAGCCTGGTGTACAGAGTGAGTTCCAGGACAGCCAGGGCTACACAGAGAAACCCTGTCTCGAAAAAAACCAAATCCAAAAACAACAACAACAACAACAAAAATTTAGGCTGGGCAGTGGTGGTGCATGCCTTTAATCCCAGCACTCGGAAGGCAGAGGCAGGCGGATTTCTGAGTTCAAGGCCAGCCTGGTCTACAGAGTGAGTTCCAGTACAGCCAGGGCTATACAGAGAAACCATGTCTGGAAAAAAACAAACACCCCCCCCCAAAAAAAAATTTAGGGGCTGGAGAGATGGCTCAGCAGTTAAGAGCACTGACTGTTCTTCCAGAGGTCCTGAGTTCTAATCCCAGCAACCACATGGTGGCTCACAACCATCCATAATGAGATCTGATGCCCTCTTCTGGGGTGTCTGAAGACAGCTACAGTGTACTTACATATAATAAATAAATAAATCTTTAAAAACAACATTTAAAAGTGTGTGTGTGTGTGTGTACTCATATAGAGTCTTGTGGTCAAATCACACATCTTCCTCAATCTCTCTCCACAGACTCTGCCTGACCGTGGATTCAGATTGGCAAGGCTGGCTGGACAGCAAATTCCTAGGACCGGCCAGGCTCGGCTCCCCTGCAGAACTGGGTTTACAGAAGCCTGCTACCAGGATTTTGGTTTGCTTTGGTTGTTTTGAGACAGTGTTTCTCTATGCAGCATTGGGCAGCCTGCAACTATGTAGATCAGGATGGCCAAGAACTCACAGAAATCTGCCTGCCTCTGCCTCCCAAGTGCTGAAATTAAAGGACACCTGGCTCCAAGCCTAACCCTTTATCGGAGCTGAGAATCTGAATTCAGGTTTTCATGTTCACATAGTAAGCGTTACCTGGTAAACCACAGTCTAGGCCCAGAAGGTAGGAAGTTCTTCACTCTTGGTTTTGGTTTTGGTTTTGAGACAGGGATCCTCTGTGCAGCCCTGACTGTGGTGGGACTCCCACTGGAGACCAGGCTGGCTTCAGATTCAGAGAGATCTACTTGCCTCTGCCTCCCGAGTGCTGGGATTAAAGGTGTATGATGCCACAGCTCTGCTCTGCCCAAATATTTGTAAATGTTTGAAAATTTTAACAATAAAAACATAACCAAAACTCTAAGAAGTGCAGAGAGAAGGAAAATTCTTTCTCACACACGTAGAGGTTCTTTCACTGGGGCCTGAAAACTGAACTGAGGAAAGAGATTAACAGGAGTAAAGACATAAAAGTTTTATTTGGGAGTAATATCTTTCTTTTTGCTTTTCTTTTCTTTAGTTTATGTATAGGCGTTACAAATCCTCTGAACTGGAATTACAGATAGTTGTAGTCTGCCATGTGGGTGCTGGGAACAAAAACCAGGTTGTCTAGAAGTACAGCCTGTGCTCTTAACCACTGAGACATTTCTTTGGCACCAATTTGTATTCATAGGAATGTGGAAAATTCCAGAAAAGAAGCAAAGGCACTAGGCAGTTAGAACCTGAGTCGTATATATAAACCACAGAAGAAAGACGGGTGTTAAGTTGTCATGTGACAAGAAAAAGAGAAAGGGATTAGAAGTCTAGAAACAGTAAATTGTGAAAAATGTGAGGGAAACTAGTGAAGGACAAGGGTCACTTAGTGAGCTGGTCTGTGCGGACTGGCCTCTGCCCAGGCGAGGGTGACAAAGAGCCTTTCTGTACTGTGGTTTTGTCTTGGCTTTTTACCCTTTTATTTTGGTTTGGTTTGGAGGGGAAGTTGTATGTGCATGCATATGCATAAGTGTGTATGTGCATGTGTATATATGAATGTGTGCGTGCACTTGAGAATGTGTAAACACATGTCACATCAAACCTAAGACCTTAAGAGAGTGAGGAAAAAGTCCTAAGAGCCAGATAGATGATCAGGAAGTCAGCTGCAAGATTATGTCTTCTAGATATGACAGGGAAGCTACACTCATGAAATCTCAATAATATGGCTGCTTAAATAAGGCTTGCACAATGACAGCACCAGTTGGCATGCCAACTTGAATGGGTAAATCTCAGGAGCCCCCCCTCTGAGAGGAAGGGTTACAGTCAATTAAGGACTCCTGAGAGGGGAATTAATCTTCCCCAAAGATGAACCCCCTAAATGGTTATCCAATAATAGTCAGCCTTAAAACTATATACATGCAAACACACTAAACAGACGCGGCAGCTTGCATTTATATATATGTTCACACATACAAGCAAGAAAGGGGGCCATAGCTCAAAATAATCCTCAGGCCATGTTGGATGTTTTAAGGTGGTGACGTCTGATCCCCTTCCAGTACACAAGTCGACTGGTTCTAGAGATGTCTATTCTGTTATTATTCTCAACACAGCACACATTATGTGAAAATATGGGTGACCGAGATCTTCAGTGCAGTCACAGGTCATACAGGGGAGGAGCATAAAGATGTGTTACACCACCACCTGGTTACATCACTGTCTCAAATTTTAAGTAACTCTGTAGAAACAGAAACCTGGGAGAAGCTACACAGGTGGGCTCTTACGTTGGAAAGTTCTTCCCTAAATATATTTTCAAAACCTCAGCAACAGGCAAATAACCTTTTGGTTGGCCTGCTGGGGAAACTGGGCTATAAATGTCACTTTTATTTCCTCACATGAAGTGGTGAAATGAGAGCCGTACCCAAGCCCAAAGCATTTCCTTCTCTGTTCTAGACCGTCCCTGGACCCAGGCCTGGAAGCTTGTAGGCTCCTTACACGCTAATCTGCCAAGCTGACTGAGTCAATCTGGCTTCTCTCGGCTTCTGACTGAATTGCTCTGTCTAGTCGCACACTAACTCTGGGCTCTGTTCTAAGCCCCTGACTTCTCCTTCATCTGTGTCTGGCTCGCTTCCTCTCTAACCTGTCTGCAAAACCGTCCTATTAAACCTGTCGTGCACACACCTCCTACCACACCACTTTATTCTCTCTTGCTTCTCTTTCTCTTTCTTTTTAAGATTTATTTATTTTATGTCTATAAGTACTACATTTGCATGTACATCAGCATATCAGAAAAGAGCATTAGATCCTATTAACAATGGTATGAGCCACCCCGTGGTTGCTGGGAGTTGAAATCAGGCCCCTGGGAAAGCAGCCAGTGCTCCAACTGCTGGGCCATCTCTCCAGCCCCCTCTCTCACTTTTCATGTGGCAAGCACATGGTGCGCATATATATTTGCAGACAAAACAATCACATTCATCAAATATATACCCAAAATATGTTTAATATTTTGAATTCTTTGTGTTCAGAAATGCAAATCACTTAAAAACTAAGTCTCATAGTATATAGTCATTGGATATTACTGTGTTTACCTGATAATTGACTCCTATCTTGGAATGTATAAACCTCTGCTTCAGAGTAGAAAAAGTCAGTTAAACAGAAAGCACATCCTGTGAATAAAGGTCAAATGAGCTCTTTTTAACCAGGACGTTTTACAGTAAGTGTGCTGGGCGCCTAGTATAGTGAAGGTGTTTTCTTTCACTCTATAAATCCAACTAGGAGCACTTATAAGCCTGGACTATTATAACAGACACATTTATGTAATAATTGTATGCTTATTCTGTAAAGAATACACAGCACAAAAGGTGTAAGACTCTCATCTCCACCACTGCCTAACCAAGGGCTGAACAAGGATGGCACCTAAGACATGCTCGGTTAAAGCGGGATCTCTTAGGGTCTCAGACAAATGCAGACACCTAGGGAGCACTGGGAGTCAGAGAGATAGTGCTCTCCCGGGAGGAGCCTCACTGGACCCATACACACGGCTAACTGTTAACAGACCAAGAAGGTTGCATTCATTTATTTAGAAATATATATATATAAGCTGGGCGGTGGTGGCACACGCCTCTAATCCCAGCACTTGGGAGGCAGAGACAGGCGGATTTCTGAGTTCGAGGCCAGCCTGGTCTACAGAGTGAGTTCCAGGACAGCCAGGGCTACACACAGAAACCCTGTCTCGAAAAAAATCAAATCCAAAAAAAAAAATATATATATATCCCATAGATAGATAGATAGATAGACAGACAGACAGACAGACAGACAGACAGACAGACAGTGTGAAATAGAGTCTGTGAACTTGAGAGAGAGGAGGGTTGGTGGGGGTGCACAGGAAGGGTTGAAGGGAAGAAAGCCAAAGGGAAAACAATGTAATTATATTTTTTAATTTCAAATATATATATATATATATGAAAACCATGAGCAATGATTATTTTGAAGTCTGGGGATAGGAACACAGTATCACCCAATGACTATATAATATACTACGGGCCTTAGGAGTTGGAGAGATAAAACTGATACAAAACCCTTCCACATGTCTCTGTGACCTCATCCCACTGCTCTCTAGGTGGGCACGCAGCCCTGGGCTGAAGGACACTCCCATTTATATGTATTATCCGTCCTTAGCTCCCACTAAGAAGGTGTCAGATACATAGGAACCCCGTTTCCTTAACAGAGTGGCCACTGTGGGCCAGGCCCTACGCAAGGCACCACAGAACCCGAGAAGCAGGGTAGAGTCCCTGCTTTACTTCATATGCTGGAAGGTAGCAGGGAGAGACAAGAGGACCAAACAAGCCAGAGCCGTGTCCTTAGGCATGAGGTGGAGTGGCCCATCCAGCAAAAAGAATCCTCACCAAAACGTCCGCCAGGCTGCTCTGTGAGCCCAGAAGTTAGGAGGGAGAGGCTGGAGGGTTGAGAATACATACTGAAGGCTGGAGAGATGGCTCAGCAGGTAAGAGCCCTGACTGCTCTTCCAGAGGTCCTGAGTTCAATTCCCAGCAACCACATAGTGGCTCACAACCATCTGCAATGTGATCTGACGCCCTCTTCTCGTGTGTCTGAAGACAGCTACAATGTACTCATGTACATAAAATAAATAAATCTTTAAAAAAAGAATATATATTGAAGCCTTGTGAAATATATATATATATATATATACATATATATGTATATATGTAGAGAGAGAGA